>NC_136393.1:30738876-31138876 GCF_965140285.1 Lepidochelys kempii
ACGCGCTATCTCAGAGTGTGCTTTGGGAAGCACAGTAACAAAGAAGAGATTTAAGTGAAACTAAGCAAGAGAGAGACAAATTTCAAACAGACAAAGAAAACAAAACACACTTTGTAGTGACTTAAACTGAACCTTAACAGTCACAATCTTTGCCTTAGCAGTTTCCAGACTAACATCTCAGCTTTCCTAACAGACCTTCTTTGAAGTCCCTGTAGGGTACAAAACGTCTCTGTCGAATCCGCTGATTTGATTGCTTCGCCTTCTGGTTTCAGACCCTCTGTTCTCCTTCTGGGCTGCCTGGACCCTGACTGTAACATCTCTCTGGCCCAGCCTCTTACACAGATGTGTGCTGCAGCCAGCCCAGCACAGGGAGCAGTGGGGACAGATGATCTCATCCTGTCAGACAAGAAACAGGGGTCCCAATGAGGCTTAGATGGAAGATCCCAGGCATCTCCTAGAGGTAGAACCGTCCACTCTTCTGGGCACTTGGGGCTGTTGCAACAAAGAGGGGACTCCTGTTCCATAGCCTATTTGTCCTCATGACTGTGTTTTTTTATTCTCAGAGGATGCGTCGGGACCCTGGAGACTGTTTCGTGCAGGAGGTTTGCGCGGGGAGAGATCACTCACTGTCATGACCCCTGGGTCATTAACCTGGTCTGCAGGGTTCCTGGAGCAGCCACCCTCCAGCACGCCACCTGGAAGCCTACGAAAAACTGCTTACCTAGGACTGACAAAGTAGTTTGAGGCTCCAATTGGCAGAGTCCCAGAGCAGCTAATCGGCCCCCAGGACCTCCTTAAACCAGCAGCAGGAACAAGCTGTCTGAACACCCGAGCTCCTCCCCGCCCCCTCTGGACCGTGTGTTGGCTGTTCCTGCTCCCACTCCCCCAGGCTTGATTTCCTGGCATCCGGACTCGGGGTGACTCATCTGACTTGAGGTGCTGAACACAATTTTGGTCTTTTGCTTCTGCTCTCTCCAGTGTCCTGACCCAGCTGACTCTCGACTCCTGTCTCGTGAGTGTGGACTCTGCCTCTGCCCACTAGATCTGGCTGCCCATGACCCGGCCGTGACACTGACTTTTCTACAATTCCTCCAGTGCCCTTTTCTGCTCTCCAGCTCTGCTCTCCCAGCAAGACACACCGATCCCTTGGCTCCAGAGTCCTGCTTGCCTGCTATTCAAGGGCTCAGGGGGACAGCCTGTCTTGCCCCCTCCCCTACCACAGCTGCTTTTCCTCGGGACTCTCCCTAGCGCAGAGGAGAATCAGTCCTGGCAGCAATTCAGAAAGTCACGGAAAGGACGATCTGCTCAGCTCCCTCTGCAATGCCACTGCCCGAGACCATTACGAGTGGGTGCCCAGTGACTGTGCCGGCAGCTCCTTGAGAGACTCCTGGGGGCAGGGCAGTCGTGTTTCCCAGTGACCGCGGGAAGCCATGCAAAGAGTGCAGCATTGAGGAGACTCTCCTGCTGTCCCAAAGGGTTTCTGTTCTGCTGCAACGGTCAGATCGCGGGGCCGGCTGTCAGAATGGGGAAGAGCTGGTTGGTGATGGGTCGGAGGAATCACCATAGAGGTGGCAGCAGCTGCAGATCCTGGAGTCCCTGTGGTCGGGTTACCATGCGTCCGGATTTTCCCGGACATGTCCGGCTTTTTGGGTTTTAAATCGCCCTCCGGGAGGCATTTGTAAAACTCTCAAAAGGGCCGGGATTTCCCTCCCAATGCAGCACTCTGGGGGCTGGGGGGGAGCTGCGCGCTCTGCAGGGGAGCACCGGCACTGTGTCTGGCTCCGCACCCCAGACACAGTGCTCTGAGCAGCAGGGTACGGGGCCGGAGGGGGGCTGGAGAAGGGCATGGGGTCCCAAGGGACAGTCAGGGGACAGGGAGCAGGAGGGATTGGATGGGTCAGGGGTTCTGGGGGGAGCCTGTTAGGGGATGGGCATATGGAGAGGGGTCAAGGGACAGGGAGCAGGGGGGTTGGATGGGGCGGAGGTTCGGGGGGGGAAGTCAGGGGCAGGGAGCAGTGGGGGTTAGATGGGTTGGGGTTCTCTGGGGGCAGTCGGGGACAGGGAGTGGTTGATAGGTGTGGGAGACCCGGGGGTCTGTCAGGGGGCGGGGGTGCAGATAGGGGGCGGGGCAGTCAGGGGACAGGTAGGGGGAAGTTCTAGGGGGGCAGTTAGGGTGGGGGGGTCTAAGGAGGGGGCAGTTGGAGACAGGGAGAAGGAAGGCTTAAATAGAGGGCAGGGTCCTGGGAGGGGGCGATCAGGGGACAAGGAGCAGCGGGGGTTGGATGGGTTGGCTGTTCTGGGGGGGGCAGTCAGGGGGCAGGAAGTGGGAGGGAGTAGATAGGGGGCAGGGCTACAACTCCCCGCCCCCCCACCGGAGTGTCCTCTTTTTTGAAAATTCAAATATGGTAACCCTACCCTATGGGCCAAGCCTCCACTCCTGAGAGTTCAGGCGAACCTCCCCCTGTTCTCAGGGAGTCTTTGGCTTTCGCGGCTGGGCCTGCCTGCCGAGACAGAGGACTCAGTGTTTCCATCAGGCTGCTCAGTTGCAAATGCAGCCACCCAAAGACGTGAAGAATGGAAGCGAAAGAGCAAAGCTGGACCCTCCGCTGAGCTCCTACCATCAAGTGAGCACAGCCTGGGAGAGACGAGGGAAAGCTCCAAGGTGGCTGGTAGCTGCAGGAATCCAGGGGAGGAGAAATAAATAGTTAATGATGAATCCTACGGGCTTTGTCTTGTGTGGTGAAGGGTTTAAAATGGGTCTAGTTACTATTACATTCAACTTTACAATCGCTGTGTCTGACTGAAGGGCAGGTCTGGAAAGGTCAGAGGTCACTCTAGGAGCTTCAAGTCTCCGATTCTGTCCCTATTGCCTGCTTTGACCAGCTGATCTCACCCCAACACATCCCTCAGGAAGTGGTGAGCTTTCCCTCTTTTTCTGGATTAGCCGCCAGCATGGGGATGGGATGCATGTGGCCAAGGAAATGGAGAGGCATGGGGGTCACTTGCAGAGGCATGCAGAGAACTTGCAGAGTTGCCTGTGAATGCAGCTCCTATGGGGGAAGCACGGTAGGGCACCGTGCACTCAGGGGCACCATTTCCAATTTTGGTGGTGGCGGGGAGGATAATTTTACCATGATTCAAAGGGCTACTTAGGCTCCTGAAAACTCTAGTGTTTTGGCAGATAACTTAGCAAAGAGCTGACAGGACCACTTGCCAGACTGCTTTCCGGGGAAGACAGCTATAAGAATGGATCCAGGGAATGGTTCTGTATCTCTGAGCTGTTTGGACACTTTCAGGGAACATTCCAGGTGCAAGACAGAGATCCCCAAAGTTATCCTGGGTAACCCTGAGAGACTTATGGAAAACTAGCAGATACCTCATCTCTGCTGTCACTTTGCACTGACAAACTTGGACTGTTCCAACCTGTTCATGTATTTTACCTGCTTTAACCTCTCAATAACTTTCATCTATAAAAGAAAGAAAATTAAATAAATGACGTAGTTACACCGATATAGGGCCGTAGCGTAAACCCGACCTCAGAGTTGTCCCATTGAAATGGAATTATTCACAGCAGTCATTAAAGTGAAACATGCACGTAAGGGTTTCCAGGGCCAAGATTAAGGCCACAGCGTAGGAGAGGTGCCGGTGCAAGAAGAGAAGAGCTGTGCAAAAACTGAAATACCACTTGGAACCTGGCCCAAACAGTGCAGCATGACAAATAAACTCCTCTTGTTCTACAGTAATAGAGCTGGTTCAAAATGGTTTTACACTCACAATGCAACCTTTGAACTAGAAATGCCACTTTGGATTACATTGATCATTTGAAAAAGGTTCCCTTTTTAAAAAAATCATTTTGGATTTCTCTGCCCACTTGAGAGAGAACGTGGAGTTTTTCCCACCAAAACTAAACAAAAATTTGATCATGAAAAACGTTTTCAAATAAGTTAGAAGAATATCGGGGGTGGGGGGGAAGTAGTTTCTTCTTCAATTTTCATGACCCTCTCCACCCCCGCTATTTTTGACCAGTTCTAATTATGAATAAATGTCTGTCTGTCCATGAATGATAAATATGTCTGCTTCTGAAACATTTACAAACAACAGCTCTCATCAGGAGCCCTGAGGTCACATTACGCAGAGAAACACCCAGGCCTGCGGGGTTCACATTCACAAAGACATAAACCGCCCCAGGATGGGAATGTCCCACACAACACAGCGTGACTGGCCCAGGTTGGTGAGGTGCATGTTTTGCTGTTGCTGGCAAATTGTGCTTTTGTGAGGTGGAAGGCGGGGGGGAGTTATATTTGCAAGGAGTTCTTCATCCTCTCCCACTCTCAGCCAGGGGTGCCAGAACAGCGGAGACCAGGGCCCACCACTTTTTACTGGCCATAAGTGTGAGCGACTGGATGAGGGGGGACAGACGGGAGCCGGGGGGGCAGTGTTTTGGGGGCAAGGGGGGGCATGAAGTGGGAGCTCAGGGAGAAAGGAGGCATGAGGGGTGGCCTCAGAAAGGGGCGGTTTGAGGGGGCTGGACCTCGAGGAGAAGGGGTGGCACAGGGGCTGGGCCACGGTTTGGGTGTCAGCAGCCCCCCCCCCCCCTTTTAGGAAGCTTTTGCCCATCTTGCCCTCATCTCAAATAAATTTTGTTACAGTAAGAAAACTTTGAGCAACAAGGAGACTCAAAGACCCACAATATAACCGCTAAAATCCTCACCCACCCCTAGAGCTGGGCAAACAGAATTTTTTGGTCGCTGACAATTCCGAAAAAAGAGATGGAAAAAAACTGGTTTCAGGTTGAACAAAAGTAACGTTTTTCCAAATTTTTGATGAACGAAAAAGCTTTAAAAAACAAAAACAAAAAGATCCAGGAACATTTCGAGGGTTGTAACTTTTTGAATTTTTTAAAAAAAACTAAAGGACATTTTAAACAAAAAATTGTTTCAAACTGAAAAATCAAAATGGTTTGTTTGGAAAGTGTCTAAACGAAATGCTTCTACTTTTTAACAACTGAGGGGAGGGGCTGGATGTGAACAATTCAGCAGAATGCATATGAATTCGCAAACTGCTGAATCTAAAATAGGTTTAGATGAAAGTTTCGCCCAGTTTAGTCCCCACCATTGAGGGGCATCGTAGGAGGGATCAGCTCTTCTAGCTGGTTCCCCAGCCCAAGTCTGTCTCCATTTAATGGGTCCCTCTCCCCCACTCCGGTTTAGGGTTGCCAATTGTAATTGGACCTATTCCTGAAGATTTTATCACATGAGATGATCTTTAATTAAAAATTAATCTTTAATTCCTGCAGACTCCCGGTCACCCTGGAGGATTGGCAATGCTACTCCAGTTTCCTGGGCCACACCCGTGTCCCCACCTAATGGATTCCTTCCTCTGGGTTCCTGGGTGAAGCGTCTGTCCTCCATGAGCAGGTCTCCTTCCCCATTCTCCAGGGCTGGGTCTCGATTCCTGTTTCTAATTCCCTGGGCCTGGTCCCCGTCCCTGTCACACACTGCGGTGAGCTCATATTCCTGTGAATCCTGCGGACTTCCAGGCTGCTGGGAGGGATGAGTCAGCAGCTTCCTGAAGACGAGTCACGAGTAGGCAAACGCTTTCCCTCTACCTTTCCAAAACCCACATAGGTACAGTGAGACTAGCACCCCCACCACTGCCACCACTCCACGCACCAGGAGACGATTCCAGGACGCTGGCTCTGAAACAAAAGAGAGAGAGAGGCCCCATGACTAAGGGACTCCGTTAAATCATCCCACTGCTGCCATGAGGATCCCAGAAGATGAAGACGTTCCTGGGATACAGGAAGAGCTGAGTTGGGTCGTGTGCACATGGGCACCACTCAGAGCAGCGGGAATGAGATCTCCAGGCTCATTATCCCCATCGGCCAACGTGACGGAGGGAGAAAGGTGAGCCCGGCAAAGCAGCCCCTGTTCCAGAGTCTGGGAACCGTGATTTTTAAGATGCTCCAGGATGGGGTCCCTCAGGTCTTAAAGTTAGAGGGGAAGGTTATGATCATGTACTCCAGCGTCTCCTGAAGCGTGGGGAAGGGCTAGCCATGGTGGGAAGGGTGGGGTTTGAAGACGAGTACATGAAAATGGGGGGGTGGGGTCGCTAACACATTGCTGATGGGTGAGGGGCACGATCGGTTTCTTTGCCTTGAGGAGGGGGCTCAGCTTTTAAAAGTTTTGGGAAGAATAATTTAGTCTGAGCCCTGGCATAACCCAGGCCAGAGAACGTCACCTACTGATTCCTGAACCCAGTCCAGTGATTTATGGCACTGACTTGGCAGTGAGAGGGATTTTATCATACGCTGAAATCCAGCTGCAGAAGGGAAGGGGCATTAGAAGCTGAAAGACCCCAGAAGTGGCTCTGGTTTTCTACTCGAAATAACGGGGGCTGATTTTCCCCGGCCCAGCGCCTTGCAGTCATGCACCCAGCGCCTAGTGAGTTCGGTGTACAGGAAGGCTCCCAAATCCAGACAGTGGCTCTTCACATCCACTTTGCCCTGGTGTCAGGGACTGCCCTGAGCGCCCACCCTGCAAACACTTACGCACCTGAGCCCTCCCACTGCGATCCAAGGCTACTCCTACAGATGGAGTTAAACACGTGGCTAAAGCGTTTGCAGAGGTTTCAAAAAGCTGAGGCTCCGCGTAAAAGGAACAATACTTCAGTTATTCCAATCTTGGGTTGATGAGATGCTCCTGCCCGCCCCCTCCCTTCACAGCTGAGTCTCCCACCCAGTGGAATTCTCCAAGGAACTTCCCACTCCAAGAGACAGAGGTGCCTGAAGTGGCCATTAGCCTCTTAAGTCCCTTTGTGAATCCAGCCCATCTGGACAAGTCCTCAGCTCCCTGCAGCTCTTCCGTTACCCAGGTCGCACGGTGCAGGTTTCCTCTCACCCATCAGACTTCGTTTTTAAAGGAAAGCTGAGAGGCAGGAGATCAAGGTGGCGCTTCCAATGAACAAGTACCAGGTCACCCACCCCATGGGATTCAGCCTCGTATGGTCCTTGCTCCAGACCCCCAACTCTGTGGGTCTCAAGCAGGGGTACATGTATCCCTGGGGTAAACAGAGCTCTTCCGAGGAGTAGGTCAACTCATCTAGATACTGGCCTAGTTTTCCAAAGGGCTACATAAAAAGCACTAGCGAAGTCAGTGCAAACTAAAATTTCAGACAGACACTGACTTGTTCACACTGTTCTATACGCCACACACGGACATGTAAGTACAATACTTATTTCCAAAGGGTTTATTTTATAATTGTATGGTACAAATGAGAGTCAGCAATTTTTCAGCAATAGTGGCTGTGGCAACATTTTTAGGTCTGATTTTCGAAGCAAGTCGTTTTTAAGTCAGGAGAAACTTGGGGTGCGCAAGAGAAATCAGACTCCTGAAAGGGGTGCAGTGGTCTGGAAAAGTTGAGAGCCACTGCCCTAACTCACCTCACAGCCTGGGACGTCTTCTCGACTGACGCTCCGCAGGGAAGTTGGAGATGAAGGAGAACACCAGAGCCCAGCTTCCCATTAAGCGGAGTGGGAGGAAAGACTCACCCCTGGGCCTTTCCTTGTTACAGGGACCCACAGTGACACGGACTCTCTCTCACTCTGCAGCTTCTCAGGCTCTGCTGATGGGAACAGCTGCGGGTGGATAAAAGGCAGCCAGGTTCTGTCTGAGACGTGTGCCGGGGAGCTCAAATGGATCTGCCAGAAAGAAGCGGCCGTGATAGAAACAGTGCAACTGAGGATCCACATTTGTGTATCTGTAAAGTGAAGTACCCCCCGTTTAGTCTCCTAGGTACGGCCCTACCAAATTCACCCATCCAGTTTGGTAAATTTCATGGTCACGAGATTTTTAAAAGTCTTTCCCGGGCTTGAGGGGGCGGCCATTGTGACGATGTGAGGCAGCAGGGAGTGTTGACCTGGGAATGTGACCTGGGGATGGGAGACCTGAGAGCCTGTCACCTGAGCCAGGAGGGGGAGGGGGAAGTAACACCTCTGCCAGCACTGTGGACAGAGGCGTGAGCAGGGAACCTGCTGGGTGGGTTTACTTTCAGTTTGGGGCTGCGTGGAGGAACACAGGGAACCCCAGGGCTGGGGTCTAAGCTCCCTGCTCCCCCAGAAGGACTCGACTGAGGGGTCCTGGGTGTACCCACAAGCTCTGTTTTGGACTGTGTTCCTGTTGTCCAATAAACCTTCTGTTTTACTGGCTGGCTGAGAGTCCCAGTGAATCCCAAGAAGAGGGGTGCAGGGCCTGGACTCCCCCACACTCCCTGACAGCCATCTGTCCCCCCTCTCCCTTCCCCCCTTTCGCGGGCTCGGGGGGAGCACTCTGTCTCCCTTCCCCACCTTTCCCGGGCTGGGGGGGCCCTCTGTCCCCCCCTCCCCCCCTTTCCTGGGCTGGGTGGGGCCCTGTGTCCCCCTTCCCCCCTTTCCCAGGCTGGGGGGGCCCTCTGTCCCCCCTTTCCCTTCCCACCTTTCCTGGGCTCAGGGGGGCCCTCTTTCCCCCCCTCTCTTCCCCCTCTTCCCGGGATGGGGGGACCCTGTGTCCCCTTTTCTCCCCTTTCCCGTGCTGGGGGGGCCCTGTGTCCCTCTTCCACCCCTTTTCTGGGCTGGGAGGGGCCCTCTGTCCCCCCTTTCCCTTCCCCCCTTTCCCGGGCTGGGGGCGGGCCCTGTGTCCCCCTTCCCCCCTTTCCCGGGCTGGGGGCGGGCCCTGTGTTCCCCTTCCCCACCTTTCCCTGCCTTGGGGAGGGCCCTCTGTCCCCCCTTTCCCTTCCCCCCTTTCCTGGGCTGGGGGCAGGCCCTGTATCCCCCTTCCCGCCTTTCCCGGGCTCAGGGGGGCCCTGTGTCCCTCTTTCGCCCCTTTCACGGGCTGGGGGGGCCCTCTGTCCCCCTTCCCTCCTTTCCCGGGCTGGGGGGGCCCTCTGTCCCCCTTCCCACCTTTCCCGGGCTTGGGGGGCCCCTCTCTCCCCCCTCAGCCCAGGAAAGGGGGGAAGGGGAGGGGGGACAGAGGGCCTCCCCCACCCCGGGAAAGGGGGGGAAGGGAAAGCAGGGACAGAGGGCCCCCCCGAGCCTGGGAAAGGGGTGAAGGGGGACACAGGGCCCTCCGCAGCCCGGGAAATGGGGGGAAGGGGGACACAGGTGTGACGAAGTGGAACTGTTCTTAATCTTTCCTCTGAATAGTGTGGGGGTGCCTCAGTTTCCCCTAGGCAGTTCTTAAGTATCTAGGGGGTGGGGTAAGGGTGTATGATCATTGCAGAGCCCTAGAGGGCAGGTGTGTGCAGGGGTCTGGACACAGGGAATGGCCGACACCCTGTTTCATGGCAACTGATGGCCTGGGCTCTTCCCCCCTGCAAGGTGAGAGCTAAAGGGTTGGAGAACAAAGGAATCGGGTGACCTCCTGGCCCAGGAAAGGAACAAAGCCCAGAGGAGGAGGGGCTGGAGGGAGTTTCAGTTGGGGGCTGGCTGGGACATGGAGTGAAGGGCAGACGAGGTTGTCTGGCTCACTGCCCCATAAAATGGACCCAGCTGAGGGGTCCTGTTCTCTGCACCTGCAAGCTCTGTTTTAGACCATGTTCCTGTCATCTAATAAATCTTCTGCTTTACTGGCTGGCTGAGAGTCACGTCTGACTGCAAAGTTGGGGTGCAGGACCCTCTGGCTTTCCCAGGAGCCTGCCTGGGCGGACTCGCTGTGGGAAGCGCACGGAGGGGCAGAGGATGCTGAATGCTCTGAGGTCAGACCCAGGAAGGTGGAAGCTGTGTGAGCTGTGTGTCCTGAAGACAGGCTGATCACAGAAAGGCGACTGCCCCAGAGTCCTCACTGGCTTCATGGGGAGCAGTTCCAGCACATCGCCCAGGGACTCCGTGACAACAGGGCCCCCCCCCAGCCCGGGAAAGGGGGGAGAAGGGAGAGTGGGGACACAGGGCCCCCCTCAGCCAGGGAAAAGGGCTGAAGGGCGACCACAGGGCCCCCCCCAGCCCAGGTAAGGGGGGGAAGGGGGACACAGGGCCCTCCCCAGCCCGGGAAAGGGGGGAAGGGAGAGGGAGGACAGAGCGCCCCGCCAGCCCGGGAAAGGGGGGGAAGGGGGACAGAGGACCCCCCACACAGCCCGGGAAAGAGGGGGAAGGGGGTAGGGGGACACAGTCCCCCCTACAGCCCGGGGAAGGGAAAGGGGGAAGAGAGGGCCCCCCCAGCCCGGGAAAGGGGGGAAGGGAGACACAGGGCCCCCCCAGCCCGGGAAAGGGGGGAAGGGGACAGAGGGCTCCCCCAGCCCGGGAAAGGGGGGAAAGAGAGAGGGGGGAGAGAGGGTACCCCCAAGCACGGGAAACTGGAGAAGGGGAACAGAGGGCCCCCCAGCCTGGGAAAGAGGGGGAAGGGGGACACAGGCCCCCCCCAGCATGGGAAAGGGGGGGAAGGGGGACAGAGGGCCCCCCCAGCCCGGGAAAGTGGGGGAAGAGAGAATGGGGAGAGAGGGTACCCCCAAGCCCGGGAAAGGTGGGAAGGGGGACAGAGGGTCCCCCCAGCCCGGGAAAGAGGGGGAAGGGAAAGGGGGGACAGAGTGCCCACCGCAACCCGGGAAAGGGGGAGAAGGGAGAGGGGGGAGAGAGGGGCCCCCCAAGCCCGGGAAAGGTGGGAAGGGGGACAGAGGGCCCCCCCCAGCCCGGGAAAGGGGGGAAGGGGGACAGAGGGCCCCCCCAGCCCGTGAAAGGGGCGAAAGAGGGACACAGGGCCCCCCTGAGCCCAGGAAAGGCGGGAAGGGGGATACAGGGCCTGCCCCCAGCCCGGGAAAGGGGGGAAGGGAAAGGGGGGACAGAGGGCCCTCCCCAAGGCAGGGAAAGGTGGGGAAGGGGAACACAGGGCCCGCCCCCAGCCCGGGAAAGGGGGGAAGGGAAAGGGGGGACAGAGGGCCCCTCCCAGCCCAGAAAAGGGGTGGAAGAGGGACACAGGGCCCCCCCCAGCACGGGAAAGGGGAGAAAAGGGGACACAGGGCCCCCCCATCCCGGGAAGAGGGGGAAGAGAGGGGGGGAAAGAGGGCCCCCCTGAGCCCAGGAAAGGTGGGAAGGGAAAGGGGGGACAGAGGGCCCCCCCAGCCTGGGAAAGGGGGGAAGGGGGACACAGGGCCCCACCCAGCCCAGGAAAGGGGGGGAGGGGGGGACAGAGGGCCCCCCCAGCCCGGGAAAGGTGGGGAAGGGAGACAGAGTGCTCCCCCCGAGCCCGCGAAAGGGGGGAAGGGAGAGGGGGGACAGATGGCTGTCAGGGAGTGTGGGGGAGTCCAGGCCCTGCACCCCTCTTCTTGGGATTCACTGGGACTCTCAGCCAGCCAGTAAAACAGAAGGTTTATTGGACAACAGGAACACAGTCCAAAACAGAGCTTGTGGGTACACCCAGGACCCCTCAGTCGAGTCCTTCTGGGGGAGCAGGGAGCTTAGACCCCAGCCCTGGGGTTCCCTGTGTTCCTCCACGCAGCCCCAAACTGAAAGTAAACCCACCCAGCAGGTTCCCTGCTCACGCCTCTGTCCACAGTGCTGGCAGAGGTGTTACTTCCCCCTCCCCCTCCTGGCTCAGGTGACAGGCTCTCAGGTCTCCCATCCCCAGGTCACATTCCCAGGTCAACACTCCCTGCTGCCTCACATCGTCACAATGGCCGCCCCCTCAAGCCCGGGAAAGACTTTTAAAAATCTCGTGACCATGAAATTTACCAAACTGGATGGGTGAATTTGGTAGGGCCGTACCTAGGAGACTAAACGGGGGGTACTTCACTTTACAGATACACAAATGTGGATCCTCAGTTGCACTGTTTCTATCACGGCCGCTTCTTTCTGGCAGATCCATTTGAGCTCCCCGGCACACGTCTCAGACAGAACCTGGCTGCCTTTTATCCACCCGCAGCTGTTCCCATCAGCAGAGCCTGAGAAGCTGCAGAGTGAGAGAGAGTCCGTGTCACTGTGGGTCCCTGTAACAAGGAAAGGCCCAGGGGTGAGTCTTTCCTCCCACTCCGCTTAATGGGAAGCTGGGCTCTGGTGTTCTCCTTCATCTCCAACTTCCCTGCGGAGCGTCAGTCGAGAAGACGTCCCAGGCTGTGAGGTGAGTTAGGGCAGTGGCTCTCAACTTTTCCAGACCACTGCACCCCTTTCAGGAGTCTGATTTCTCTTGCGCACCCCAAGTTTCTCCTGACTTAAAAACGACTTGCTTCGAAAATCAGACCTAAAAATGTTGCCACAACCACTATTGCTGAAAAATTGCTGACTCTCATTTGTACCATACAATTATAAAATAAACCCTTTGGAAATAAGTATTGTACTTACATGTCCGTGTGTGGCGTATAGAACAGTGTGAACAAGTCAGTGTCTGTCTGAAATTTTAGTTTGCACTGACTTCGCTAGTGCTTTTTATGTAGCCCTTTGGAAAACTAGGCCAGTATCTAGATGAGTTGACCTACTCCTCGGAAGAGCTCTGTTTACCCCAGGGATACATGTACCCCTGCTTGAGACCCACAGAGTTGGGGGTCTGGAGCAAGGACCATACGAGGCTGAATCCCATGGGGTGGGTGACCTGGTACTTGTTCATTGGAAGCGCCACCTTGATCTCCTGCCTCTCAGCTTTCCTTTAAAAACGAAGTCTGATGGGTGAGAGGAAACCTGCACCGTGCGACCTGGGTAACGGAAGAGCTGCAGGGAGCTGAGGACTTGTCCAGATGGGCTGGATTCACAAAGGGACTTAAGAGGCTAATGGCCACTTCAGGCACCTCTGTCTCTTGGAGTGGGAAGTTCCTTGGAGAATTCCACTGGGTGGGAGACTCAGCTGTGAAGGGAGGGGGCGGGCAGGAGCATCTCATCAACCCAAGATTGGAATAACTGAAGTATTGTTCCTTTTACGCGGAGCCTCAGCTTTTTGAAACCTCTGCAAACGCTTTAGCCACGTGTTTAACTCCATCTGTAGGAGTAGCCTTGGATCGCAGTGGGAGGGCTCAGGTGCGTAAGTGTTTGCAGGGTGGGCGCTCAGGGCAGTCCCTGACACCAGGGCAAAGTGGATGTGAAGAGCCACTGTCTGGATTTGGGAGCCTTCCTGTACACCGAACTCACTAGGCGCTGGGTGCATGACTGCAAGGCGCTGGGCCGGGGAAAATCAGCCCCCGTTATTTCGAGTAGAAAACCAGAGCCACTTCTGGGGTCTTTCAGCTTCTAATGCCCCTTCCCTTCTGCAGCTGGATTTCAGCGTATGATAAAATCCCTCTCACTGCCAAGTCAGTGCCATAAATCACTGGACTGGGTTCAGGAATCAGTAGGTGACGTTCTCTGGCCTGGGTTATGCCAGGGCTCAGACTAAATTATTCTTCCCAAAACTTTTAAAAGCTGAGCCCCCTCCTCAAGGCAAAGAAACCGATCGTGCCCCTCACCCATCAGCAATGTGTTAGCGACCCCACCCCCCCATTTTCATGTACTCGTCTTCAAACCCCACCCTTCCCACCATGGCTAGCCCTTCCCCACGCTTCAGGAGACGCTGGAGTACATGATCATAACCTTCCCCTCTAACTTTAAGACCTGAGGGACCCCATCCTGGAGCATCTTAAAAATCACGGTTCCCAGACTCTGGAACAGGGGCTGCTTTGCCGGGCTCACCTTTCTCCCTCCGTCACGTTGGCCGATGGGGATAATGAGCCTGGAGATCTCATTCCCGCTGCTCTGAGTGGTGCCCATGTGCACACGACCCAACTCAGCTCTTCCTGTATCCCAGGAACGTCTTCATCTTCTGGGATCCTCATGGCAGCAGTGGGATGATTTAACGGAGTCCCTTAGTCATGGGGCCTCTCTCTCTCTTTTGTTTCAGAGCCAGCGTCCTGGAATCGTCTCCTGGTGCGTGGAGTGGTGGCAGTGGTGGGGGTGCTAGTCTCACTGTACCTATGTGGGTTTTGGAAAGGTAGAGGGAAAGCGTTTGCCTACTCGTGACTCGTCTTCAGGAAGCTGCTGACTCATCCCTCCCAGCAGCCTGGAAGTCCGCAGGATTCACAGGAATATGAGCTCACCGCAGTGTGTGACAGGGACGGGGACCAGGCCCAGGGAATTAGAAACAGGAATCGAGACCCAGCCCTGGAGAATGGGGAAGGAGACCTGCTCATGGAGGACAGACGCTTCACCCAGGAACCCAGAGGAAGGAATCCATTAGGTGGGGACACGGGTGTGGCCCAGGAAACTGGAGTAGCATTGCCAATCCTCCAGGGTGACCGGGAGTCTGCAGGAATTAAAGATTAATTTTTAATTAAAGATCATCTCATGTGATAAAATCTTCAGGAATAGGTCCAATTACAATTGGCAACCCTAAACCGGAGTGGGGGAGAGGGACCCATTAAATGGAGACAGACTTGGGCTGGGGAACCAGCTAGAAGAGCTGATCCCTCCTACGATGCCCCTCAATGGTGGGGACTAAACTGGGCGAAACTTTCATCTAAACCTATTTTAGATTCAGCAGTTTGCGAATTCATATGCATTCTGCTGAATTGTTCACATCCAGCCCCTCCCCTCAGTTGTTAAAAAGTAGAAGCATTTCGTTTAGACACTTTCCAAACAAACCATTTTGATTTTTCAGTTTGAAACAATTTTTTGTTTAAAATGTCCTTTAGTTTTTTTTAAAAAATTCAAAAAGTTACAACCCTCGAAATGTTCCTGGATCTTTTTGTTTTTGTTTTTTAAAGCTTTTTCGTTCATCAAAAATTTGGAAAAACGTTACTTTTGTTCAACCTGAAACCAGTTTTTTTCCATCTCTTTTTTCGGAATTGTCAGCGACCAAAAAATTCTGTTTGCCCAGCTCTAGGGGTGGGTGAGGATTTTAGCGGTTATATTGTGGGTCTTTGAGTCTCCTTGTTGCTCAAAGTTTTCTTACTGTAACAAAATTTATTTGAGATGAGGGCAAGATGGGCAAAAGCTTCCTAAAAGGGGGGGGGGGGGCTGCTGACACCCAAACCGTGGCCCAGCCCCTGTGCCACCCCTTCTCCTCGAGGTCCAGCCCCCTCAAACCGCCCCTTTCTGAGGCCACCCCTCATGCCTCCTTTCTCCCTGAGCTCCCACTTCATGCCCCCCCTTGCCCCCAAAACACTGCCCCCCCGGCTCCCGTCTGTCCCCCCTCATCCAGTCGCTCACACTTATGGCCAGTAAAAAGTGGTGGGCCCTGGTCTCCGCTGTTCTGGCACCCCTGGCTGAGAGTGGGAGAGGATGAAGAACTCCTTGCAAATATAACTCCCCCCCGCCTTCCACCTCACAAAAGCACAATTTGCCAGCAACAGCAAAACATGCACCTCACCAACCTGGGCCAGTCACGCTGTGTTGTGTGGGACATTCCCATCCTGGGGCGGTTTATGTCTTTGTGAATGTGAACCCCGCAGGCCTGGGTGTTTCTCTGCGTAATGTGACCTCAGGGCTCCTGATGAGAGCTGTTGTTTGTAAATGTTTCAGAAGCAGACATATTTATCATTCATGGACAGACAGACATTTATTCATAATTAGAACTGGTCAAAAATAGCGGGGGTGGAGAGGGTCATGAAAATTGAAGAAGAAACTACTTCCCCCCCACCCCCGATATTCTTCTAACTTATTTGAAAACGTTTTTCATGATCAAATTTTTGTTTAGTTTTGGTGGGAAAAACTCCACGTTCTCTCTCAAGTGGGCAGAGAAATCCAAAATGATTTTTTTAAAAAGGGAACCTTTTTCAAATGATCAATGTAATCCAAAGTGGCATTTCTAGTTCAAAGGTTGCATTGTGAGTGTAAAACCATTTTGAACCAGCTCTATTACTGTAGAACAAGAGGAGTTTATTTGTCATGCTGCACTGTTTGGGCCAGGTTCCAAGTGGTATTTCAGTTTTTGCACAGCTCTTCTCTTCTTGCATCGGCACCTCTCCTACGCTGTGGCCTTAATCTTGGCCCTGGAAACCCTTACGTGCATGTTTCACTTTAATGACTGCTGTGAATAATTCCATTTCAATGGGACAACTCTGAGGTCGGGTTTACGCTACGGCCCTATATCGGTGTAACTACGTCATTTATTTAATTTTCTTTCTTTTATAGATGAAAGTTATTGAGAGGTTAAAGCAGGTAAAATACATGAACAGGTTGGAACAGTCCAAGTTTGTCAGTGCAAAGTGACAGCAGAGATGAGGTATCTGCTAGTTTTCCATAAGTCTCTCAGGGTTACCCAGGATAACTTTGGGGATCTCTGTCTTGCACCTGGAATGTTCCCTGAAAGTGTCCAAACAGCTCAGAGATACAGAACCATTCCCTGGATCCATTCTTATAGCTGTCTTCCCCGGAAAGCAGTCTGGCAAGTGGTCCTGTCAGCTCTTTGCTAAGTTATCTGCCAAAACACTAGAGTTTTCAGGAGCCTAAGTAGCCCTTTGAATCATGGTAAAATTATCCTCCCCGCCACCACCAAAATTGGAAATGGTGCCCCTGAGTGCACGGTGCCCTACCGTGCTTCCCCCATAGGAGCTGCATTCACAGGCAACTCTGCAAGTTCTCTGCATGCCTCTGCAAGTGACCCCCATGCCTCTCCATTTCCTTGGCCACATGCATCCCATCCCCATGCTGGCGGCTAATCCAGAAAAAGAGGGAAAGCTCACCACTTCCTGAGGGATGTGTTGGGGTGAGATCAGCTGGTCAAAGCAGGCAATAGGGACAGAATCGGAGACTTGAAGCTCCTAGAGTGACCTCTGACCTTTCCAGACCTGCCCTTCAGTCAGACACAGCGATTGTAAAGTTGAATGTAATAGTAACTAGACCCATTTTAAACCCTTCACCACACAAGACAAAGCCCGTAGGATTCATCATTAACTATTTATTTCTCCTCCCCTGGATTCCTGCAGCTACCAGCCACCTTGGAGCTTTCCCTCGTCTCTCCCAGGCTGTGCTCACTTGATGGTAGGAGCTCAGCGGAGGGTCCAGCTTTGCTCTTTCGCTTCCATTCTTCACGTCTTTGGGTGGCTGCATTTGCAACTGAGCAGCCTGATGGAAACACTGAGTCCTCTGTCTCGGCAGGCAGGCCCAGCCGCGAAAGCCAAAGACTCCCTGAGAACAGGGGGAGGTTCGCCTGAACTCTCAGGAGTGGAGGCTTGGCCCATAGGGTAGGGTTACCATATTTGAATTTTCAAAAAAGAGGACACTCCGGTGGGGGGGCGGGGAGTTGTAGCCCTGCCCCCTATCTACTCCCTCCCACTTCCTGCCCCCTGACTGCCCCCCCCAGAACAGCCAACCCATCCAACCCCCGCTGCTCCTTGTCCCCTGATCGCCCCCTCCCAGGACCCTGCCCTCTATTTAAGCCTTCCTTCTCCCTGTCTCCAACTGCCCCCTCCTTAGACCCCCCCACCCTAACTGCCCCCCCTAGAACTTCCCCCCTACCTGTCCCCTGACTGCCCCGCCCCCTATCTGCACCCCCGCCCCCTGACAGACCCCCGGGTCTCCCACACCTATCCAACCACTCCCTGTCCCCCGACTGCCCCCAGAGAACCCCCAACCCATCTAACCCCCACTGCTCCCTGCCCCTGACTTCCCCCCCCGAACCTCCGCCCCATCCAACCCCCCCTGCTCCCTGTCCCTTGACCCCTCTCCATATGCCCATCCCCTAACAGGCTCCCCCCAGAACCCCTGACCCATCCAATCCCTCCTGCTCCCTGTCCCCTGACTGTCCCTTGGGACCCCATGCCCCTTCTCCAGCCCCCCTCCGGCCCCCGTACCCTGCTGCTCAGAGCACTGTGTCTGGGGTGCGGAGCCAGACACAGTGCCGTGCTCCCCTGCAGAGCGCGCAGCTCCCCCCCAGCCCCCAGAGTGCTGCATTGGGAGGGAAATCCCGGCCCTTTTGAGAGTTTTACAAATGCCTCCCGGAGGGCGATTTAAAACCCAAAAAGCCGGACATGTCCGGGAAAATCCGGACGCATGGTAACCCGACCACAGGGACTCCAGGATCTGCAGCTGCTGCCACCTCTATGGTGATTCCTCCGACCCATCACCAACCAGCTCTTCCCCATTCTGACAGCCGGCCCCGCGATCTGACCGTGCAGCAGAACAGAAACCCTTTGGGACAGCAGGAGAGTCTCCTCAATGCTGCACTCTTTGCATGGCTTCCCGCGGTCACTGGGAAACACGACTGCCCTGCCCCCAGGAGTCTCTCAAGGAGCTGCCGGCACAGTCACTGGGCACCCACTCGTAATGGTCTCGGGCAGTGGCATTGCAGAGGGAGCTGAGCAGATCGTCCTTTCCGTGACTTTCTGAATTGCTGCCAGGACTGATTCTCCTCTGCGCTAGGGAGAGTCCCCGAGGAAAAGCAGCTGTGGTAGGGGAGGGGGCAAGACAGGCTGTCCCCCTGAGCCCTTGAATAGCAGGCAAGCAGGACTCTGGGAGCCAAGGGATCGGTGTGTCTTGCTGGGAGAGCAGAGCTGGAGAGCAGAAAAGGGCACTGGAGGAATTGTAGAAAAGTCAGTGTCACGGCCGGGTCATGGGCAGCCAGATCTAGTGGGCAGAGGCAGAGTCCACACTCACGAGACAGGAGTCGAGAGTCAGCTGGGTCAGGACACTGGAAGAGCAGAAGCAAAAGACCAAATTGTGTTCAGCACCTCAAGTCAGATGAGTCACCCCGAGTCCGGATGCCAGGAAATCAAGCCTGGGGAGTGGGAGCAGGAACAGCCAACACACGGTCCAGAGGGGGCGGGGAGGAGCTCGGGTGTTCAGACAGCTTGTTCCTGCTGCTGGTTTAAGGAGGTCCTGGGGGCCGATTAGCTGCTCTGGGACTCTGCCAATTGGAGCCTCAAACTACTTTGTCAGTCCTAGGTAAGCAGTTTTTCGTAGGCTTCCAGGTGGCGTGCTGGAGGGTGGCTGCTCCCAGGAACCCTGCAGACCAGGTTAATGACCCAGGGGTCATGACAGTGAGTGATCTCTCCCCGCGCAAACCTCCTGCACGAAACAGTCTCCAGGGTCCCGGACGCATCCTCTGAGAATAAAAAAACACAGTCATGAGGACAAATAGGCTATGGAACAGGAGTCCCCTCTTTGTTGCAACAGCCCCAAGTGCCCAGAAGAGTGGACGGTTCTTACCTCTAGGAGATGCCTGGGATCTTCCATCTAAGCCTCATTGGGACCCCTGTTTCTTGGTCTGACAGGATGAGATCATCTGTCCCCACTGCTCCCTGTGCTGGGCTGGCTGCAGCACACATCTGTGTAAGAGGCTGGGCCAGAGAGATGTTACAGTCAGGGTCCAGGCAGCCCAGAAGGAGAACAGAGGGTCTGAAACCAGAAGGCGAAGCAATCAAATCAGCGGATTCGACAGAGACGTTTTGTACCCTACAGGGACTTCAAAGAAGGTCTGTTAGGAAAGCTGAGATGTTAGTCTGGAAACTGCTAAGGCAAAGATTGTGACTTGTTAAGGTTCAGTTTAAGTCACTACAAAGTGTGTTTTGTTTTCTTTGTCTGTTTGAAATTTGTCTCTCTCTTGCTTAGTTTCACTTAAATCTCTTCTTTGTTACTGTGCTTCCCAAAGCACCTCAGCGTTGTGTGTTCGAGTGAAGTGTGAGTCTCCAGCCTACCTAACAGGCTGAGCTGTGCCCTGTCTCTCTGAAGGTAGCGAATAATTTCTGAGCGGTGCTGGGCCCAGAGTCCAAGGGCAGTTCACCAGACGTCTCCTGTGAAGCCCAAAGAGACCAAAGGAGCAGGAGAGATTCAGGCCCCACTGACCCATGGGAACTTCCCACAGAAGAGGCTACACAGGGCTCCAGACACAGCCAGCAGGATCCCTCCCACAAGCTGGGCCAAGTCCTTCCCCTCCCAGACCCACAGCTTCCTCCCCACCCCAGCCTTAGGAACCCCTCCCACCTCCCTGCTCTCCCCACCCACTCTCCAATACCAGGCTGTTTCCAGAATGGAAGCAGGTGCGTACCAGAGTTCACTCACCGCTAGATGCTGGCCAGGCCTCGTGTCACCGCTTTCTCGCTAGGCTAGCAACCCCGCTGATACTCACTCTTGCAGTTTCTTGGCTGGGAACTCAGCCCTCCAACCAGGTGACTGGCCTTTACTCCACTCCTTCCTGGGTCGTGCTCCTTCCAAACAAAGTCCAAAAATGTCTTGAACAGAAACAAGGCCTTCCACCCTCGTGGGGAGTTCTGCCTCAGCCTGATTTCGGCTCGGCCTGCCCTTCTTGGGTCTCTATGGTCTTCTATGTCCCCTTCCTTAGGGACGGTGAGAGAACCCAGTCCTACCCTGGACTCCAGGTTTTGGCCCAAGGCCGTTGACTGAACAGCTCGCTCTGCTTCTGGACTTTTGCTGCTGTTTTCCCTTGTTTCCTCTCAGGTGCGGCTCACTTGGTCATCAATTTGCCCTAGCCCCAGGCTAGGCAGCCATAGTCCAAGCCACCCTGTTAGATACCCTTCTCCTTCAAATCCGGTCCAGCCCGGCTGACAGGTTTGCTGCAGGGATCGTGAAACCCCATTGCTGATCAGAAGGAGGTCAGAGTCCGTTCTCTAGGAGCTGAAGGTCCATTTGTCCTCCTGCGGGAAGTGGAGATGGAGAGCGGAGATGTTAGGTGAAAGAGACTGCATGATGGAGTTGGAGACTGAGGGATGGGAGCCTCCTCCCACAAACGCTCCCAGGAGAACAGGTTTGAGGCGTTCTCTGGGGAGCCTCTTGCTAGGAAAAAAACAAGGGTGGCACACTGATGGAGATGTCTCTGTCCCAGGGATGGGGGAAGCTCCCAGCCAGGCTATGCAGCAGGGATCCCATTTCTCCCCCAAGAAACCCAGATGCCCAAAGAAGTCAATGGCTCTTACCTCCAGGAGGGAGTGGGGTCTTCCCTCTCAGCCTCTTTGAGAACTACCACTGCTTGGTTTCCTCGGACAAGGGACCTGCCCCCACTGCTCCCTGAGGTGGTTCAGCTTCTGACTGCACCCATCTGGGAGGCTGTCACACACCCCAGGGCCTAGAAGACATGTGGGGAGGAGGCTCGTC
The DNA here is from genome assembly GCF_965140285.1 of Lepidochelys kempii. Taxonomy (NCBI): domain Eukaryota; kingdom Metazoa; phylum Chordata; order Testudines; family Cheloniidae; genus Lepidochelys; species Lepidochelys kempii. The sequence continues at coordinate 30,759,848 of NC_136393.1, forward strand.
TTCATGTCAGACTCTGAGAGCCCAGAGAAGGGCCAAAGGAAGAATAAAGGGCAGGAGATGAAGCTAGCCCTGAGCTTCTGTCCCATCCTCACCTCCTCAAATGTGGAGCTTCCTGAGCTTCAGTTGGGCAGACAGTCTGTCGCCCTGACACAAAGGTCCTTCTGCGCCATATGGGGCAGGAAGATCTCTGCCTGGGAGCACGGGGAATGGGATGGGGGTCAGATCAAGGAAAGAGGGGAGGGGTATGGGTGGGAGGGAAAGAGCTCCTGCCCCAGATGAAGGAATTTGGGGGGCCGAGGGAAGGACCAGCTCCACAGAGAGGGGAGAGAATTTCTGTGAGTGCCGGGGGTCTCCATTTCTGCTTCCACTAGCCCCCCATTTACAGTGAGACAGAGCAGTACCTGCAGCAGGGAGCGGGACTTGCTGAACAGGGAGGGAAACCTTTAAGAGCATCAGATGAGCCACAGCCCTTGCAGCGCCTCGGGCATCTGGTGCAAGTGCCTGATGATGTGAAGCTGGCACATGACCTTGGCTGTGACATCCTCGTGCTGCAGGGGAACGAGAACATGGCAGAGACTGAGACACTCCCCAGGAAGCAGGGAGGATGAAGGGCACCTGGAACTAGCACCATCATTTCCACCCAGCAACTGCTCATGTCTGAGTGCTGGATTCACCCTCCCGACCCCCAGGATGGAGGCTTGCTGTCCTCTCTAGTGACCTCCAGTGCCAACCCCCCTCCTTGTAGGGTGAGCTTCTGCCACCTCCCCATCCGTGCCCCTGACAGCTGGTCCACCTCCAACCCACCTGGGGACACCGCTCAAGTTCGTAGAACCCTCTCCTCCACCCCTACCTCCATCCCCACCCTGGTAGGGCAGGGAGGGGGCTCTAGCAGGGTAGCGGGGGGCAGGAGGGATTCTGGCAGCAGTGAAGTGGGATGGGGAGAGGTTGAGACCTTTCCCCAAGTCACCCCAGTGACAAAAGCTGAAGCCACAGGATGGCAGTCCTGGTGAACGGGGCAGGTCAGCAGCCCCTGCTGACTGAATCCTCCCGTTCTCTCTAGAGTGGGTCCAGCCCTATCAACAGCAAGACCAGCTTCCCACGCCCATGTGCCTCAGCCCTTCCTGGTCAATCGCCAGCACCAGTCAGTCCTTGGCCTCCCAGGCTGCCAGGGAAGGGAGTAACTCTCGATGGTGGCTCGGGTGACATGGACACTAGGCTATGGGGAAATGGGTGCAGCTCTGTGGGGCAGGAAAGGTTCCCAGAGGGCACTTAGGGGACTCTCCTGTCCTTCCCAGGAGTGATAGCAGAGCACCACATCCTAAGAAGAGAAGTCCATGAAGTCCAGAAGTCCCCACTAGGCTCCTTGCCACCAGGCCAGTGAATGGCGATAGGATGGGAATGAGGCCCCGGCCCCCACCCCAAGCTCCTGAGTCGATTGCAGCTGCGTACCGTGACCCCCATCAGTTGCTGGGCTTCCCCCAGGAGGGAGTAGACGAGCACCAGCCCAGCCTGGCTGACACGCAGCAGGGGGTCGTGGATGGCCAGCACTGCTGTCTGCAGGAAGGATCTTTTCTGCCCAATGGAGAAGAATTTTCCAAAGACCTAAAACCAAGAGGACACAAGGCTCGAGCACATTGCCCACAGACAGCCTCCAAGTCCTGGCGGTACAATGGCCTCTAGTGCCCCAAAGGGCGGGGAAGAGAGCTGCTGTGGCCAAGGCACTTCATTCCCCAGGAGGCTTTCAGGGTCCCAGGGCTCAGGGAAGCCCCTTTATTAAAAGGTTGCAGATGCTGAGGGACCAAAGCCTCCAGTGGCTCTTTTGGGAGGGGAATTTATGGCAGGGGCCAGGATGGGCTGGAAATGGATCTCTAATGTGTGCGAGCAGGCCCACTCTGCTGTGCAGGGCACAGAGACGACAGGGGACCCTGTATTGCTTCCAGCAGAGAGATCTCCTTCACCTCAGCGGCTAGAGGAGTGTGTGTGTGTTGTGGGGGGCAAGGGGGTTGGAGCTGACAGACCAAAGGTCTCTTCCCCACAGCTTGGGAGACGGGGGCAGTGGGGGTGTCTTTGATTTTCTACTTGTGCAGCAAGTCGCCGCAACTTGGCTCAGTGACAATGTGCTTCTTTGGAACAGTGGCTGTGGTCCAGATACTCTGCCATTCCCTGGCTGTGTCTGGAGACATGAGGGGGGCGCATGTGGTCCATATTGGCTCTGGAGCTCACTATGTCCCCTACCCAGTTCCCAGGTTGGGGCATTCTGCTTCCTGACCGGCAATGGAATTGGGCAAAGCCCACCTCCTTTCTCTGCTTCTACAGGGTGCAGGGAATTAAACAAGGGTCTGATCAAGCAATCGTGACTGACTGACTCAGGGCTCTCCTCTCAGACACTTGGGGATCAGCCAGGGGGACAAGGAGCAGAGAGACACCCAGAGCCATAATCCTACATTAATTCACGCACCCGGGGATCCTCCTTATGCCACGTAGCAATGCAGCCATGTAAGACACTCAAATCACGGCAACTAGCGAGGTTCCAAGGTGGGACCTTTAGCACCAGCCTGTCCCACTGGTTGCTGGATGAGGAACTCTGAGCTGGAAATAAGGAGTGGGCTCTTTTCCTGTCTCCAGGAGGCATCCACTGCAGGGAACCCAGCCAGCCACACTCCCTGAGCTGAGTCATGCCCTGGCACAGTGCCCTTACCTCCCCCACTCTGGCTGTATTCTTGTAGCCCAAGAGCCTTCTGTCCTGGTGCCAGTCATAGCACCAGAGATCTTCCGCGTCATGTATGGTCAGGCCTGGAAGAGAGAGAGAGAGAGAGAGACTTCTCTCATTCTGGTTGCAGTTTCTGTGTCCTTCCAATCCCATTGGTGGCTCCACAGTGGAGTGGAGAAGAACAGAGGCAGAGAGAGACTTGTCCTCCAGCTGGGGTCAGTCTGAGAGAAATGGTCTGGGGATCCATTATCCACCTGTGGTCACTCATAGTCCCCTATTGGGTTCCGTGTCCCAGCTGGGTTCCTTACCCCTCTGTTGGAGCAGCAGTTGGTAGAGCCGGTAAGTCCCCTCCCTGGCCTGCCGGCTGATGTCCTTGTCTGGATCGCTGACAAATAGAGCCAGCTGGGCCACATGGTGACCCATCCTAGGGAACTCGGCTGAGATCTAATGGAAGGGAGAGGAGAGGGGACTCCATCAGCATTTTCCTGTCAGCTCCCCTGGGCCAGAGGGCTCCTTCCCCTTAGCTCCTCTGCAGGAGATGCTGGGGGAGAGGAGCTTGAGATCGACCCTTCAGTTGCTCTGCTGCCAAGGGAGCCCGGAGCTGCTTTGGGATGCCAAGCAGGGGCTGGAGCGTGGGCCCCTTAAAGGCCCAGGGACAACACTGAACCAGGACAAGAAGAACTTGACTCAAGCCTAGCTCAGTCCCTGCTCTGACTCTGCTTCCCCATGAAGAACCCTCCTAAGCCACAGCCCCAGCAGCAGCAGATCCTGCAGCCCGCTGGAGCCAGCCCGCCTCCGCCTGGAGCCAGCAAGCTGGGCTCGGAGCTCACTTACGTCAAACTCAGGGAGGGTGACTGTGTATCTCAGCAGGGCTGTGCTGCTCCTGATGGCCCTGGCTCGCTCCTGCGACACCCTGGACACGACCCACAAGTTGATATCCTGTGGGGAAAGGAGGCAGGTCAGACTCAGTGGCCAGGTGCACCTGCTTTGCAAATGAGCCCCCCACGCCCCCAGCCCCAGGGGCCTGAGACATTCTGCGCAGGGGGGAATAGCTGAGTCCTTGGTGGCAGAGCTTTAGAAGGGGATTCTTTCCCCCAGGATGCAGATTGTGCCCTGCAGGTCACAACTTGTCAGTCAGCGTCTCTCTAGATTGGGACAATGTTCGGGGTCGGGGCTGGTCCCATCCTCCCAGAACTCCTGATTCCTGAACAGTTCACCAGAAAGGAGACTGAACCCTCGGCCCTTCCCTGCTACGAAAATCCTTAGGGGGGATGTAGGGAGTGACTGAGAACACAATCCCCCCAGGAATTTCAGAGCAGATCAGAGGGAAGGGCTGATTCCCTGGGCTCCTCCTGTTTCTCTAGGAAGGAGCATGTGCCTCTTCTCTGAGAACCATCTCCCAAATCTCATGGGGTGTGTGTGGTGGAGGGGTGGGGGAAGGGTGGGTTTTCAGACTCTCACTCCCCAAGACAGCCAGGAGCCCTGTGGTTAGTGCTCAGTAGAACCAGGCAGAGCTCTGGCTTGAAATCCCAGCTCTTTCCTCTGTTCCTCAAGAAGGAAGGACCTGACACTGCATTGCACTGACCTCCCCAACCAAGGACGGCCCACTGGGGACCCAGCTGGGAGGATAGAGTAGAAAATGGATCTTCCAGTCTCTCCTTACCAGTCCCCCAAAGAGGTCAGGTGAAATGGGGCTCACCTCCAAGATGAAGTGGAGCCTGTCTGTGTCTGGGGATTCTGCCAGCAGGTTCCCCAGCATGGCATCCAGGACCTCTGGGATGAATTTGTGCAGAGCCTGCAAAGCATGGGTCAGAGTTAGGGAACCTGAGCCTACACCTGCCACAGGATGGGAAGAGGGGTCTCTGGGAAGCACTGGGGAGACTCCCAAAAACACATATCCTGGCCTCTCTCCTTCACATCCCACTGCAGGCAATTCGCAAGAATTGATGACCCCTGGACCTTTGATCCATGAGCTTAGCAGGTCTCTGCAGAGGGCCTTGTAGGCAGAAGAGTATGAAACAGCCAAGTTGCTATGGATGGAAGCTGGGCTTCTGGGCAAAACACGGCTTATGGAAGAAAGAAAGAAAGAAATCCCCCAGGGAGGGGTAATCTCTTCCCTGCTGGAGGGAAGGATCCAACCCTGCAGCTTGTTCCATCTCCGCTACCCCACCCCTAAATCTGGAGCTCCAGCGAATCAAGGGAGCAGGGACCAAGGAGCACTCTGGAAAAGGAGGAGGATGGAGGAGGAGGTACCTGGATGCCGGTGGTGTCCTTCTCCGTGCCCAGGGTGAAGACGGAGTGAAGGGCAGCTCGCAAGAGGTGGGTCTCTAGGGCTGGCTCCAGGGCAGGTTTCATGGTGCTGGCAAGAGAGAGGAGCTGGTATTAGACTGTGCAGTACGGGGGTGGGACTGTCGCCAACACGGACACCAACCCACAGGGATAGAGGCACAGGCTGGCGAGAACGGAAACTGAGGCACTTAGCTAGGGAATGACAAGGCCAAGGCGTCCCAGACAGACAGTGGCAGGACAGGAATAGCTTCTGTTCCCTGGAGCCTGCTGCCCATCCTGTATCGGAGCCCGGGAATGAGCCCCTCCCCAAGGCCCCTGTCATGTTATGGGAGTGAAAAGAAGAGCCCCGCCAGGAGAGAGTGACCCTCCCCACCCCACCATCTCTGCCAGAGGCGCCACTCTTGGGAGGTGACCTGGGCGGGACAGTGACGGTGACTCCCAGCCTTGGGCCTGAGCAGCACTGGGGTGAGGGGGGGTGGGGGGGTGGGGCTGTCTCGGTACCAGAGGGTGCCCACTGCAGCCAGGGAGTGAGCGAGGACGGCGCTGGGTGACGAGTCATCGGGAAGCTCCTCGATGAGCTCCTGTGAGACGCGAAGGAGACAAAGGAGCGTGTGAGATTCAGGCCTGACTGACACCTCCCAGTGAGGAGATGACACAGCCAGTGCCCCACATGGCCAGCAGAATCCCCCACCACTTCCCGCTCTTCCCATTCCTTCCTGCCCATCAGACTTGTCCCCCTTCCCGGATTCCTGCCCAGCTCACTCCTAATCCCCTTCTCTCCTCCTCCCTCTCAAAACTGCCCCCATTCAGCCCCATCCCGATGACCGAGCTGGGACCATGTGATTCCTTGGCCCCCACTCTCAGCTGCCCTCCAGCCCCACAATTCCCCCCCCGCCCACTACTGACCAATCTCAGAATTTCTCCCTTCTCTTCTCCCAAGTCTTGAGCCCCAGCAATCCCTGCCCTCTGATGCCCCCTCCAACACCATCCAGCTCCCACCCATTAGCCCGGCCATACCCCTGCCAATCCCATATCTCTCTCCTCCCTCCAGCTGCCGTATGGCGTGTCTCACTCACCACGATCCTCTTCACCACAGCCGCCTTGCAGCAGCGCGGCTCCAGCGTGTCCTCCCCTCTCTCCCGTGCAGCCAGACATGCGGGGTAGATGGCCTGAAGGAACAGGAGCTGCTGCCCCTCATCCTGTATCCACCAGGAGTGGGGTATAGCGAGAGAGAACCTGTTAGCGAGGGACCTTCCTGCCCCACCCAAACCAGCTCCAGGGCTCAGGCCTCAATGGGGGATTGTGGGGACCCGCCTATTGTCCAAATTCCCCACCACTCCTACACAAGCAGGATCAGGAACTGGGACAGTTCCTGTGGGGGGACAAACACCCCCATCTTGGGGGTCCCACATCATGGGTGTAAAAGGGCCCCATTAGGGGTGGTGGATCAGGAGGGACAAGACCCTCGGCAGGGGGTGGGGATGCTGGGAAGGGACAGGGCAATCTTGCTTCCAGCCCAGGTGGGGAACATTTGTACCTTATCTCTGCACTGGAGCTGCTCTTGGATGACCTTGAGAGCAGCTTCATCTTTGGCCATGTGCACCCCTTCCTCCTGCTCCGAATCCAGGGGGGTCCCTGCACCAGGGAGGGAAGGACAGGGGCGTGGTGGGCAGAGCAGGATTCAAGACCCCCCTTCCCACCTCAGGCACCCAGGGCAGATTGGGCCCCAAACCTCCCTCTCAGGGATGCCTTCAGCCCCCAACAGCTGCAGAAGCCCAGAGCAGAGCCCCCCTCCCCTGCCCAGGACTCCAGGGGAGGTGCCTGTTCCCCCCGCCCGGAGCAGCAAGGACCAGAGTGGCAGCAGCTCTTCACGCCCCCACCCCCAGGTCCCCGTGCGGAAGGGGCAGCTGTGTGACGGCTGCTGCTGTCCGTGGGGTTCGCGGGGCTCAGGTCAGACACCTGGGCTGCGGACCACCCCCCCCCGTATCCCTGGGAGAGCGTCTGGGCCCAGGGTGTTCACATCCCATTCTCAGCCCCCCTGGAGCCCAGCCTGGCTCCTCACCTGGAACAAAGCAGTGGCGCCCGTCGGCCTGGCTGCTGCCAGAGGCCCAGGTGCTGCCGCTGTCCCAGGCTGAGCTGCCGGTGCTGGGACAGGGACCTTCCCCCTCCTGGCCGGCGGGGGCTGGAAGGGCCTCAGAGAGCGGGCAGGACGAGGCCTCCTGATGGGAAGGAGGGCTGGGCTCCTGGGGCCGCTGCTGCCCACACAACAAGCCCCAGAGCCACCCTGCCCGGCGCCCCTCCTGGGCTGGGTCCTGTCTGCCAAACCGCAGCCTGGGCCAGCTCCACTGGGGCCTGGTCGGGGCCTCTCCCAGCTCGGCGCCTGCGCTGGGAGCTGGGTTCCTTTTCCAGAAGGCCGGGCACTTCCGCCGTCTGGCCTGGACGGGAGCTGCTTCCCCGCCAGCGGGGACGCAGGGCTTGCTCTGCCCCTTGGGAAGGTGGCAGCTGCTTCCCTCAGGCTCTGGGGCCACCTGCAGAGCCTTCCTCCGCAACATCCGCAGGAGCCTGGCCATCCTGGAACCGAGCGGGGAGCAGGGGTGAGTCTGGGCTCAAGGCAGCCTTTCACTCACTCCTGGGCCTTTTCCGTCCCTCCTCCTCCCTGCTCCAATCACAGCAGCCCCCTCTGCCCCCACAGGAGTGCAGGGAGTGCCATCTACACACACGGGCAGGAGTTCATTGCATGATCTGCTCCCAACGTTCCCCCTCGTAATCCCGGCTGCTGCAATATCCAGGAAGTCTCATCCTTTTCCAGCAAGGGGGTCAGTCCCAAAGACCATCGGTTACTCTGGACAAGCAGCCCCCTCCTGTCATCCCAGGCCACTCTCCCGCCCAGGCTAGAGAAGGAACAGAACCCAGGAGCCCCGACTTCTCCTGCGAAACCATTCTCCACGTCAAAGTCACAAAGACCCTAAGCACAGGAAGACCAGGGCCCTCCTCGTTCCCCATTGATTTCCATGCTCAGCAGCTCACAGGGTCTGGCCCAGCTCAGAGACTCTCAGCCTGGGGAACAGTGTCCCACAAGGGAAGGGCTGGGAGCCCCATTGCTGGAACCTTTCCAAACACACTGGAGACGGCTCTGGAGAAGCCCCTGCCCGGTCTAAGAGTGAGGGGCTCTTGGGGGCTGTTTGCAAATGAAATCCCCCTTTGGAGATAGTCTCTCCCCCTGTTTCTTCTCTCCTCAGATAGACAGGGGAAGACACCGAGGAACCCGAATGCCACTCACTTGCTCTCAGTGATGGTATGATGGATGGCGGATGTTCAGGGTCAGCAGACGTCCCTTGCCCTCCTCCTCACTCTCCAAGCCCAAGGGAGGCTGGAGAGGGTGGTGACCTCAGGAGTTACCCTGCCCAGCCAGCAGGCAGGGTGATGACACGAGGGCGATCGACTGGCTGTGAAAACAAGAGTCTGTCTTATTGCCAAGGGACGGAGAAACTCAGCCAGCAGCAGGGGGTGCAGAACACTGCCCTAGGGCGGAGGTGACAGCGCCTCCAGGATCCTGACATCCCAGCACTTTACACACCTTCCTGGAGCCTCCCAACCCCGCTGGGCTGGAGCGATGGGACCCCAACCCGACTGACGGCAAACGGGCCTCAGCTACCAGCTCAGGGTCACACTGAGTGTCAGAGCCATGGATGGACCCCTTCACTAACCACTGCCGCACACTCCCTCCCACAGCTGGCAATTGCAACCAGGCCCTAATGGCTGGTCCCCCTGCCTTTGAGAGGGAGGGTCACTCCTGCTTCCATTGCTGCTTCTTGATCTGTGGGACTTTGGGCAAGTTGCTCCCCCTCTCCATGGCTCTCTGGGACTCACATTCCTGAATGGGCTTTAAAAAAGACAATGGTTAAAGTTTGGCCCCAACTAGTTCTTGTTTCTCGAGACTAGCCATTTTAGCAAAGTTTAGAGTTCTTGACATTCAGCACCAGGAAACATCCCTTTCTCCTTCGCAGACGGCCTTAACATCCCTTATCTCACCCAGGCTCACTGCTGCCTGGAGTTAGAGAATTGACCCTGTTCCCATTGGACCTATCCAAGGTGTCACACAGCAAAGCGGTGACGGAGCCAGAAAGAGAAGACAACAGTCCTGACTTCTGTGCTAACTAACAGACAACAACCCCCCCGGAGGCAGGGATAAAGCCCAGGAAATCAGGTGTGAACATTTGCATGGAAACCGTTTTCTGTCAGAAAATCCATTCAGACGAAACCACTTTGTTTCTTGAAATCGTAACAAGTAGGATGAAAATTCTTTGCAAAAATATTTGTTTGCAAAACAAGAGCATCTCCTGTCCGTCACAGTGCATTAAACTGTCTCATCGTACACAAAGGGGAGACACTATGCTCTAGAAAATTAGATGAGATGCTTCAGTCTGAGCTAAGTAGTTGCTGCTCTTCACAATTTCAAAACAATAAAATACAAATGAGATTGAATATTAGGTCATAATCTGCTATGGCTCGGTGTGATAGGACACCCCCTAGTCTGCACTGCTCCGAGTGACACTCTTCAGTGGATCCCCAGCATCCACCCATGGCGAGGCAGGTGGGAGAGGATTGTTATTCGTACTTGACAGAAGGAGAAACGAAGGCTGAGAAAGGAACAGTGACTTGTCTTAGCTGATGCAGCCAGTCAGTAGCAGAGTTGCTCTCAAATGAGCTACAGACCAACAATTGTTCATAGTAATTATTCAGCAATTATTTCAGAAGAATTGGAATGTTCGAGAGGATCATGAACTGCTCCGAGACAATGAATGGAGAGCAGCGTCAACATTGGTCAAACAGATAACTGGTTGTGACTTATTTGCTTGATCATAAAAGAGAACAACAAAGACCAGAGTTTCCTCCCTGTCAATAGCCCCCTCCTCAGCCAATCAAGGTTGGGACTTTGAGGGGTGGGAGGCTAAGGGTTCTCATCAAATAGCCCAAAGAATGGCCCTGGTCACCACCGAGGGGATCACTCTTGGAGCACTAGTCCAGTCTCACCTCTCTGTGAGGGCCTCCCACAACCCCCCCCCCCCGGCCCCGGCCCCCGCTCCACCCACAGAGCTCCTGGTGGTGGGAGGAGAGCAGAGGAAAAGGAAGCAAGAAGAGAAAGGTAGGAGGGACAGAGGAAAAGGGAAAACAAAAAGGAGAAACCCCAATGTCCCCAGTAATTCTAAGGGACAAAGTCCTAGGTCGGAAATAAAATACTGCCCCCACAATCTAATGTTTTACTTTCCTAAAAATCAGCCAGCACCTGATGGATCAGACTGAACAGGTTCCAAACCTCTCCGAGTCTCTTACCTTCTCTACAGGGACGTCTCTTTTCAAGAAAAACCACTAAAAGAAAAGGAGAAAACTCCGAAGAGGGTCCTCCTTGCGCTCACGTACGTGCAAGTGAATGCTCTCTCAGTCCTCCAGGAGAGACCTCGAGAAGGAGACGTGCTGAAGCAAAGCCACAGGGATCTCCGAGGTTGCCCCTGTCCTGCGCTCCTGTCCTGCCTGGCTGATGTTAAGATCTCTCTGTGAGGTCATCGCCTCCCCACCACCTTTGTCCAATAGGCTGAGGTCCTGCCAAAGGCCCTTGTGATGTCACTGCCACACCCACCCCTCCCCTGCAGTGCTGATGTCCTGCCCCGTCTAGCTACATTGGATGTTTGAGCTGCTTCCCCTGGATCACCCCACTCAATGACACTTCTTTGTGGGGTGACACCGACTACACAGTAGAACACAGAGGTTCTTCCCCAGGCCACAATTAGGTTTCACAAGTTAGTCGACTTTATGGCCAGAAGGAACCGTTCGAGCATTTAATCTGATCCCCTGCGTATCCTAAGGCTTCCTGTATGTCAGAAGAGCTGGGCTTTTCTTTTACTCAAACCTTTTCCAGAAAGGCATCTCGTCTTTATTCAAAGAGATCAAGAGATGGAGAAGCCATCATTTCTCTTGGTTCTTTGTGCCAATGACGAACCACCCTCTTACAAATCTGGGTCTTATTGTCATTATACTTTTTCTGATTTCTGCTTCCATCCATGGGGTCTTGTCATGCCTTTCTCTGCGACATAAAAGAGCCCTTTTATACTCAACATTTTCTCTCCATGAAGTCAAGCAACTCACTTCTCATTCTTCTCTTGTATATACTAAACAGATTGAGGTTTTTCAATGTCTCATTATAGAGCATCATCCCCATCACTCAGTTATGAATCTTTTCTGCACCCTCTCCAATTGTTTTAACATAATATTCAAAATGTGGACACAAGAACTGGATTCAACGTTCCAACATCAGTCTCACCAATGCTCTTTCACTTCCCTTTCCATCCTCACTACTCTATCCAGCCAAGAATGGCTTTAACCTTTTTTAACACAGTTTCACATTGACAGCTCATGTTGAGCAGCTCGTCCACTATGGCCCCAAAATCCTTTTCAGGGTCAATGCTTTCCAGCGGATTGTCCCCAATTCTGTAGGGTGCCGCCTGACTCCTTTGTTACTGGAGGTATGGGGTTGCATTTGACTTTATTAAAACCTAATTATTTAGTAAGTATTTTAGAAGAACTAGCCCATTAGAGAGAGAATCGTGAATTACTCAAAGACAATGAATGGAGAAAAGCAGCAAGAGCAATCAAAAACATATTTGGTTACGGCCTATTTCCTTCGTCTTAAAAGAGGGTCACAAGGACCTGAGCCTCCTCCCTCACAATAACCCCAAGCTCCCCCAATCAGCATTGAGACTCTGAGAAGCAGAAAGCTGAGAGTTCTCACCACATGTCCCGATCACCACCGGAGGGAGTCACTCTTAGAGCACCATTCCAGCCACATGTCTTTGGGAGGGCCTCCCGCAATGAGAGTTGGAGTGCAACCTTCCCCCCCCCCCCCCCCGGTCCCCAACTCCAGACGCACAGACAGGTCCTGGTGGTGAAAGGAAAACAGGGGAAAAGGACAAAGATGCAAGAGAAGACGAGAAAGGAGGGAGAGACAGGAAAGGGAAAACAAAAAGGAGAAACCCCAATGTCCCCAGTAATTCTAAGGGACAAAGTCCTAGGTCGGAAATAAAATGCTGCCCCCACAATCTAGTGTTTTCCATTCCTAAAAATCAGCCGGCACCTCATGGATCAGACTGAACAGGTTCCAAACCTCTCCGAGGCTCTTACCTTCTCTACAGGGACGTCTCTTTTCAAGAAAAACCACTAAAAGAAAAGGAGAAAACTCCGAAGAGGGTCCTCCTTGCGCTCACGAATGTGAAAGTGAATGCTCTCTCAGTCCTCCAGGAGAGACCTCGAGAAGGAGACGTGCTGAAGCAAAGCCACAGGGATCTCCGAGGTTGCCCCTGTCCTCCACCCCTGTCCTGCCTGGCTGATGTCAAGATCTCTCTGTGAGGTCATCGCCTCCCCACCACCTTTGTCCAATAGGCTGAGGTCCTGCCAAAGGCCCTTGTGATGTCACTGCCACACCTACCCCTCCCCTGCAGTGCTGATGTCCTGCCCCTGTCCAGCGACATTGGATGTTTGAGCTGCTTCCCCTGGATCACCCCTCTCAATGAGCATTCATTGTGGGCTCAAGCCAAACACAGTAAAACATCAGAGGCTTCTCCCCATGCTACGCTCATTTTTTCATTAATTCTGGGTTTCATCAAGCAACTCACTTCTCATTCTTCTCTTGTATATACTAAACAGATTGAGGTTTTTCAATGTCTCATTATAGGGCATCATCCCCATCACTCAGTTATGAATCGTTTCTGCACCCTCTCAAATTGTTTTAACATAATATTCAAAATGTGGACACAAGAACTGCATTCAACATTCCAACATCAGTCTCATCAATGCTGTCCAATTGGTGAGACTTCATGGACAGAAGAGACAATTAGAGCATGTCATCCGACCCCCTGCATATCACATGCTTTCTGTAGAGCATAGGAGCTAGTTTTTGACTACACACGTTCCAGAAAGGCATCTAGTCTTCATTAGAAGACATCAAGAAGTGGGGAATTCTCACCACTTCCCTTTCTACATTGTTCCTTTGGTGATTCATCCTCACGGTTGAATATGTGTGCCCTCTTTCGAATACGAATTGGTCTCTTTTGAGTTTCCAGCCACTGGGTCTTGTTATGCTTTTCTCTGCTAGATTAATGAGCCCTTTAATACCCGATATTTTCTCTCCATGAAGTCACTTCAACACTTCAATGACGTCACCTCCCGATCTTTTTTATCATCTAAACAGGCTGAGCTCTTTCAATCGCTCATTCGCAGGCATTTTTCTCCAGCCCTCAAAACGTTTCGTTGCTTTTTGCTGCCCCATCTCCAATATTTCAAAATCTTTTTTCAAAGGTGGACGCCAAAACTGGATGCAGGATTCCATGATCAGTCTTCCTCATGGTGTGTCACCTCCCTCTGCACCTCACTGCTCTTTTCATACATCTAATGATGGCTTTAGCCCCGTTCACCACAGCATCCCCCTGGGTGCTCATGTTGAATGGCTTGCCTAGCATGGCCCCGAAATCCTCTGCACAGTCAGTGCTTTCCTGGATACACTTCCCCACTCTGTAGGTGTGGCCTGCATGCTTTGTTGCTAGCTATAGGACCCTTCCTTTGGTTATTTTCAAACTTGTTTTCTTTGAATGGGTCCAGCTTATCAAGGGATCCGATTTCTCTGTGTCACTGCCCTGTCCTCATCATTAGTTACCACTCTGCTACTATTTTATCACCCACCAATGTTAGCAGCAGTGATTTTTTATTTGGGTTGCAGTTCATTGATATTGATTTTCAAGAATTAGTCCTTGAGAGCCTCTTCATATCATAGATTCATAGATATTTAGGTCAGAAGGGACCATTATGATCATCTAGTCTGACCTCCTGCACAATGCAGGCCACAGAATTTCACCCACCACTCCTAAAAAAGACCTCACACCTTTATCTGTGCTATTGAAGTCCTCAAATTGTAGTTTGAAGACCTCAAGGAGCAGAGAATCCTCCAGCAAGTGACCTGTGCCCCATGCTACAGAGGAAGGCGAAAAACCTCCAGGGCCTTCCAATCTGCCCTGGAGGAAAATTCCTTCCCGATCCCAAATATGGCGATCAGCTAAACCCTGAGCATATGGGCAAGATTCATCAGCCAGATACTACAGAAAATTCTTTCCCGGGTAACTTGGATCTTACCCCATCTAAAAACCCGTCACAGGCCATTGGGCCTATTTACCATGAATATTTAATTACCAAAACCATGTTATCCCATCATACCATCTCCTCCATAAACTTATCGAGTTTAATCTTAAAGCAAGATAGATATTTTGCCCCCACTACTTCCCTTGGAAGGCTATTCCAAAACTTCACTCCTCTGATGGTTAGAAACCTTCGTCTAATTTCTAATCTAAATTTCCTAGTGGCCAGTTTATATCCATTTGTTCTTGTGTCCACATTGGTACTGAGTTTAAATAATTCCTCTCCCTCTCTGGTATTTATCCCTCTGATATATTTATAGAGAGCAATCATATCTCCCCTCAACCTTCTTTTAGTTAGGCTAAACAAGCCAAGCTCCCTGAGTCTCCTTTCATAAGACAAGTTTTCCATTCCTCGGATCATCCTAGTAGCCCTTCTCTGTACCTGTTCCAGTTTGAATTCATCCTTCTTAAACATGGGAGACCAGAACTGCACACAGTATTCCAGGTGAGGTCTCACCAGTGCCTTATATAACGGTACTAAAACCTCCTTATCCCTACTGGAAATACCTCTCCTGATGCATCCCAAGACGACATTAGCTTTTTTCACAGCCATATCACATTGGCAGCTCATAGTCATCCTATGATCAACCAATACTCCAAGGTCCTTTTCCTCCTCCGTTACTTCTAGTTGATGCGTCCCTAGCTTATAACTAAAATTCTTGTTATTAATCCCTAAATGCATGACCTTACACTTCTCACTATTAAATTTCATCCTATTCCTATTACTCCAGTTTACAAGGTCATCCAGATCCTCCTGTAGGGTATCCCTGTCCTTCTCTAAATTAGCAATACCTCCCAGCTTTGTATCATCTGCAAACTTTATTAGCACACTCCCACTTTTTGTGCCCAGGTCAGTAATAAAAAGATTAAATAAGATTGGTCCCAAAACTGATCCTTGAGGAACTCCACTGGTAACCTCCCTCCAACTTGACAGTTCACCTTTCAGTAGGACCCGTTGTAGTCTCCCCTTTAACCAATTCCCTATCCACCTTTCAATTTTCCTATTGATGCCCATCTTATCCAATTTAACTAATAATTCCCCATGTGGCACAGTATCAAACGCCTTACTAAAATCTAAGTAAATTAGATCCACTGCGTTTCCTTTATCTAAAAAAATCTGTTACTCTCTCAAAGAAGGAGATCAGGTTGGTTTGGCACGATCTACCTTTTGTAAAACCATGTTGTATTTTGTCCCATTTACCATTGACTTCAATGTCCTTAACTACCTTCTCCTTCAAAATTTTTTCCAAGACCTTGCATACTACAGATGTCAAACTAACAGGCCTATAATTACTTGGATCACTTTTTTTCCCTTTCTTAAAAATAGGAACTATGTTAGCAATTCTCCAATCATACGGTACAACCCCTGAGTTTACAGATTCATTAAAAATTCTTGCTAATGGGCTTGCAATTTCTTGTGCCAATTCTTTTAATATTCTTGGATGAAGATTATCTGGGCCCCCCGATTTAGTCCCATTAAGCTGTTTGAGTTTTGCTTCTACCTCAGATATGGTGATGTCTACCTCCATATCCTCATTCCCATTTATCATGCTACCATTATCCCTAAGATCCTCTTTAGTCTTATTAAAGACTGAGGCAAAGTATTTGTTTAGATATTGGGCCATGCCTAGATTATCCTTGACCTCCACTCCATCCTCAGTTTTTAGCGGTCCCACTTCTTCTTTCTTTGTTTTCTTCCTATTTATATGACTATAGAACCTTTTACTATTGGTTTTAATTCCCTTTGCAAGGTCCAACTCTACTTGACTTTTAGCCTGTCTCACTTTATCCCTACATATTCTGACCTCAATAAGGTAGCTTTCCTTACTGATCCCTCCCTTCTTCCACTCCCTATATGCTTTCTGCTTTTTCTTAATTACCTCTCTAAGATGCTTGCTCATCCAGCTTGGTCTACAACTCCTGCCTATGAATTTTTTCCCCTTTCTTGGGATGCAGGCTTCCGATAGCTTCTGCAGCTTTAATTTAAAATAATCCCAGGCCTCCTCTACCTTTAAACCCATAAATTCTTCAGTCCAATCCACTTCCCTAACTAATTTCCTTAATTTTTGAAAGTCAGCCCTTTTGAAATCAAAAACCCTAGTTGCAGATTTATTTTTGTTAATCCTTCCATTCAATTTGAACTGAATTAGCTCATGATCACTTGAGCCAAGATTATCCCCTACAACCATTTCCTCTATGAGGTCCTCATTACTCACCAAGACCAAATCTAAAATGGCATCCCCTCTAGTCGGTTCAGCAACTACTTGCTGAAGGAATCCATCAGCTATCACATCTAGGAAAATCTGAGCCCTATTATTATTACTAGCACTCGTCCTCCAGTCTATATCTGGGAAGTTAAAGTCTCCCATGATCACACAGTTTCCATTAGTATTTACTTTATTAAAAACATTAAAAAGGGCTCTATCCATATCCAAATTAGATCCCGGCGGTCTATAGCACACCCCAAGCACTATCCCAGGGGAGGCTCTAATAGTTTTCTTCCCCAATTTAATTGTTGCCCAGACAGACTCAGTCATATCCATTTCATCGCTTCTTATTTCTTTACATTCTATCTCATCATTGATATACAGTGCTACTCCACCACCTTTACCTTTATTTCGGTCTTTCCTAAACAGCACATACCCTTCAATACCTGTAGCCCAGTCATGACTACTATTCCACCAGGTCTCTGTTATACCTATAATATCTGGTTTCACTTCCTGCACCAGTAACTCTAGTTCCTCCATTTTGTTACCTAGGCTCCTTGCATTAGTGTACAAACATCTTAATTTTTGCTGTTTGGCCTCACTCACATTCTGTACCCTATTAGGCACGGTTATTTTACTACCAGTATAACCTATTAGACTTGTATCTACACTGCCCTTCCTCCTACCTACAGCTGTATCCACTCTTACTTCATTTTCTTTCCACTCTATGCTAAATTCTGGCGTGGAGATTACCTGGACATCTCCCAACCATCTCCCCCAAATTCCTAGTTTAAAGCTCTCTTAATCAGTTGTGCCAGCCTCCATCCTAGAAGTCTATTTCCTTCCCTACTCAGATGAAGTCCATCCCGAGAGAACTGTCCTCTATCCATGAATGCCTCCCAATGGCCATACATCCCAAAGCCCTCCTTATAGCACCACTGCCTAAGCCATCTATTGATAGTCATAATCTTGTCACGCCTTTGTTGCCCTTCTCTAGGAACAGGCAGAATCCCACTAAAGATCACCTGAGCCTCAATTTCCTTAAGCGTCCTCCCCTGCCTAGCATAGTCTCCCTTAATACTTTCCAGCGAGAATCTAGCCGTATCATTTGTTCCCACATGAAGGATAATTAGGGGATTCTTTCCCGCTCCCTTTAGAATCCTTTTCAACCTCAGGTCTACATCCCGTATCTTAGCACCTGGAAGACAGCACACCCTCCTATTTTCTGGATCAGCTCTGGTTACAGGCCTATCTATTCTTCTCAGTAAAGAGTCCCCAATCACATAGACCTGCCTTTTCCTAGTGACGGTGCTATTCTCCAGTCTATCCCCTGTTCCCTCTGGCTGCAAGTTCTTTCCATTCCCATTCTCCCTTGTAATCCTTTTTAACCCATCCTGTATCCTCCTGGGGCTCATATTTGGTGTAATCTCCATTAACTCTTCCCCTTTTCCTATAGGGCTAACCGCTCTTCTCTTCTTCCTTGCCCTGTCACCTTCAGTGACTACCTGCTGAGCCCCTTCTTCATTTTCCAACTCTGCAAACCTATTCTGAAGCTCTATTTCTCCTTCACTAGCCCGTCTTTTCCTCTGCCTAGTTCTTTTAGTCACATGCTTCCACTGACCACTTTCCTCACCCAGTCTCCCCTCAGAATTCCCTAGTCCTGCTTCCATCTGCAAGTCTGAGCTTTTCCCTTCAGATACCTCATGTCTTTGCTCCATAATCTGCTCAAACCCCTTCCTAAACTCTACCAGACTTTCCACCTGCATCTCCAAACCTCTGATCTTTTCCTCCATCAGCTCTATCAGACGGCATTTCATGCAGACAAAACTCTTACCAGGTGCCCCCTCCAGGATCATGTACATACCACAGCTTCCACATCCAGTCATCTTCATTGTGTCATCTGCTACATGGGTCACTCCCACTGCCACCTCTGAATCTGTCATAGCCTTCCCACCTAAATCCTGTTAATCTGGGAAACACAAACCACAGCAAAACACCACCACCCACAGCAAAACCAAACCCCACACAAGCACCACAAGACAAACTCCCCTTTCAAACTCCCCTGTTTACAGCTCTGTTTGCTAGCTCCTGTGCCGCTGCCTGACTGGCTGCTACCTTTATAGGACCCCTAGTCAGTGCAGCCCCACCCCCTAATCAGGGCTCAGCTTCTCTCCCAGCACAAAGCCCTAGTGCCTAGAACCTGCTCCACAGAGCACAGTGAGAAAAGGCCGCCCGGCCCAGCTGTGCCATAGGGGCTAAGCACAGAACAACCTTAGGAGCTTGTGTCATCCATAGCTTCTGAACAACATGAGGGGGTCATCAGCTTACAAATACATTCTAGACTGGTAGCGTAGACAGGCCCCAAATGTATCTAAGTGTCCCGCCTTGAAAAAGAGGAGAGAAAAAAACAGAACCTTGATTAGCTTTATTTTATAGTCATGGAAACTGAGGCACAGAGAAGCAAAGAGATTCGCTCATGGTCAAAAAGCCAGGAATAGAAAACGGCAGATCTGCTGATAGTCAGTCCTGGGCCCTAGCCATGTTTGTCCTGGCCTCTCTGCTTCAGCTCCAGCAACAACCCAAGTCGAGGTTTTCTTCGTCTCCATGTCCTTTAACTTCACGTCACTGCAGAAGAAAGATTGTTTCTGACCAGCTGGCTCTAATGCATGTCGATGTCTTTCCAGAAGACGTGCTCTGCCTCAGTCCCATGTCGTAGGTTTTCTGGAGGAAGCGCTCGGTGACGTTCTAGGGCCTGGGTTACACAGAAGACGGACAGAATGGTCCTTTCTGACCTTAAATTCTTTTCTTTCGCTAGGAGGGTAACCCTGGACATTTTCTCTCATTCACTTTCCTTTGGAATAATTTCAATCCAATCCAAAGGATTTCCTCTTCCATTGTGTCTTCAGCACCTTTCCTAGCAAAGAGTTCCTGTTCGAGCACAGGTTTCCAGTTTCAGGCTGTCCCAGGGTGAGATGGCCATGAAAGGGGTAGTAGCGCAACTGAACCTATCCCCAGGTGAAGGGAATAAGTGCAGGGGCAGAAGAGAGGCCCCGAGATAGGACAGATTCTTCTGCTGGGCTAAGAGTATAGTTGGATACACTTCACTTCACTTCATCGGATCCATTCAGTGGAAAATACAGTGAGGAGATTTATATACACACAGAACGTGAAAAAATGGGTGTTATCATACACACTCACTTCAGATGAGCTATTACCAGCAAGGGGAGAGGGGGGGGGAAGAAAACCTTTTGTAGTGATAATCAAGGTGGGCCATTTCCAGCAGTTAACAAGAACGTCTGAGGAACAGTGGGGGTGGGGGTGGGGGAATAAACATGGGGAAATAGTTTTACTTTGTGTAATGACTCATCCATTCCCAGTCTTTATTCAAGCCTAAATTAATTGTATCCAGTTTGCAAATTAACTCCAATTCAGCAGTCTCTCGTTGGAGTCTGTTTTTGAAGTCTTTTTCTTGTAATATAGCAACTTTTAGGTCAGAGATCGAGTGACCAGAGAGATTGAAGTGTTCTCCGACTGGTTTATGAACGTTATCATTCTTGACATCTGATTTGTGTCCATTTATTCTTTTACGTAGAGACTGTCCGGTTTGGCCAATGTACATGGCAGGGGGCATTGCTGGCACATGATGGCATATATCACATTGGTAGATGTGCAGGTGAACGAGCCTCTGATAGTGTGGCTGATGTGATTAGGCCCTATGATGGTGTCCCCTGAATAGATATGTGGACACAGTTGGCAACGGGCTTTGTTGCAAGGATAGGTTCCTGGGTTAGTGTTTTTGTTGTGTGGTGTGTGGTTGCTGGTGAGTATTTGCTTCAGGTTGGGGGGCTGTCTGTAGTCAAGGACTGGCCTGTCTCCCGAGATTTGTGAGAGTGAAATGGCCCACCTTGATTATCACAACAAAAGGTTTTCTTTCCCCCCCCTCCACTCTCTTGCTGGTAATAGCTCATCTGAAGTGAGTGTGTATGATAACACCCATTTTTTCACGTTCTGTGTGTATATAAATCTCCTCACTGTATTTTCCACTGAATGCATCCGATGAAGTGAGCTGTAGCTCACGAAAGCTTATGCTCAGCTAAATTGGTTAGTCTCTAAGGTGCCACAAGTCCTCCTTTTCTTTTTGCTTAGATGAATGGGTCTGTAGTTGCCTGGATCACTTTTTTCCCTCTTGCTTTACTATCATCGGACACTAGATGGGGAGGAAGAGCCTCACCAGCTCTATAAAACCAGCTCGGGGAAGGCTGGGAGCAACAGGTATCGGAATAAGCCAGACCCAGGCTTCTCAAACTTTTGTTTTTGCTGGCCCCACTTTGAAAGTATTTCAGGCTATGACAACCCCCGACCTCCAAACAGTCATAGCAAGTTACTGTACGGACTCATAGAAACATACGCATGGTATTGCCACCCTTACTTCTGGGCTGCTACGGGCGGGGCACTGCCCTCAGAGCTGCGCAGCTGGAGAGGGGCAGCTGTTGTAGCCCTCTTCCCCTCCTGCCCCCCTCCCCTGAGAACATTTTTGTGATCTCTTGACCCCCCCTCCCCCCGCCATAGCCTTGCAACTCCCTTTTGGGTCAGGACTCCCAGTTGGACAAATGCCGAGCTAGACAATCTCAAACCCTGAACTAGTTCCCAGGTGTCTCTGGGCCGATTCTCAGAGGAGACAGCTCCCAGAATCAGGCCTTCGATGGCTCTCCCAGTGCAGCAGGCCCTGGGTGCAGCGATCGGTTTGAAACAGAAACCCCTGCAAGATGCTCTCTACCTTCAGTACCTGACCCCTCCAGGGGTCGAGTGCATCTCCCCCATCCTCAGGCAGAGCTCAGAGCAGAGTCAGCAGCAGCAGCAGCAGCCCCTCCCCAGCGAGAGCTCCAAGCGAAGGCAGGGGCCTGGCAGAGAGAGGAGAGGGGCACAGGCAGGTCAGCGGAGGGGTGGAAGGTGGATCCCACCCCAGGAGATTTAACAGAGAGAGGAAAGCGGGGCTGTGAGAGCGCAGAACAGAGACACCCCCCAGCAAATCCCCCAACCCCAGACACCGAGATCCCGGCCTGGGAGAGGGGTTCGCTCCCCAACACTTACTCACGACAGCTGCAGCAAGGGGTCCCTGTGGGGCGGGAGGAGCTTCCACCCCGCTCCGGCTGGCTGGATCTGGAAAGAGAGAGAGAGAACAGGGAGAGGAGAGTGCGGTGAGGAGTTGGTGCCCAGGGGTCCCCCTGCCCCGCTCCTAGCTCTGGATCCCCATTGCAGGGGTATCTGTGGGTGTGTTCAGGGAAGGGCCGGGGGCTCTGCTCCACCAAGGCTGAGAGCATCAGAGCAAAGTAACTGTAACACTGCGGAGTATTTTCAATGTTGCCTCGTCCTGAATGTCACTGATCCCCCAGTTTAGAATGCGTCTCCCCGGCCGCTTCTCTTGCTAATTTGAACCTCAGGGAACACATCAAATCTCTCTCCTGTCCCCCACAGCTGCTGGGTTTGGGCCACTGCCAGGGCCCTCTACACCGGGGTTAACATCTGGATCCTGGCCAAGCGGGTTCTAGCCCATGTGGCCAACCCCCAGTGACCAAAAATCACAAGTCAGAGCCCCCCAAAACCATGAGATTGGCTTAAACAAGATGAGATTTTGAAAACAACTGTGGGTTCTGTTCTTGATCTCCTGGTGGTGGAGCCTTTAGGGGTCACCTTTTCAAGCTTTTCTCCCCATCCAGGAGGGCTAGAACAAGAAAAACTTCTGACAAAAATGGCCAACCCCGCAAAAATCTTCTACCAGAATCAGAAAAAATTAGTCCAGAATGATTGAAAACAGAACAATTTTTTGGTTTTTTCCAAGAAGATAGTGAATGTTTTTTATTTAAGTCGACACTTTCCACAAAAGGTTGCCTTGAATCAAACACCCAATTTTTCCGAAAAAAAAAAAAATTAATTGAACCATGTCAGTGGTTCTCAAACTTTTGTCCTGGTGGCCCCTTCCACACAGCAAGCCTCTGAGTGCAACCCCCCATTATAAATTAAAAACCACTTTAATATATTTAACACTGTTATAATGGCTGGGGATGAAGCAGGGTTTGGGGGTGGAGGCTGACAGCTCATGACCCCCACATAATAACCTCACGACCCCCAGTTTGAGGACCCCTGGACTACACTGAGCATGCACAGAAAGAGAGCCAGAGGGTTGAAAGGCCGCTGGGATGGACAAGACTTGTGGGGCTCTGAGAGACTGTCCTCCCCTGCCACCCCGCAGCAGTGTGTATTCAGCTCCAACCAGGGGCAGGAATCTGAAATCAGTTAAACAGCAGAGACTTCATGCAGGGAGAGGTCTGGCTTGCCGGGCAGGGACAGCTCCTTCCCTTCCAGAACGTGGACATCAGCAAAACTCAAGCATCAGAAACCTGGGAATTAGAGGCAAGGGACAGAGGGCCCCCCCGCCCCCCAGCCTGGAGAGGGGGAAGGGATGGGGGACCCCCCCAGCCCAGAGAGGGGGAAGGGGAGGGGAGAGGGGGGACAGAGGCCCCCCCCAACTCGAAGAGGGGGAGGGGGCCCCTTAGGGGGAGCGGTCGCCAAACAGCGATGCCCAGCCCATGAGTCGGGGTTCTGGCGGGGGGGGCTCTGGAGGGGGGGGTTCCAGCCCCTGCCCCCCAGTGTCCCGGAGCTCCCCCAGCGAGCCCGGCGTGGGTTGCACGTTTCTCACCGGCTCAAGACCCTGAGGGGAAAAGGACCCTGCCAGATTTACTTGGGGGTGGGTCTTTTGCTCATGGGTTGTGTTATGAATCCCATGGGTGGTGTTTCCCCAGCATAATGCCACATTGTTTCCCTCCTTTATTAAAAGGCTTTTGCTACACTCAGACTCTGTGCTTGCGAGAGGGGAAGTATTGCCTCTTGGAGGCACCCGGGTCTCTGGGTGGGGGCTCGAGCTGGTCTCTGGGTGGGGGCTCGAGCTGGTTTTGTATTGCGTTATTGAAACCCCTAGATACTCAACCTGGCCCTTGTTGCTGCTAACTCTGACGTGCAGAAGGGTTACAGTTACATAGGAATTAGATACAGTGCTCCTGTCAGCTAATTTCCAAGTTATCTGCAAAAAAAACCCTAGATTTTTCAGATGCCTAAGTAGTACCTGTTAAAGTTGCCCCCCATCTGAAATGGCACCCCAGCACCCCCCCCAGCTGTACTGAGAGTTGGTCAGTCCCTGTCCCAACACATAACACCCCCCCTATGTATCTCTACTTTTCTCCAGCTCCCTCCATCCTACCCCCATTTTTGCTGCACCCGGGTCTCTCCCTGTCCCCAGATGTCTATGGGGCTGTCTCTCCGAGGCCCCATTCCGGAGAGAAGCATGTGGCAGAGTTGAGAATGAATGGCAAGTGATAGTTACATTCCACAATTTTCCAGGGAAACTTTGTTCCCTTGGGTTTGTGGCTGGCTGCTTCTTGGCTCTGTTCCCAGCACTGACGTGCTCCCTGGGCTGCTTTTCTGGCCCCCCTGCCTGGCATGACCCTGTTCCCCAGCTCAGCTTGGACCCCTGCTTTCTCCTTAGCTCGGCCCCTCTCTCTCTGACCCAGGCAATTCTGGCTCACACAGAGGATGGGACCCCCCTGGCCTCCTGACTCCCTGATTAACCTGCCCGCCCTGTCAATCAGGCTGACCTGGCGCATTGGCCTCTCCCCATTGTTCCTGGGGACTGGCAGTCTCAGGGACCTGATTTCCCATTGACCCTTCCCCTTCCTTTTGGTACTGGGAACTAGCTAACCCAAACACCCCCACTGAGTTTTAGTAAGTGGACAACAGTCGCCTTACATCAGGGAGACTTGTACCCCCAAAGGGAGCAATGTACCCCCAACTTCCTTAAACTGATGTGGCTCTCAGCCACTGTTGTAAAAGCAGGAGGGTTTATTAGCTGTCTGGAACACAGCGTAGAGAGTCCTTGGTTAGAACTGAGAGTTCCGGCATGGTCCATCCGTGTCAACCGAGAGCCCTTTGACCCCTTTGTTGTCCCAGTTCAGGAGAGTGTCCCCGATTCCAGCGGCCCCACACTGAACAACCCCCAACGTGGCTCCTCTTCAGCCCTCTCTTTTTGTTCCTGGGCAAACCTTGTCCCCTGGCCTTCCTCCTCAGCCCTTTGTTCTCCAGCTGGTCCCATCCCACTGGCTTCCTGCAGAGGGTGGGCAATCCATGGTTGTTAGTTGCTGGGTGCCAAATGTCTGGGCAATTGGAGTGGCCATTGTCTTCTGGGAGTCTCCATGGGCATGGGGCCCCAGGGCCCAGGCATCTAGGCGTCAGCCACGTCTGTATCTCTGGGTCTGTACAAAGGATAAGCAACCTTTTCCCACCACCTACTTAACCATGCAGCACATAGGGGAAACTGAGGCACATAGTATTCATACAAAATAGTAAAGAAAATTCCCACTCTGTCACAGTTCCAACCCTCCCCCAGTCTGTGCCCGGGGCAGAGAGGCCCTTCTTTGCCCCTTCTCCCCCTGTCCCACCAGTCTCTGCCCCTGCTCGCCCAAGGATTGCAGTGGCTCTCAACTTTTCCATTCTGCTGTACCCCTTTCAGGAGTCTGATTTACAGACCCCAAGTTACATCTCACTTAAAAACCATTCGCTTACAAAGCCGGACATAAAAATACAAAAGTGTCACACAGCCACTATTATGGAAAAATTGCTGACTCTCTCCTTGTTACCATATAATTATAAAAGAAATCAGCTGGAAATGTACATGTCGGTGTACACTCCATAGAGCAAGATGAAGATGTCACTGTCTGGAATGTTGGTTTGCACTGAGGTCACCAGTGCTTTTAGGCAGCCCCTTGTAAAACTAGGCCAATAGCGAGATGAGCAGAGGCAGACGAGGGTTTCCTGGGCCCCTGGGCCAGAGCAAGTGGACCCTCCTCCCCCTGCGGGGCTCCCGCCCCTTGTCCAATCAGAAGCAATATGCTAATAAGGCGTATGATCTCCCCCGTGCTGTGTAGTTTCATTCTCCTGGCGGCTGGCTTTTTCGGGCGCTTTCCCTTGCACGAGCAATGGGGGAAGACATGATGTGTGTGAAGGGGGGAGTTGGGGCTCCCCGCTCAGCTAATGTGCAGAGAGGGGGCGATGGAGCAGGGACCTGCCTTGCAAAGGATGCTGCAGCCATGGAGTCCCTGGAGGAGGTAAGCTGTGATCTTCCTCCAGAGCAGTGCCCTGGGAACCTGACTCCCACCCCGGCTCTGCAATGGGGGACTGGGGTTAGGGTGGAGACGGGGGGTTATTCTGAAGATCCCAGTGTCATCGCAGCCCTGATTATTGTTACAGCCCCCACAGGCAGGCTGCAGGGCCTTGCAGTGTCTGTGAATGATGTACGATTTGTACGGCAGCCGCTGTTGAATTGTGTGTCCATTCTTCGGCCACAAATTGAGCTTGAATATTTTCGTTTCCCCCAAATCGAGGTGTTGGGTAAAGGGAAGACTGGGGGGGGAGGGGGGGTTCCAGGAAATGAACAGTAGCTTTTAGACGTGCCAGAAAACCCAGTAAAACACCCAGAATTGCTCCCAAGTCGGCGAGATGTCCTGCCTTTCAGAAAGGGCTCCTGTTCTCTGGCAAATCCTCCCTTCCGGGGACAAATCAACCCCGTATGCAGACGTCACTTATCCCTTCCCAAGGAGCCTGGCCCAGAGCGCGGCGTGCATCGCTTGGCCTCCTGCCCTGGCCCCTCCAACCTCTGGGGTCCCATGCTCGTGGCTGGGGGGGGGGTCTTACAGCAGCTGGGGGGGGCAGGCTCCTGGGGGACAGGGTAGCCGGGGTCTTTGCAGGAGCCTTCGCGAGAGAAGCTCAGCCCCTCGGGGGCTGCGAGCAGGAGCCGTGAACAGGCCGTGTGGCCAGGGAGCTCTCCGGGTGAAGGGGAGACGGTGTCTGACCCTGCATTGGCTTGGCTGGGACGGGCGGGCTTGCTCTGCTCGTAACTCCAGCAGAAGAACAATGTTCCACAGCCAGGGTGATGTTTAAGTTGAGGGTGGGGGGGAGACACCTTTAAATCTGCTTGAATGCTCTGGGTGCCGTTGTGATGCGCTGTACACCCCCAGCGCCCCTGTCTTCTTTCCATTCATCTCTCCCAGTTGGTGGGTGCAAGACCCAGGCTGTGGCTGCCTTTTTCTGTACCCCGATGGCCAGGTTCCTCTCCCTTCTCGGGGGCAGTGGTGTTGTGGCCGGGCTGGTCCCAGAATGTGAGAGAGACAAAGTGGGGAGCTGATAGCTTTTCTTGGACCAACTTCTGGTGGTGAAAGGTACAAACTCTGGAGCTCCACAGAGCTCTTCTTCGGGTTTCCTCTGATGTCCTCCCCCAGCCCTGAAGACGAGCTCTGTGGAGCTCCGAGTTTGTATCTTCCACCAGTGGAAGTTAGTCCAGGAACAGGAATTACCCAGCTGGTCTCTCTCTTTCCTTGTTGCCGTCCTCCTCTTTCTCTCCACCCATTTCACATCAGATGTTCAGGCTGGGAGCTCTTTGTGGCAGAGATTGTCTTACTATCTGTGCGCAGCATCCCTAGACCAACCCCTAACCCGATCCAGGACAGAAACCTCTCAGCTCTACCCTATTTCTTTCCACTGCAGTCCTGCCTCAGGGATGGAGGCCCCATTGTGCCATTAAAAACACATCACAAAAAGACAATCCTTTTCTCAGGGAGTGTGCAGGCGAAGCACAATAAGTAATTCTCAGCCGCTTGTGCAGAGGAGCAGCAGTGACCTCTAGTGGGAAGAGGAATTCCCATTGCTGGAGCACAGACAGTCATGACAATAGTGTAATAAAGAATACAACTGCTCTAGAGGTTGGATCCCAAAGTGCTTTACCAACCACATCGTACTTATGGGAATCCTTTCCCCCCACTACTGGCATGCAGCCACCTCTGGGGTGAAACTCCACAACTGTTCAGCAGCACACAACACAGGCAGACGATGTCTTAGGGGAATGGTTGAAGCAGAATCCACTCACCTATTGGAATTTCACAGGGTATTTGAGGGAGGCAAATTGTAGTCCCCCGAACTGTCATTTGAACTGACTCAGATCTCCCCCATTAAAGAAGAGCCATAGGATTTGTAATGACCATAATGGGACCTTGCTTTTAACTCCCAGCTGAATCCTGACACCAGCAGAGGTACAGCGCCCCCAGCGGCCAGGTTGAGTCTCTGGGTTCAGTTCTGCCTTAGGGTATGTCTACACTATGGAATAAGGTCGAATTTATAGAAGTCGGTTTTTTAGAAATCGGTTTTATATATTCGAGTGCGTGTGTCCCCACAGAAAATGCTCTAAGTGCATTAAGTGCATTAACTCAGCGGAGCGCTTCCACAGTACCGAGGCTAGAGTCGACTTCCGGAGCGTTGCACTGCGGATAGCTATCCCACAGTTCCTGCAGTCTCCGCTGCCCATTGGAATTCTGGGTTGAGATCCCAATGCCTGATGGGGCTAAAACATTGTCGCAGGTGGTTCTGGGTACATATCGTCAGGCCCCCGTTCCCTCCCTCCCTCCCTCCGTGAAAGCAAGGGCAGACAATCGTTTCACGCCTTTTTTCCTGAGTTACCTGTGCAGACGCCATACCACGGCAAGCATGGAGCCCGCTCAGGTAACCGTCACCCTATGACTCCTGGGTGCTGGCAGACACGGTACGGCTTTGCTACACAGTAGCAGCAACCCATTGCCTTGTGGCAGCAGACGGTACAGTACGACTGGTAGCCGTCATCGTCATGTCCGAGGTGCTCCTGGCCACATTGGCTGGGAGCGCCTGGACAGACATGGGCGCAGGGACTAAATTTGGAGTGACTTGACCAGCTCATTCTCTTTAGTCCTGCAGTCAGTCCTATTGAACCGTCTTATGGTGAGCAGGCAGGCGATACGGATTGCTAGCAGTCGTACTGTACCATCTTCTGCCAGGCAGGCAAGAGATGAGGATTGCTAGCAGTCGTATTGTACCATCTTCTGCCAGGCAGGCAAGAGATGAGGATGGCTAGCAGTCGTACTGTACCATCTTCTGCCGAGCAGCCATGAGATGTGGATGGCATGCAGTCCTTCTGCACTGTCTGCTGCCAGCCAAAGATGTAAAAGATAGATGGAGTGTATCAAAACAAGAAATAGACCAGATTTGTTCTGTATTCATTTGCTTCCCCCCCTCCCCCGTCTAGGGGACTCATTCTTCTAGGTCACACTGCAGTCACTCACAGAGAAGGTGCAGCAAGGTAAATCTAGCCATGTATCAATCAGAGGCCAGGCTAACCTTCTTGTTCCAATAAGAACGATAACTTAGGTGCACCATTTCTTATTGGAACCCTCCGTGAAGTCCTGCCTGAAATACTCCTTGATGTAAAGACACCCCCTTTGTTGATTTTAGCTCCCTGAAGCCAACCCTGTAAGCCGTGTCCTCAGTCACCCCTCCCTCCGTCAGAGCAACGGCAAACAATTGGGCATCTGAGAGTGCTGTCCAGAGCAGTCACAATGGAGCACTCTGATGGGGCTAAAATATTGTCGCGGGTGGTTCTCGGTACGTATCGTCAGGCCCCCATTCCCTCCCTCCCTCCGTGAAAGCAAGGGCAGACAATCGTTTCGCACCTTTTTTCCTGAGTTACCTGTGCAGACGCCATACCACAGCAAGCATGGAGCCCGCTCAGGTAACCGTCACCCTATGTCTCCTGGGTGCTGGCAGACGCAGTATGGCTTTGCTACACAGTAGCAGCAACCCATTGCCTTCTGGCAGCAGATGGTGCAGTACGACTGGTAGTCGTCCTCGTCGTGTCCGAGGTGCTCCTGGCCATGTCGGCTGGGAGCGCCTGGGCAGACATGGGCGCAGGGACTAAATTTGGAGTGACTTGACCAGCTCATTCTCTTTAGTCCTGCAGTCAGTCCTATTGAACCGTCTTATGGTGAGCAGGCAGGCGATACGGATTGCTAGCAGTCGTACTGTACCATCTTCTGCCAAGCAGGCAAGAGATGAGGATTGCTAGCAGTCGTATTGTACCATCTTCTGCCAGGCAGGCAAGAGATGAGGATGGCTAGCAGTCGTACTGTACCATCTTCTGCCGAGCAGCCATGAGATGTGGATGGCATGCAGTCCTTCTGCACCATCTGCTGCCAGCCAAAGATGTAAAAGATAGATGGAGTGGATCAAAACAAGAAATAGACCAGATTTGTTTTGTACTCATTTGCTTCCCCCCTCCCCCGTCTAGGGGACTCATTCCTCTAGGTCACACTGCAGTCACTCACAGAGAAGGTGCAGCAAGGTAAATCTAGCCATGTATCAATCAGAGGCCAGGCTAACCTCCTTGTTCCAATAAGAACAATAACTTAGGTGCACCATTTCTTATTGGAACCCTCCGTGAAGTCCTGCCTGAAATACTCCTTGATGTAAAGACACCCCCTTTGTTGATTTTAGCTCCCTGAAGCCAACCCTGTAAGCCGTGTCGTCAGTAGCCCCTCCCTCCGTCAGAGCAACGGCAGACAATCGTTCCACGCCTTTTTTCTGTGCGGACGCCATACCAAGGCAAGCATGGAGGCCGCTCAGCTCACTTTGGCAATTAGGAGCACATTAAACACCACACGCATTATCCAGCAGTATATGCAGCACCGGAACCTGGCAAAGCGATACCGGGCGAGGAGGCGACGTCAGCGCGGTCACGTGAGTGATCAGGACATGGACACAGATTTCTCTGAAAGCATGGGCCCTGCCAATGCATGCATCATGGTGCTAATGGGGCAGGTTCATGCTGTGGAACGCCGATTCTGGGCTCGGGAAACAAGCACAGACTGGTGGGACCGCATAGTGTTGCAGGTCTGGGATGATTCCCAGTGGCTGCGAAACTTTCGCATGCGTAAGGGCACTTTCATGGAACTTTGTGACTTGCTTTCCCCTGCCCTGAAGCGCATGAATACCAAGATGAGAGCAGCCCTCACAGTTGAGAAGCGAGTGGCGATAGCCCTGCGGAAGCTTGCAATGCCAGACAGCTACCGGTCAGTTGGGAATCAATTTGGAGTGGGCAAATCTACTGTGGGGGCTGCTGTGATGCAAGTAGCCCACACAATCAAAGATCTGCTGATATCAAGGGTAGTGACCCTGGGAAATGTGCAGATCATAGTGGATGGCTTTGCTGCAATGGGATTCCCTAACTGTGGTGGGGCCATAGACGGAACCCATATCCCTATCTTGGCACCGGAGCACCAAGCCGCCGAGTACATAAACCGCAAGGGGTACTTTTCGATAGTGCTGCAAGCTCTGGTGGATCACAAGGGACATTTCACCAACATCAACGTGGGATGGCCGGGAAAGGTGCATGATGCTCGCATCTTCAGGAACTCTGGTCTGTTTCAAAAGCTGCAGGAAGGGACTTTATTCCCAGACCAGAAAATAACTGTTGGGGATGTTGAAATGCCTATATGTATCCTTGGGGACCCAGCCTACCCCTTAATGCCATGGCTCATGAAGCCGTACACAGACAGCCTGGACAGTAGTCAGGAGCTGTTCAACTACAGGCTGAGCAAGTGCAGAATGGTGGTAGAATGTGCATTTGGACGTTTAAAGGCGCGCTGGTGCAGTTTACTGACTCGCTTAGACCTCAGCGAAACCAATATTCCCACTGTTATTACTGCTTGCTGTGTGCTCCACAATCTCTGTGAGAGTAAGGGGGAGACGTTTATGGCGGGGTGGGAGGTTGAGGCAAATCACCTGGCTGCTGGTTACGTGCAGCCAGACACCAGGGTGGTTAGAAGAGCACAGGAGGGCGCGGTACGCATCAGAGAAGCTTTGAAAACCAGTTTCATGACTGGCCAGGCTACGGTGTGAAAGTTCTGTTTGTTTCTCCTTGATGAAACCCCCCGCCCCTTGGTTCACTCTACTTCCCTGTAAGCTAACTACCCGCCCCTCCTCCCGTCAATCACCGCTTGCAGAGGCAATAAAGTCATTGTTGCTTCACATTCATGCATTCTTTATTCATTCATCACACAAATAGGGGGATGACTACCAAGGTAGCCCAGGAGGGGTGGTGGAGGAGGGAAGGAAAATGCCACACAGCACTTTAAAAGTTTACAACTTTAAAATTTATTGAATGACAGCCTTCTTTTTTTGGGGCAATCCTCTGTGGTGGGGTGGCTGGTTGGCCGGAGGCCCCCCCACCGCGTTCTTGGGCGTCTGGGTGTGGAGGCTATGGAACTTGGGGAGGAGGGCGGTTGGTTACTCAGGGGCTGCAGTGGCAGTCTGTGCTCCAGCTGCCTTTGCTGCAGCTCAACCATACACTGGAGCATACTGGTTTGGTCCACCAGCAGCCTCAGCATTGAATCCTGCCTCCTCTCATCACGCTGCCGCCACATTTGAGCTTCAGCCCTCTCTTCAGCCCGCCACTTACTCTCTTTAGCCCGCCACCTCTCCTCCCGGTCATTTTGTGCTTTCCTGCACTCTGACATTATTTGCCTCCACGCATTCGTCTGAGGACAGCATGAGCTCGGAGAACATTTCTTCTCGAGTGCGTTTTTTTTTCTTTCTAAGCTTCACTAGCCTCTGGGAAGGAGAAGATCCTGTGATCATTGAAACACATGCAGCTGGTGGAGAAAAAAAAAGGGACAGCGGTATTTAAAAAGACACATTTTATAAAACAGTGGCTACACTCTTTCAGGGTAATCCTTGCTGTTAACATTACATACATAGCACATGTGCTTTCGTTACAAGGTCGCATTTTGCCTCCCCCCACCACGTAGCTACCCCCTCAACCTTCCCCCCTCCCTGTGGCTAACAGCGGGGAACATTTCTGTTCAGCCACAGGTAAACAGCCCAGCAGGAACGGGCTCCTCTGAGTGTCCCCTGAAGAAAAGCACCCTATTTCAACCAGGTGACCATGAATTATATCTCACTCTCCTGAGGATAACACAGAGAGATAAAGAACAGATGTTGTTTGAATGCCAGCAAACATACACTGCAATGCTTTGTTCTACAATGATTCCCGAGTACGTGTTACTGGCCTGGAGTGGTAAAGTGTCCTACCATGAAGGACGCAATAAGGCTGCCCTCCCCAGAAACCTTTTGCAAAGGCTTTAGGAGTACATCTAGGAGAACCACGAATGCCAGGGCAAAGTAATCCTTTCACATGCTTGCTTTTAAACCGTGTATAGTATTTTAAAAGGTACACTCACCAGAGGTCCCTTCTCCGCCTGCTGGGTCCAGGAGGCAGCCTTGGGTGGGTTCGGGGGGTACTGGCTCCAGGTCCAGGGTGAGAAACAGTTCCTGGCTGTCAGGAAAAACGCTTTCTCCGCTTGCTTGCTGTGAGCTATCTACAACCTCATCATCATCATCATCATCTTCTTCGTCCCCAAAACCTGCTTCCATATTGCCTCCATCTCCATTGAAGGAGTCAAACAACACGGCTGGGGTAGTGGTGGCTGAACCCCCTAAAATGGCATGCAGCTCATCATAGAAGCGGCATGTTTGGGGCTCTGACCCGGAGCGGCCATTCGCCTCTCTGGTTTTCTGGTAGGCTTGCCTCAGCTCCTTCAGTTTCACGTGGCACTGCTTTGGGTCCCTGTTATGGCCTCTGTCCTTCATGCCCTGGGAGATTTTGACAAAGGTTTTGGCATTTCGAAAACTGGAACGGAGTTCTGATAGCACGGATTCCTCTCCCCAAACAGCGATCAGATCCCGTACCTCCCGTTCGGTCCATGCTGGAGCTCTTTTGCGATTCTGGGACTCCATCATGGTCACCTGTGCTGATGAGCTCTGCATGGTCACCTGCAGCTTGCCACGCTGGCCAAACAGGAAATGAGATTCAAAAGTTCGCGGTTCTTTTCCTGTCTACCTGGCCAGTGCATCTGAGTTGAGAGTGCTGTCCAGAGCGGTCACAATGAAGCACTCTGGGATAGCTCCCAGAGGCCAATACCATCGAATTGTGTCCACAGTACCCCAAATTCGAGCCGGCAAGGTCGATTTAAGCGCTAATCCATTTGTCAGGGGTGGAGTAAGGAAATCGATTTTAAGAGCCCTTTAAGTCGAAATAAAGGGCTTCATTGTGTGGACAGGTGCAAGTTTACATCGATTTAACGCTGCTAAATTCGACCTAAAGTCCTAGTGTAGACCAGGGCTTAGTCGGGGGTGTCATCCGTCTTATTTGTTTCAACACTGAGTTTCCCTTGAGGGTTCCCATTGGTAAACAGCCTGGGTCTGTCCCTGTTCAGCTTTTATAAGCTCACACCGTCAAACCTCAAGGAATTACATTTGAATGCACCAAGCCAGAGATTCCTCCCAGCCAGTGATTCCTACATCGAGCCCAGAACTTGTGACTGAGTTAGAGCAGATCATTCGTAAGAGAGCAACTCCGTGTAAAGACTTGGAGTGAATTCTCTCCTCTCTGGCCTCCCAGCACCTTGCTTTCCTGACCTACAGCGTGTCCGGCTGTTTGAGTGCTGACCCTGAGAAAAGCCCTCACTACTACATTGAGCCTGAAGGCTTTTTACTAGGGCTGGCAAGCGATTAAAAAAAATAATCACGCTTAATTGCACTGTTAAACAATAAGAGAATATCATTTATTTAAATATTTTTGGATGGTTTCTACATTTTCAAGTATATTGATTTCAATTACAACAGAATACAAAGTGTACGGTGCTCACTTCATATTTTTGGTTACAAATATTTGCACTGTAAAAAACAAAAGAAAGAGAATATTTCAATTCACCTAATACAAGTACTGGAGTGCAATCTCCTTATAATGAAAGTTGAACTTACAAATGTAGCATTATGTACAAAAAATGACTGCATTCAAAAATAAAACAATGTAAAACTTTCAAGCCTACAAGTCCACTCAGTCCTACTTCAGCGAATCGGTCAGACAAACAAGTTTGGTTACAATTTGCAGGAGATAATGTTGCCCACTTCTTATTTACAATATGACCTGAAAGTGGGAACAGACGTTCGCATGGCACTGTTGTAGCCGGCATCACAAGATATTTATGTGCCAGATGTGCTAAAGATTCATATGTCCCTCCATGCTTAAACCACCATTCCGGAGGCCATGCGTCCATGCTGATGACGGGTTCTGCTCAATAACGATCCATGGCAGAGCGGACCGAGGCATGTTCATTTTCATCATCTGAGTCAGGTGCCACCAGCAGAGGGTTGATTTTCTTTTTTGGTGGTTTGGGTTCTGTAGTTTCCGTATCAGAGTGTTGCTCTTTGAAGACATCTGACAGCATGCTCCACACCCCATCCCGATCAGATTTTGGAAGGTACTTCAGATTCTTAAACCTTGGGTTGAGTGCTGAATCTATCTTTAGAAAGCTCACACTGGTACCTTCTTTGCATTTTGTCCAATCTGCTGTGAAAGTGTTCTTTAAATGAACATGTGTTGGGTCATCATCCGAGACTGCTATAGCATGAAATATAGGGCAGAATGTGGGTAAAACAGAACAGGAGACATACAATTCTCCCCCAAGGAGTTCAATCACAAATTTAATTAATGCATTTATTTTTTTTTAACAAGCATTATCAGCATGGAAGCATGTCCTCTGGAATGGTGGCCGAAGCATGAAGGGGCAGATGAATGTTTAGCATATCTGGCACATAAATACCTTGCAATGCCGGCTACAAAAGTGCCATGCGAATGCCTGTTCTCACTTTCAGGTGACCTTGTAAATAAGAAGGGGGCAGCAGTATCTCCTGTCAAGGTAAACAAAACTTGTTTGTCTTAGCGATTGGC
This sequence comes from Lepidochelys kempii, assembly GCF_965140285.1. NCBI lineage: Eukaryota > Metazoa > Chordata > Testudines > Cheloniidae > Lepidochelys > Lepidochelys kempii. The sequence goes on from NC_136393.1 coordinate 30,794,987, forward strand.
TGAACAAGAAGTAGGACTGACTGGACTTGTAGGCTCTAAAGTTTTACGTTGTTTGGTTTTTGAGTGCAGTTATGTAAGAAAAAAATCCACATCTGTAAGTTACACTTTCATGATAAAGAGATTGCACTACAGGACTTGTTTGAGGTGAATTGAAAAATACTATTTCTTTTATCATTTTTACAGTGCAAATATTTGTAATCAAAAATAATCATGTAAAGTGAGCACTGTGCCCTTTGTGTTCTGTGTTGTAATAGCAATCAATATATTTGCAAATGTAGAAAAACATCCAAAAATATTTAATCAATTTCAATTGGTATTCTATTGTTTAACAGTGTGATTAATCACGATTAATTTTTTTAATCACAGTTAATTTTTTCAGATAATCACGTGAGTTAACGGCGATTAATTGACAGCCCTGCTTTTTACACAACTGTAGGGGAAACTTCAGCAATGTCTAGAACTAGAGCTGATACAGTGTAAGCCTAGGTCATGAAAAACGTGAAAAGAAATGACAGTTTGATGTCCTTTGAAGGAAGTAGAAAAGTGAAAGTCCTCCGCCACTTTTCAAATGGAGGGAACTGTTAAGAGTAAATGTTTATTTCCCCTCCAAAACTGAATGAAATCCTCCCTCCCACCCTCAAAACCAGTATTTCCATTTTAAGTCCACTCCCCCATCAAAAAATGAAAAATGGCAATCAAAATAAAACCTTTCATTTGGCTCAAAATGGCATTTTCCATTAAAAAACAACTTTGAACAAGAGTTTTCATCCAGCTGTAGTTTGAAGGTTCAGAATTAATGACACCTCGGTTCCCATCTCTCCCTCCAGAGGGATCCGGGTGCAAACTCTACCCCAGGGACTGGCTGCTGCATGGGGACAAGTGCTACTGGCTGTCTAAGGAGCGTAAAGACTAGACTGGGAGCCGTGACGACTGCTCGGGGAAGCACTCTCGCATGCTCGTGATCCAGAACCGGGAGGAGATGGTAACATAAAATACAGGCTCATCCAACTCCAGCTGGAGAAAGACGTGTGTCACTAGTTACAATCCCAGTGCAGCCTGACTCTACCACCACCACCCCCCCTGCAAATCAAACTCCACACTGGGGTGTTTTCTCCCCTTCTAGGGGTCTGGCTTATTAACATACCGTTCAGAACAAGAACCCCACAGCTTTCCCACCCCAGACTGCCCAGCTGGCTCCTGTAGGCGTTTCACTCCCAGGCTCTCTGTCTGAGAGCTCAGCAGAGCCCTTCTGCATAGAGCTACTCACACAAACCTCCTACCCCATCAAATCTCTCCCTGCCCAGACTGGCTGCCCTTGTAGCCCCACCAGGCCTGGCTCCTGGTCACCTGCTTCCATCACCTTTGCCTCTGAGTCCAGGGGCACCTAGTCACAGGTGAGGCTCAACCCAGGACTCCCTTAAAGGGCCAGCTCACCCTGTGCCACCAAGGACTGGTGCTGATGTTACCATGTCTGCATAGAGAGAGCCACGCTTAGCTGCACTGGGACCCTGCCCACCCAGGGGAGAGGGTGAACTAACTCAGGGGCTGGCATTATGGGCAGAGCTACTGAAGGAGAGAGCAGGCACTTCATGGGATTGTGAGGATGTGACGCAGCAGGGAGGGGTGAAGTGTTGACCTGGGAATGTGCCCTGGGGATGGGAGACCTGAGAGCCTGTAACCTGAGCCAGGAGGGGGAGGGGGAGGTAACACCTCTGCCCAGGAATGGGAAGACAGGCTGCAGGAGAGAGCTGCTAGGAGGGTTTAGTTTTCAGTTTCCAGCTGGGTGGAGGAACACAGGGAACCCCAGGGTTGGGGGTCTAAGCTCCCTGCTCCCCCAGAAGGACTTGACTGAGGGGTCCTGGTTGTACCCACAAGCTCTGTTTTGGACTGTGTTCCTGTTGTCCAATAAACCTTCTGTTTTACTGGCTGGCTGAGAGTCTCAGTGAATCCCAAGAAGAGGAGTGCAGGGCCTGGACTCCCCCACACTCCGTGACAGGGATCACTAAGGGAATTCTAGCATGTTACAAGATACTCATCCCCACTCCCTCTGCTTTGCACATCACAGGATTTCATACAAGATGTTGTACAAGATGCAAACTACATCTGGATTGGCCTTAAAGTGACACCCCCAGGGGGGAAATGGACCTGGGTGGACGGTTCCCCATTAGACCCAGTGCGGTGAGTGCTGCTTGACGTTTACTCTTTGAGATGTTTGGGAAAAGCTCCCATTGTATAACTTGCTCATGTTAAATGTCCAACGTCTGTTTGAGGCCTGGTCTACACTGAAAAGTCTTAGCAGCGTAACTAGGTTGGTTAAGGGTATTTTTCCTAACAGAGGTGTGCCAGCAAAGGCCCTAGTGTAACTGCAGTTCTCCCAATATCTCTGTGTGTATAGCAGTGTCGCTGAGGGGGATCAGGGGAGCTGGCATAAGCAATAGTGGTAGAAGCAGTTGTATATGGATATAACTGTACTTATCCTTAGGGGACCCAGCTATTTTCCTCTTTCCATTGTGAAAACAGAGCATTTATTCCTGTTGTTTCCTATCTTTTAACCAGTTACTGATCCATGAGAGGACCTTTCACCTTATCCCATGACAGCTTCCTTTGCTTAAAAGCCTTTGGTGAGGGACCTTACATTTTTCTACTTCTAATGTACTTAATTTTTTTAGGTTTTGCATCTTTAGGAATCAGAGGAACAGCCGTGTTAGTCTGTATTCGCAAAAAGAAAAGGAGTACTTGTGGCACCTTAGAGACTAACCAATTTATTTGAGCATGAGCTTTCGTGAGCTACAGCTCACTTCATCAGATGTTTACCGTGGAAACATCTTTAGGAAGTTGCTTCTCAAACTCTTCCTTGCCCTGCCTCCTTATACTTTACAATTTACTTGCTGGAGTTTGTGCTCTGTCCTAGTTTCCTCATTAGGTTTAGACTTCCAGTTTTTCAAGGATGCTTTTTGCCTCTAATGGCCTCCATTACTCTGCTGTTTAGCCAGGATAGCATTTTTTTGGTCCTCCTCCTGTCTTTTTTTATTTGGGGTACACACTTAGCCCTGGTCTACACTGGGTGTGTGTGGGGGGGGGGATCGATCTAAGCTATGCAACTTCAGCTAGGAGACTAGCATAGCTGAAGTGGACGTATCTAGCTCGACTTACCTTGGCATCTTCACGGCGCTCCCCCATCCACTCCGCCTGCACCTCTCATGGCGCTGGAGTACCGGAGTCGACGGGAGAGCGCTCGGGGTTCGATTTATGGCGTCTAGACTAGACGTGATAAATTAACCCCCAATAGATAGATCGCTACCTGCATTTCCGGCGGGTAGTGTAGACCTGCCCTTAGACCCGGTCTACATTACAGACTTATGGCGGTCTAACTATGTTGCTCAAGGGTGTGAAAAATCCACCCCCGAAGCGAAGCAGGTATCCTGACCTCACCCCCAGTGTAGACAGCACTACACTGAGGGGAGCGCTTCTCCTGTCCCCATAGCTATCGCCCTTGGGGAGGGGGATTGGCTCCGCTGATGGGAGAAGCACTCTGGTCAGCATAGGTAGCGTCTTCACTGCAGCGCTGTGAATGTAGACAAGCCCCTTGTCCAAGCCTCTCATGCTGTTTTTAAGTCGTGTCCGTGATACTAGGAGACATTTGACCCTGGTGACAGCTCTGTGCAATTTCCATCCAACAAGCATCCACATGGTTTTGTGGTTCCCCTTTTAGAAGTGAAATGTGGGGGCTAGAAATCATCTCTCTGCATCATGCCCCGAGGTGACAGTTAGTCTCTCTGCTCCAATCACTCTTTATCCCGAGTCTGGAACAGGGTTAACAGGAGAGAATAAGGGACCCCCACCACCACCACCTCAGACTGTCCCCTAGCTCAGTGGCGTGAGCCTACTCCTAAGAGGTGAGAGATGCTTGTTCAAATCCCTTCTCCTACCCAGCTACAAGGGGGACTTGAGTTGGGGTCTCCTACTTTCCAGGTGAGTGCCAGAACCCCTGGGCTAAATGTTACCAGGAAGCGCTTGCTCCTCTCTGGTTTCAGAGTAGCAGCCGTGTTAGTCTGTATGCGCAAAAAGAAAAGGAGGACTTGTGGCACCTTAGAGACTAACCAATTTATTTGAGCATAAGCTTTCGTGAGCTACAGCTCACTTCATCGGATGCATTCATCGGCTGCATGCTCCTTGCTGCCAGTTTGTGGACGCTCACCTGTGGGGCCCAAGCTGGTACGGGTCCTTTGAACATGCCCACTGGCTTGGGGCCCCAAGGCAAGTCAGGCGGAGACTGGCTCCTGGATCGTACTGGGGCTTAGGCAGCCAGCAGCCTAGAGGGAGGGAGCAGCACAGGTGCTCGGGGCGCACACAGACACCTCTTAAACTTTGACTCAGAAAATTGAGGCACCAAGCAAGTTCAGGCGCTTCCAGGATTTGGTGACAGGTGAGCTGGGGTTTGGTGAATCCCAGGGGGATGTGGTTCTGGGACGGAGGTGTCTGAAGTGGCCTTTAGCCTCTTAAGTCTCTTTGTGAATCCAGCCCTAACCGTTCATCTGGACAAGTCCTCAGCTCCCTGCAGCTGTCCCGAGTCCTCAGCTCCCTGCAGCTGTCCCGTTACCCAGGTCGCACGGTGCAGGTTTCCTCTCACCCATCAGACTTCATTTTTAAAGGAAAGCTGAGATGTAGGAGATCAAGGTGGCGCTTCCAATGAACAAGTACCAGGTCACCCACCCCATGGGATTCAGCCTCGTATGGTCCTTGCTCCAGACCCCCTAACTCTGTGGGTCTCAAGCAGGGGTACAGGTATCCCTGGGGTACACAGAGGTCTTCCAAGGAGTAGGTCAACTCATCTAGATCTTGGCCTAGTTTTACAACGGGCTACATAAAAAGCACTAGCGAAGTCAGTGCAAACTAAAATTTCAGACAGACACTGACTTGTTTAAACTGTTCTCTATGCTATACACGGATATATAAGTACAAAACTTATTTCCAATGGATTTATTTTATAATTGTATGGTACAAATGAGAGTCAGCCATTTTTCAGTAATAGTGGCTGTGGCAACATTTGTATTTTTAGGTCTGATTTTCTAAGCAAGTCGTTTTTAAGTCAGGTGAAACTTGGGGTACGCAAGACAAATCAGACTCCTGAAAGGGGTGCAGTGGTCTGGAAAGGTTGAGAGCCACTGCCCTAAGTCATCTCACAGCCTGGGACGTCTTCTCGACTGATGCTCCGCAGGAAAGTTAGAGATGAAGGACAATACCAGAGCCCCCCAGTACAGGGAGGGGGAGGAAAGACTCACCCCTGGGCCTTTCCTTGTTACAGGAACCCACAGTGGCACGAACTCTCTCTCACTCTGCAGCTTCTCAGGCTCTGCTGATGGGAACAGCTGCGGGTGGATAAAAGGCAGCCAGGTTCTGTCTGAGATGTGTGCCGCGGAGCTCAAATGGATCTGCCAGAAAGAAGCGGCCGTGATATAAACAGTGCAACTGAGGATCCACATTTGTGTATCTGTAATGTGAAGTACCCCCTGTTTAGTTTCCTGGGTAGGGCCCTACCAAATTCACCCATCCAGTTTGGTAAATTTCATGGTCATGAGATTTTTAGAAGTCTTTTAAAAATTTCAGTTTTAGCTATTTCCATCTGAAATGTCACCCTGTTGTAACTGTGTGGATCCCATCCCAGAAGAGGGTCATGGGGGGTCTCAGGGCTATTGGGGGAGGGGTGTCACGGTATTGCGACCCTGACTTCGGCACTGCTCCTGGCAGTGGTGCTACCTTCAGAGCTGGGCTCCCGGCCGGCAGCCACGGAGGAGGGAGGTTTCTGCTGCTGGGGGAGGTTCCTGGCAGTGGCTCTGATCTGGCCCTGGGAGCAGCCCATGCAGGGGACGAGGTCCTGTTCCTCCCCAGCCCAGCCCGAACTTGCAGCTAGAGCCTGGCACATGGTAGGAGCCCCTGCCCGGGATGCTCCCAGCCCTGCCCCTCCCCCGTTCCAGGGTCCAGCACTCAGAGGTTAAAAGGGCCTGGAGCTGGCGGGTGGCGGGGTTCCCTCCTGACCACCGCGCTCGGGGCAGTTGCCCGCATCACCCCCCCATAAGGTTGCCCCCCCCACCATGCCACCTTCACTTCTGCACTGTTGCTGGCAGCAGTGCTGCCTTCAGAGCTGGGCACCAGACCAGCAGCTGCTGCTCTCTGGCCGCCCAGCTCTGAAGGCAGGGTAGACGTAAGGGTGGCAGTACTGTGACATATTCCCCTCCTCCCCCGCCGAGCCAGATTTCACAGGGGAGACCAGATTTCACAGGCTGTGATGCATTTTTCATGGTCATGAATTTGGTAAAGCCCTACTCACGGGGCGGGACTGGGGCTTTAGGCAGAGCAGAACTCTGGGCGGGGCTGGGACTCAGGTGCCCCGCGCAGTCACAGTTCCTCTCCTCGGTCCTCCTCACTGGGCTGGGGCCTTGGGGTGTCATTTCTAACTGCCCCAAACCTGCAGTAAGTTAATATCCTGCAATGTACCTGGGTACCCAGGGCTGGGAGGCACCTCGCCACCACCTGCCCTTTGCCTGAGGGAGCCTTGTCTGTGCCTGCCAGGGGTCAGCTTCCCAACTCCACTGGCCACACGCACTCGCTGCTGGGCCTGCCGTCACTGCAGGGTAGCAATAGGCCCACTCTGCCCTCAAGCCCTCTGAACATCTGTCTGGAGCGTCCAGTCCCTGGTCCCCTGGGCACCGGTAGTATTCACAGGTTCACTATTTCCAAAGGAACAGTAACATCCTCAGCCCCAGCTTACCAGCTCCAGCTCAGATCACTGCTCCACTTAACACACAGCGCTGCCATAGGCTCACAGAGAAATCACGCCTCAGTTCAACAAAGCCAAGAGTCGAGTGAAAGTGTTGGAAACAAATGGTTACATATAACAAAGTCATAACATGCGTTCTAGAGCCTAGACTGAACTAACAAGGTATTCTCCTGTCTAACCAAGTACAGCTCACCCGAAATCCTTGCAGCACTGTACAGCCAGGCAGGCTCGGACCCTTCTTTTAGGAGACATGCATACCGTCAGTTTGTCTCCGAGGGGAAGGATCTAGTATGTCTCTGCACACCGAGAGAGATCAGACTGATCCTTTGTCTTTATGCTTAAACACCACAGATGGACACACACACAGCCCCCTGCTGTAAGTTTCTTCCTGTAGATTTCCTTTTTTGTGGATTTTGTAATCTAATTTTGCACCTAGCTCAGTGTGGAAAGAGACATCCAACATCAGGCACACAATACACGGATGGCCAGACAGGGAAGTAACCCAGTGATGCACAGAGCATTCCCCGATATTCTGGAATTGCTCAGATGTGATGGTCACAAGAAATCACAGTTAGGCTTTTCCAGGGCTAGATTCTATAATACTGTTGTTACCAGCCCCCTTCCACTGCAGCCTCCTGTGCCTGTGTAAATGCATCGGGTTTGGTGCAGATCTAGTGTCTCTCACTGCTGCATCGCAAGCTGCTGACCGCACTCACACCGTTCAGATACGTGCAGTCTCCTCCTATCGGAAACCTGCAAGAGAGAAGCCAGGGAGCTGGTGTCAGGTAGGAGCTGGACATTTCCCATCAGTCACAGGCAGGGAGAGACACTGTCGCACAGTGCAGGGAGCTGCTGCACTCACAGCCCCTCACGATTCCCCTTCCTGCACCTGCCACAGGCCCCAGATAGAAAGGGGGCAGTGGGGCAGCAAGGCCAGGAGAGGTTCGAAGATCACCTGACCTCCATGGACCATTTATGCTGGGTGGGTATTAACCCAGGTCCTACTCTCCCCCCCACACACACCCAGCTGGGTCTGGATGGGCCCCTGCAGGCCCAACCCACCCAAACTGCCCTGGGCGCAGGTTCCAGGTGACTCTCAGCGTGGCGAGGAGCAGCCGTAATGCCGCACAGAAGAGCTGGGTCCAGGGCTCCATGGACAGTTTACATCAGCTCTCAGGCCAGAGGCCTGTCAGGACAGGCTGAATTGCAGGGGGCGGCTGGAGTGAAATGCCAGCAGCACAAACCCAGTGGCCATGGGGTGACCCCAGCCACTCACACAGAGCTTCCCGTGAGAGCTGGAGGCCAGCGCTTCCCACCTGGGAACAGGGTGGGATCCAGGCCCACAGGCAAATCCTGCCCCATGGTCCCATCCTGGCTACTCACAGTAGTCATGTGCTGGGCTGGGAGGAGGCCCAGCACTACTCTTTGGGCAGGCCGGGATCTCCCTGCCCTCAGGCCACCAGCCTCTGGCTCGGGGTGAGATCTGTCCCAGAGAAGGGAGAACCCAGCCCACAGCCACCTGAGCAGATGGCTGTGGGTGGCTCCCCCACCAGCATCACCCCAGACGAGCTCTGAGGAGATGGCAATAATGCACCCAGAGCCTTCTGCTGGGGTGGGCACCCGCAGGGTGGCAGATTTCAGGGTTAACACCCCACTGAGATGCCTGTTTACCCAGTTCCGGTAAATTGGCGTCACATTAGCTATCCTCCAGTCATCGAGTACAGAAGCGGATGTAAATGATAGGTTACAGACTACAGTGAGTAGTCCTGCAATTTCACATTTGAGTTCCTGGTCCTGGTGACTTGTTACTGTTTAGTTTCTCAATTGTTCCAAACCTCCTCTAATGACACCTCAATCTGGGACAGTTCCTCAGATTTGTCACCTAAAAAGGACGGCTCAGGTTTGGGAATCTCCCTCACATGCTCAGCCATGAAGACTGCTGCAAAGAATTCATTTAGTTTCTCTGCAATGGCATGGTGCCAGCTGCGGTGTGGACAGACCCCAAACAGGCCGGCTAATAGATGGGCTCATGAGGCAATCACAAAAACAGACTGCTGCCGACATCACGGCATCCTTGCTGGAATATGTGAAAATATCTGACTGGGATCAAACAACAGGTCATCAACGGACTTGTTTCCTAAGCCTCCTCGGGGCACATTTTCCAGCTTCCCATCAATCGCAAAGGGCTTTTTTGAAAACGCCATTCAGCTGTAAGTACATAAGACTGGCCACATAGGTCAGACCAATGGCCCATCTAGCCCAGTGTCCTGTCCTCCGATACTGGCCAGTGGTAGGTGCTTCCGAGGGAATGAACAGAACAGGGTCAGTATTGAGTGATCCATCCCATTCACACCCAGCTTCTGGCAGTCAGATGTATATGGACACTCAGAGCATGGGGTTGCATCCCTGACCATCCTGGCTGATAGGAACTGGTCGAGCTATCCTCTGTGAACTTATCTACTTCTTGTTTGAACAGAGTTATACTCTTGGCCTTCACAACATCCCCTGGCAACAAGCTCCACAGGTTGACTGTGTTGTGTGAAGAAATACTTCCTTTTGTTTGTGTCAGACCTGCTGCCTATTCATTTAATTGTGTGACTGCTAGGTCTTGCGTTACGTGAAGGCGTAAATAACACTTCCCTCTTCACTTTGACCCCACTCATGATTTTATAGACCTCCTATATCCCCCCCTTAGTCGTCTCCCCTCATATGGAAGCTGTTCCATATCTCTAATCATATGGGGATAGTTGAAAACCCCCATTATTATTGGGTTTTCTGCTTTTGTAGCCTCTCTAATCTCAGTGAATTTCAAAGTCACCATCCTGGTCAGTTGTATATTCCTGCTGCTAGATTCTTATTCTTCAAGTGTGGAATTCCTATTCTTTAGAGATGCTAGGATACAGTTGGGTTCGTTTAAGATTTTTACTGTTCTTTACTCTATGCTTTCCTGGACATGTAGTGCCACTCCCCCGCCAGCGTGACCTACTCTGCCGTTCTTTCAGTGCTGATGGTCCAGGGTCAAACCCTGCTATCGGCTCAACTGGGGTTTGGTTATTTGATCACATCCACATCCCACTGAAATCCCTCTTGGGATGTCGTCTGGGCCATCTCTACTGTACCCCACTTCTCATGGCAGCCCCAGGCACTCAGCATTTGTGACTATCAGGCATCTTTAACGCAGATGGCCCCACTAAAGCCAGACAGATCTGAAAGCTTTGGCCAGTCTCCCAGCAGACAACACTTGCTTCCACCCATCACTAATACACAGAGTACATAGCACTGACTGGTGCGTCGGCCTGAACTCGCTATCTCAGACGCCAGGGACCCAAAGCCCAGGGAATTCACAGAAGACTTACAGGTTGTTGAATTTGGTGCCATTGGCCCATTTCCAGAGCTGCCCAGGGTCCCTCCGGAGGCCAATCCAGTGGTCAAATCTGCCTTTATAGCGCAGCACGAAAGCCTAAAAACAGCAGAGGGAGAGGTGGGGTCAGAGCACAGGCTCTGTGCACCAGAGACTCACAGGGATACACTGAAGGGCTCTGTTTTCAGGGAACGGCTGGGGATTTTCGCCTCCCTCTTGCCCAGCTCTGGGTAATTCAGTATTAACTTTCCTATCCCAAACCTCGCCTCGCCTTACAGAACAGCTGAGCTCCCCTGCCCATCACAGGGGAAGGGGAAGGAAAGAGCCCAGCTGATCTCAATAAGGTGTGCTGGGAAGGGCCAGGGATGAGAGAAGAGCCACCAAATCCTCAGTCAGAAGGGGCCAGGGCTAAGAGGAGCCCCCCCCCCATTCTCATCTGGCTACCCAAGAGCACTGGCTCTTCAAGTCAATCTGGGATCTCAGTACCCCTTTGGCCCCACGCCACCCAGAAGACACTCAAGCCAGCCTTGCCCTCGAGAGGGGTGGTCTCCTTTTGAGAGGGCTGACAGTGAGTGATCCCTGCAGTCAGACACGGACACTAGAGGTGCCCCGGGCCAGCCAGCCAGGCCTGGCATTCAGCAACTGGAAGCTCATTTACTCAGAGCTGCTCCTCGAGCCCAGGTTCTCCTGCAGCAGCTGCTGAGCCAAGACCAGAACGTTGCAATTCGAGCATCTCTCACCATTTCCTGCTCACTGTTGATCTCAGCCAGGGAGGCGCTGAGCGCAGAGCAGTGGGTCAGGCTGCAGGTCCAGTTCCTTTCGGCCTCAGAGAAATAGTAGCATTTCCCTCGGTATCCGATCCAGCAACGGGCCCCGGTTCAGGTGACGGAAGCTTAGGTCTCCACACTGAGAATGAGACAGCGACATGTGGTGCGAGCAAGACCCGCCACCCGCCAACGAGGGGAACATCTCTGCAATTACGATGAGGGTCTGAAACAGAAAGACTCGTCAGGCAGGGCCACAAGGACACGTCTCCCCGACAGCACCAGGGCTGGAGCTGCCTTAGAACAGTGGTTCTCACCCACCGGTTCGTGTACCCCTGGGGGTAAGCAGAGGTCTTCCACGGGGCACATCAACTCATTGAGAGATTTGCCTCGTGTTACGACAGGCTACATAAAAAGCACTAAGTCAGTACAAGCTAAAATTTCATACAGACAATGACTCGTTTATACTGCTCGAAAGACTATACACGGAAAGGTACAGCGTTGATAGTCCAATTGATCTATTTCATAATTAAATACGCAACAATGAGAGAGTCAGCAATTTTTCCAGAAAAGTGGCTGTGACACTTTTGTATTTTTATGTCCGATTTTGGAAGCAAGTAGTTTTTTTAAGTGAGATGAAACTTAGGAGAGTGCAAGACAAATCAGCCTCCTGACAGGGCGACAGTCGTCTGGAAAGGCTGAGAGCCACTGGACTCGAACATGCACCGTTCTGTCGATTGCTCCTTCCCTCAGACGCTCTGGGAGAGGAGCCCGGAGGGTCAGGCCGGCTGGGGCTGGCAGAACAGCCCCTCCTTCCTCTCAGCCCAGTGCCCTCCCCTGGGCACTCCCAGCCAGGCTGCCAGGAGGCCTGGTGAGCTCAGGGGCACAGAGATAAGGACCCGCATGTCCTGGTGGCAGTTGCTCCAACTGCCCCCCCACCATCCCCACCCCCATTCTGCCCCCTGCCGAGCGCTGGCTGGGCCCACACTGCCGAGTGCCCCTGTCCCCGCACACTGGGGTCTCACACTGGCCATACACAGCAGAAGGGGGGAGAACGAACCAGGCAGAGATGGGCCAGGGCTGTCACAGGGGGTCTGACACACCCAGCCCAGGAAAACCCTGCACAGCCCCACAGCCACCGCTGTGTGCGCCAGACAGCAGCTGTGAGCCAGGGATCGGTGCCCTGAGAGCCCCTGGGGGTGATCCAGTCCCTGCTGCCCACAGACGGGGCATTGCTGGGCACTGGCTGCTGCCACTGAGAGCCTGGCCCCATGTTGGGCAGCCTCAGTGTCTCTCTCCAGCCTGTTCCCAGCAGCGACACCCCATTACCTGGCTCTCCTCCAGTCTCCAGGTGTCCCTTGCCCTCAGCAGGCCACTCCTGCAGCGGCTCTTCGCTCCCAGCAGGTCCAGGTGCTGGCCCCATCGTCTCTCTCAGCGACGCTCGGGCTGCACACGCTGCTGGAGACGCTGGGCTGGGGTCGGCTCCTCTCTGTGACTGGGTCCGATTCAGCAGCAGCGAAGCCAAGCTGGGGTGGGGGTCCTGGCCCTGGCTCCCCGCACACCCTGCTCCGGACTCTCCGGCCGATCTGAAAGTCGAGAGGGACCCAGCAGGACAGGTCAGTGGGGGGTGGGGCACAATTTGTGGTTTCTCGTTCCCTGCCCAGCAGCCCAACCCCCAGCCAGAGGCTGTGCCATGATGATTGAACCCCCTTAAACACCATCGGCCCCTCCACCCCCCAGGGCTTCAGAGACCTGATCTGCCACGGACCCCACCCGCCGCGCACCACCCCCGCGTGACAGGCACCCAGCTGGGGTTGACAGGAGGAAAAAACCCTCCCTCCCCACACATACCTCCCGCAATCGAGAGCAAGTCGAGAATCCTAACAGGAGTGGGGAGTTGGTGGGCGGGGGAGAGAACCAGGATGGATTGAGTAAAATCAAGGCAATTAAATCACCAAGTCCAACGCCTCAATTGAAATGATCAATTTTAATCAACTTATCGATTTCCACTTCAGTAATTTTCTAAGGCCAAGTGCCCACCCAGTGGGCAACAGAACCATTAAAACTTCATGTCCAAAACTTCCCCCATGGGGGGAGGGGCGGGGAAATTGTGGGAGTGGCCCTTTCCTTCCCCCTTGTTCATTGGGAACGCAGGCAGGGGGAGGATGCCCGTGGGAAACCACGGTTGGGGGTACAAGGAGCAAGAGTGCGCTGATGACCTCCCCCCGAACTGGCTTGGGGCGATGGGAGGGAAAGGGCCCAGGTAGCTCCATGCTCCACACAGGTGCCCCATCCACAGCGAGCAGACAGGGGGTGGGGGGGGAGTCACCAGACAGGCCCAGCCCGAGGAGGGTGGGAAGGGGGAAGGGACGAGGGGGGACGGAGGGGCCCTCCAGCCCTAGGAGAGAGGGGAGGGGAGGGGGGGGAAAGGGGATGGAGGGGCCCCCCAGCACAAGGAGAGGAGGGGGAAGGGGGCCCGAGAGGCCCCACGCCCACCCCAGCCCGAGGGGAGGGGGGAAGGGGGACAGAGGGCCCCCCCCAGCCCAGGAAAGGGGGGGAAGGGAAAGGGGGGACAGAGGGCCCCCCCAGCCGGGGAAAGGGGGGGAAGGGGGACAGAGGGGGGACAGAGGGCCCCCCCAGCCCAGGAAAGGGGGGAAGGGGGACACAGGGCCCCCCCAGACCGGGAATGGGGGGGAAGGGGGAGGGGGGACAGAGGGTCCCCCCAGCCCAGGAAAGGGGGGAAGGGGGACACAGGGCCCCCCCAGCCCAGGAAAGGGGGGGAAGGGGGAGGGCGACAGAGAGCCCCCCCCACCTGCCCGGGAAAGAGGGGAAGGGGGAAAGGGGACACAGGGCCCCCCCAGCCCAGGAAAGGGGGGCAAGGGGGACACAGGGCCCCCCCCACAACCCAGGAAAGAGGGGGGGAAAGGGGACACAGGCCCCCCCACCCAGCCCGGGAAAGGGGGGGGGGGAAAGGGGAAGGGGACACAGGCCCCCCCCACCCAGCCCGGGAAAGGGGGGGGGGAAAGGGGAAGGGGGACACAGGCCCCCCCCACCCAGCCCGGGAAAGGGGGGGGGAAAGGGGAAGGGGGACACAGGCCCCCCCCCAGCCCAGGAAAGGGGGGGGGAAGGGGGAAGGGGGACACAGGCCCCCCCCAGCCCAGGAAAGGGGGGGGGGAAGGGGGACACAGGCCCCCCCACCCAGCCCGGGAAACGGGGGGGGAAGGGGGACACAGGCCCCCCCCCAGCCCGGGAAAGGGGGGGGGAAGGGGGAAGGGGGACACAGGCCCCCCCCAGCCCGGGAAAGGGGGGGGGAAGGGGGAAGGGGGACACAGGCCCCCCCCAGCCCGGGAAAGGGGGGGGAAGGGGGAAGGGGGACACAGGCCCCCCCCCAGCCCGGGAAAGGGGGGGGAAGGGGGAAGGGGGACACAGGCCCCCCCCCAGCCCAGGAAAGGGGGGGGAAGGGGGAAGGGGGACACAGGCCCCCCCCCAGCCCAGGAAAGGGGGGGGAAGGGGGACACAGGCCCCGCCACCCAGCCCGGGAAAGTGGGGGGGAAGGGGGACACAGGCCCCGCCACCCAGCCCGGGAAAGTGGGGGGGAAGGGGGACACAGGCCCCGCCACCCAGCCCGGGAAAGTGGGGGGGGAAGGGGGACACAGGCCCCGCCACCCAGCCCGGGAAAGTGGGGGGGGAAGGGGGACACAGGCCCCGCCACCCAGCCCGGGAAAGTGGGGGGGGAAGGGGGACACAGGCCCCCCCCAGCCCGGGAAAGGGGGGGGGAAGGGGGACACAGGGCCAATGCTAAGTGCATCATGATCCTTCCAAAGACACCCAAAGTGACAAAACTTCCATTGCATAGCACACAATTATATTATAAGGATGAACATGGGGGTGTAGGGTATTACCCCAAAAACAGAGTGTCACACCTACCCCAAGACCAACAAACCTCCCTCACAAGGGACACACTCGGTGTGCCTTAGAATTTTGGCAGAAAGAACAGGCCACTCTAGCCAGAAAACTTGTAAAGTATTGTGCCGAACTTCACCTTTCCAAGGTCATCTCCATCGTCTCTCACACCCCTGGAGCACCAAACCGGCTTCACACCCTGTCATAAATATAAAGGGAAGGGTAAACCCCTTTAAAATCCCTCCTGGCCAGAGGAAAAATCCTCTCACCTGTAAAGGGTTAAGAAGCTAAAGGTAACCTTGCTGGCACCTGACCAAAATGACCAATGAGGAGACAAGATACTTTCAAAAGTTGGGAGGAGGGAGAAAAACAAAGGGTCTGTGTCTGTCTGTATGATGCTTTTGCTGGGGACAGAACAGGAATGGAGTCTTAGAATTTAGGTAGAATTTAGTAAGTAATCTAGCTAGGTATGTGTTAGATCATGATTTCTTTAAATGGCTGAGGAAATAGCTGTGCTGAATAGAATGAATATTCCTGTCTGTGTGTCTTTTTTGTAACTTAAGGTTTTGCCTAGAGGGATTCTCTATGTTTTGAATCTAATTACCCTGTAAGGTATTCACCATCCTCATTTTACAGAGGTGATTCTTTTCTTTTTACTTCTATTAAAAGTCTTCTTGTAAGGAAACTGAATGCTTTTTCATTGTTCTAAGATCCAAGGGTTTGGGTCTGTGGTCACCGATGCAAATTGGTGAGGATTTTTAACAAACCTTCCCCAGGAAGTGGGGTGCAAGGGTTGGGAGGATTTTGGGGGGAAAGACGTATCCAAACTCCATTTTTTCAGGAACCCAGATAAAGTTTGGTGGTGGCAGTGGAAATCCAAGGGCAAAGGGTAAAATAATTTGTACCTTGGGGAAGTTTTAACCTAAGCTGGTAAAAGTAAGCTTAGGAGGTTTTCATGCAGGTCCCCACATCTGTACCCTAGAGTTCAGAGTGGGGAAGGAACCTTGACACACCCTAATGCAGCTCTCACGCCGCACTATTTGGGAGAAAAACCCAGGCAAAAGTAGGGAAAACAAACAAAGGGACAGCAGCAAATGCACCCTTTGGAGAGGGATTGTCAGGTACTTGACCCCAGGACCTCTCATACCCTAAGCGTCACCCGGACTCCCAACAGCCAACAAACCATGCTTTGGAGCAAAAGCGAACATCATTTCTCGCAATTTTGCCAAAAAGCAAAAACAACCCAACCCAACCCCCACAACAACAGGCACCTGAAAATGTACTGCACCTGACTTCATCTTTCCAAGGTCTTCTCTGCACTCTCTCCCACCCGAGGTGAGAATGATACACCTTGACCAACAAATCCAATTTAGACCTTAATACAGCTCTCCCTCCACAGGATGTTGGAGAAAAACACAGGCAAAAAACCTAAAAAGTCAGCTGCAACCATTGCCTTGGCAAGGGCTTGGACGAAACTTGAAGCGGGGATCTCTTGCACCCAAAAGGAGACTTGTGCCCTCGTCCCACAAATTCTTTTGGAACTCTAAGGATAGTTGCATTCCACAGGAGTTTCCAAAACCAAACAACCAGCCACACACCCAGGCAGAAGGGGCCTGTGAATGGGAAGGTACAGCAGCAAACACACCCATAGGGCGGGCTAGTCTGGGAGTTGCAGCAGGGCCCTCGGGCACCCGAAGCGAGAATCAGACCCCCTAGACCAACAAGCCACATTTAGCCATTGCTGCAGGCCTCAGAATTTTGGGCCAAAAGCCAACAGCCAAATCTAGGTGTAAAATTTAACCATGTGGAAATGGCACTCCTAGAGTGCCACAGTACCCTAGGCAACAGTCTGTGTTGTGTGTGCGGTTGGCTCCCACTAGGCAGAATCCAGTGCCTGCGTCTTCGCTTCCCACGAAGGGATACTTTGAGCCCTCGATGACAATAAGGGGAAAACTGGGTAGATGAAAACCAAAAGGAAAGCTGCAAGAGTTCTCCTTTCTGGCTGATCTGGGTGCACCCTTCTTGACTTGGGGGGCTGACCCTGACAGGTGGATGGATGGGGTCCAGGTACCCCCAGATCCTGCTGCTCTTTTCTGGCTGAGCTGGATGCTCCATTCTGGCCTTTGGGGTTGGGGCACATGTGTGCCTCTGCCTGGTGCGCGGATCGGCCCCAGGGACCTCTCAGCCTCCACCTCCAGAGGCCGCCCCTTAAGCCTCACCCCTTCCTGGGCGTACCAACAAGAAAGCCTTACCACCCTCCACTACAGCTCAACTATTAAGCCTTGCTATGTGGCTTGTGCTGGGGAGCTTTACCCCCGTGGGGTACATTTGGGGGGACACCCTGGCCGGAAAGAATTCCAGCCATCAGGACAACCCAGGACCTCTCACACCCTAAGCGACACTCAGACTCCCAACAGTCAACAAACCATGCTTTGGAGCAAAAGAGAACATCATTTCTCGCAATTTTGCCAAAAACAAAAAACAACCCAACCCAACCCCCACAAAAACAGATACCTGAAAAAGACACCTGACTTCATCTTTCCAAGGTCTTCTGCATGCTCTCCCCAACCCCTGTGGGGGGGGGGGGGGTTGAGGTAGGTTGTATGTACCAGCCCCTATAGCCGCCATTAGCAGCTGCCGCTCTCTCTGCTCTGTCTTCAGAGCTGGGCAGCCAGAGAGCAGTGGCTGCTTTGATCTTTTCAATTGGAGGGGTGGGCATGGGGGGCTAAGGCAAATTTTGGCATGGCTACAGTCCCAACAACTCCACTCCTAGTGCCACCCTTGTGTACAGGGCTGGTGCAATGAGGTTTCACGCCCTAGGTGAAACTTCCACCTCGTGCTGCCCCCCGCCCCTCTGGCAGCTCCCCGCCCCCCCTCCACCCTGAGGCGCCCCCCCGGGGCAGCTCCCCGCCGCTGCTGCCTCCCCCTTGGCCCAGGGAGCCCCTCCGAGGTAGCTCCCCGCCCCAGCTCACCTCTACTCCGCCTGCTCCCCGAGCACGCCGCCGCTTCTCCCGCCTCTCAGGTGTGCGGCGCCCATCAGCTGTTTGGCACACAAGCCTGAAAGGGAGAGAAGCAGAGCAGGGCGGTGCTCAGGGGAGGAGACGGAGTAGAGGTGAGCTGGGGCGGCGGGCGGTTCCCCTGTGCACTGCCCCCCGTTACTTGCTGCAGGCGGCCCTCCCCTCACCCCAGCTTACCTCTGCTCCATCGCCTCCCCCAACCACTTGGCGCCCTAGGCTACTGCCTGGTTCGCCTAGTGATTGCACCGGCCCTGCTTGTGTGTTCTTTCAGTGTGCTGTCCAGCTCTGCTCAGATAGCTTGTTCAGCAGACCTCGATAGGATTACTTAGTGTTGCAAAGTTCTGAAGGCTGTAACATTGTTGCCTTCATAACGCTGCTCAGGCTGCCTGGTGCTTCTGCCCTTGGTTATTATTAATAGCAGATAAGGGAGACTGCTCATTCAGCAGTCTTCGATGTTACTTGTCAAGAACAACCACAGGCCTGGTTCAGTGACAAAGGCACTGGGCCATGTTTTTTGCCCTCTAGGCACAGTCCCAGCGCCCTGGCTCTGCTGTTACAGGTACACTGACACACGAGTGCCTAGTATCCAGGAATAGCTCAGTCAGTGGCTGAACAAAGAATTAAGGCAAAGTGCCTCGAAATTTATAGACTGAAACAAACAACTAGAATACACAACTTATGCCCCTCCTTACATGTGTCATAACAGCTGTCCATTTCCTTGCCTTCTTCCTGATATCTTAGACAAAACATCCCTATCCATTGTTTGTCAAACCATCCTCTCTTGTACTAGACTGGGATGTATCTGTCCTATCTCGGATATATCTATGTAAATCTCTAGTGCCTGGTACAGCAGCAGCAACTTTGCCAAGTTTACGTACAGGGCAGTGAACTTGTGAGCATCTGCTTTAATACATGGCCTGACTTGGGTTCACAGCCTCTGGTTCAGGCCTGAGATCTTGCTCCAAGCCCACTTCTCCAGGCTCTTTCTCTACTACACCCCCGTCTGTAGCAATTACTCAGGGCAGTAATTCTCCTCCCAAACTGAGGAACGCTTTCATTATTCAGCAGTTAGAGACAGAACAAATCTGTGACTGTAGAGAGTTTATAGTGGGAAAATCTAAGAATGACACAAATTGGCTAAGTACACAGGAAAAAAGCAATACCTGTATTTGAAAGGTTTCATATCAAGTGAGTATTTAAAGAAAAAACACAATCTTTATGCAGAGATTATAGTAGTAATCCAGCGAGAAAATTATCAGCATCTCAAGGGGACTGCAGTAAAATGCAACAAGTGAAGAAAAGGGGAAATCTGTGCAGCAATATTTGATTGGTGAGAAAGGGGGCAAGATTGGAGGGTAGAATATCTGCATATTAAATAATCATATGGTGGAGCAGGAAAACTGGAGGGGATCTATATCAACCTTACCCTCAAAATATTACAGTAAAAACCTATTTTTAAGGGTGCAAAGTTGAGCAGTCTCAGTTAGGCATTGTCAGAATCAAGGATGTCTAGGCCCTGTTAATTCAGCCCCCTTGTGTCTGTGCCTTGCTATATAATCTTTAATGAGAGGATCACACACTGCAGTGCTCATTAACACAGGACCTGTCCCATCTGTCTTGAGGGCCCTGTCTTGCTGCTTTCTCCCCCACAGGACCTGTGTCTGCTAAAATACAAATCGTTTAGTTCCAGCCCCCTCTGGTGCAATTGATGGGGTCGCTCCAACCCTGGTTAGCTTGATGGGTCTGTGCAAGCGAGATGTAAATACATTCTCATGGTCTTTCAAAGTCCTATGGCAGTAACTGCGGGGGAAGGCGGGGAGGGAAATTACATTCCTTTGTCTAGGGTGGGGTGCCCTGAGAATCATAGAATCATAGAATATCAGGGTTGGAAGGGACCCCAGAAGGTCATCTAGTCCAACCCCCTGCTCAAAGCAGGACCAATTCCCAGTTAAATCATCCCAGCCAGGGCTTTGTCAAGCCTGACCTTAAAAACCTCTAAGGAAGGAGATTCTACCACCTCCCTAGGTAACGCATTCCAGTGTTTCACCACCCTCATAGTGAAAAAGTTTTTCCTAATATCCAATCTAAACCTCCCCCACTGCAACTTGAGAAACGTGTCCCCAGCTGCTCCGGCCTCTAGGCAGCCTCTCTAGGACCCAGAAGATCCAACACCCCCTTGCCCTTGATGAAATTAGGGACTCTCTGCACCAATCCCCAGTCTCCATAGAAACAACTCTTCTCCCCCCTCCCCGACACCTGGACGTTTCCTTTCTGCTCACTGACATGGTGGCTTCTATGCAGGACGCTCCGTTAATGCCGAAAGAGGCTGCCTGTGCCCATGGGACGTGGACCCCTCAGGAGGCAGGGTCTGGGGCAGGGGGCTTCAGTGCAATCCCTTGATCGCTAGGACCCAGGAGCAGCTGGGATGCGGCCCTGGGAGCGATCGCTGGGGTCACTCAGGCCCACAGCCGGAAGTGACTCGCTCTCGCTGCAGTGACTCTGGGGCTTTGTGAGGAGCCCACGCTCCTTGCAAGATCCCCGAGCCCCGGCGGCTGCTGCTGGGGACCCCGGGGCCCTGGCTGCAGCCGGGAGAGGGGAATCTCCAGCAGTAACATTCCCGCTGCTCCCAGGAGCCTCCCCCCGGTGCAGAGACCCCAGCCTGGCCAGGACCCCCCTTCCCAGGCCCCAGGCCCTGCTCCCGGGGAGGGCACCGCTTGGAGGGAAGGTAAGAGAGACCTGCCCATCCCCAGGGAGCGGTGCCCCCCGGTGCCATCCTGGCTGCAGGGGGAGGGTTTGGCCCCAGGCTGCTCCCAGCGGAGCTGGCTGCGATTCCCTGTTAGAGGTGAACAGGGATGAGGCATGGGAGCAGGAGGGGGGCTGAAGAGGGATGTGTGAGGGGAGTGCGGGAGGGACCATGGGGATGTGGGGCTGCTGAAGGGAGGCTGAGGGAATACGCAGGAATCAGGGGGCAGGGGGAGGATTCTGGGGCTCAGAGGAACAGAGCTGGAACAGAGGAAAACTCTGTGGGGAGAAAGAAGGAAAGGGGGGGCTGTGGGGTGGCTGAAGGGCGACTATGAGAGCAAGTGGAGACTGGCTGGGGAAGGGAGAGCCAGAGGGTCGGAGAAGGGAGCGGGATGGTGAGAGATACAATGGCAGCTCCCCCAATCCATGGGGTAGGGGGGAGGGCTGCCTTGCCCTGCCCAGCCCAGCAGCTGGTGGGGAATCTTTCCCCCCAGAAATGGTTAAACAAGCAGTGGGCGGTGGAGAGGGGATTTAACCCTAAGGGCTCAGTATTTACAAGGGAAATTCGCTCCCCCCGCATGCACATGTAAACCCTGCTCCCAATTTATTCTTGGATCTTTTTAAGACAATCTCATTATTTGGGGATCTGATTCCTGCATGTTAAATGCTTGGAGTTGACAGGACTCAACAGCGTCCTGCTCTGATTTCTGTGCAGGATTTTGGCGACAGCAGGCAAGGAATCCAACTGGTATTTATTTTGGGTTGGTTCAGATTCAGTTCCATTCATTGTATTTGGGTTCATTTCTGGTTCTAGCCACCCAAAGAAACAAAAATAAAACTTCAGTTACCTGTTTAAATCTTATTTCAATCTTAGTGGAGGTAAATTAAAAAAAGAGAGCTGCAACTTAAAATGGAAACTGTTTTGATTTTTGGCTATTTATTTATTTTTTAACTTTAACTTTTTACATGAATTTTCCTGAATTTTTTTGTTGTCAAATAAACACAATTTTTTTAATGAACGATTTGGCTGAACAACCTAAAATAACATCTTTCAACATTTGCTTTGCCATATTGGACCTCTGCAGTGAAAGGATACATTTGAGGCCTGGAAATTTTCTTTCAACACTCACTCGTGTTGCTGTAACTGCCAGTATATTTTTTGCTAATTGATTCAGCTTGGGCAAGACATTTTCTGGATGTTCCCAGTAGTTTGTTCTTACTGAGAAATGGCTCATCTGCAAATGAATCAAGAATTGGCCCAATCCTTTTCTGGGCTTTCCTTCGTCCAAATATCACTTCCTTTTTAGAGATTTCAAAAGCTTTCAGAAGAAGTTCCAATGCATCTTCCGATTTCAGACATGTCTGACAGATTTTATGACATCATTACTTCTGACGGAAGCATTTCCATCTTCTTCCATGTTCTGGTGTAATGAAATTTTGCCTTGACTTTGTCGTCCTCTGATAGTGGGGGGAGGGTGTTCGGGGGGTGGTGGACGTGGGCATCAGACAGTGCCGGAGGGGTGGGCGGGGGTTTGGGAGTGGGCCCTGCAGCTGGCTTCAGTGAGGAAGGGAGTTTGGAGCATGAACCCTGCTTCAAGTGGGAGGGAGGAGCTGCCCCAGGGGGTGGACATGGTAGGAGGAGGCCTGTCTAAGGGGAGAAGGTTGGGGAGCCATTACCTTTGCCCTTGGGCTTGAAGAGATATTATGAACTTCAGGGCCCAGGGAGCATCCCCACTCTTCTCTCCCCAGGGGAGCATCTCAGAGGTGGTTCCTCTACCTCTGGGCCCCCCTTCTGCCTCCCATGGTGTGCAGGAAGCTCCCAAGCTTCTCCTCTCCCTTTCTGTGCTTGTGGGCTGGCCCCCTTCTCTTCTCATTCTCTTCTCACTATCCTGGGGCAGGCCATTCTGGGAGCCATCACCGGCCCATTGGCTAGTTAGTTTCTTCTCTTAAAATTAAAATGAGAAATTCAGATCACTGAATTTTTTTTTATATTGAGCTTAAAATTATGCTGAATCTTTATTTTAACTGGTCCCCTCTCCCCCACCCACTTTTTTTTAAGTTCAGTTCAGTCAGTAAATAAAAATTATGGTTCAGTTCTGGTTCCAGTACAAAATTCCAGTTTGAACTGGTTCTCTGGTTCCAGTGTGAGTCCAGATGGGCAAATGAGATTAGCATCGGTCTGACTGTCTCTGGGGGCTGCAGGGGCAGCACAGGGAGGCTCTGTCATTTGCACCCCCCACTAGAGGGCTCTGATAATTGCTAAGGCAGAGGAGGCCGGTGTCAATCTCTGTGCTCTGTTTAGTAGAGCCCTAGAGCTAGCTGGGCTTCCTGGGGCAGATGCTGCTGCCTCCATTGTAATCTGGGAGCAGGGTCTGTGCTGGGATAGACCATCATTAAAGCCCCTGTGTGCCCAGTCAAGGGGGGACTTTCTCCTGTGGCTGAAACCAGCCCCTAGGGCAGCCCCGGGTTCTGCTGGAGACTCCAAGTGATGAGAGAGACCTGAGGTAAAGTGCTGGGGATGGACAGGAAAGTGACTCTGCACAAATGGCCCCTCCTCTCCCCATCTCTTCTCCCAGCTGTCTGCGAGTCCCAGATCTGCTGCCCTTGATACATCCTGTCACACACCTGCTAGCCCTGGCAGTAGCTATTAGAGAGAAAACTCACAGGAATGGCAGGACAGAAACCAGTTCTTCCATGCAGAAGGGAAAGGGAAGAGACTGGAAGGGGCAGCAAGAGCAATAAGTGGGGGGGAAAGGTTCCCGGCTCCCAGCCCTGCCTAGCTCCATTTCATGCTGCACCCCAGGGCAGATTGACTTTAATTAGAAGAAGGTGAGGAGCAGAGAGAGGAAAAGCCAGTTCCTGCCTCTACCTAGTCCCCATGCTGCTGGGGGAATGTGCTGCCTTGGGGACAGTGTCAGGGGGGATCACTGAAGTAGCTCCTTTGATTCTGCTCTTTTCCACTGCTTGGCTCAGAGACTCTGTTACTGGGAGTGTTTAAAAGTATCTTCTGGGTTTAGTCCCCATGGAAGGGGTCAGGCCTGTGTTGTAATAATGTCACTGAGGGTTTGCTCTGCATCACAGAGTCTAGCCTGTCTGTCTGCAGGGTAAGAGTCTGGGGGGAATTGGGGTGTGAAATGGACTAACGCTATTCAGAAAATTCCCCTTCTCACCCTGACAGGCTTCAGAATAAGGACAACGTGTTGCTCCAGATCATCCCATTTTCCTAGGGGACGGGGAAGGGAAATGGCTATGGTGGAGCCAGCTCAGGTATGGGATTTTTGGGGGAGCTGCTGGGGAGGGTTGTTGTGGAGAGGGAGGGGCAGGAAATACAAAGGGTGAGGCAGGGAGGGGGACAGGGTGTGCTAAAGCTGCTTGGACATGCTCAGCCTAAGGCCTGATTTATGAACAGGCCAGTGGGGGAGGGAGTGAACATTTCCCCATTTCTGAAACAGGAAACAACTCCCTGGTCAGGGCTGGGAAAACAGACCACTAGGCAGAGACTGTGGTGAAATACAAAGGGAGGGTGCTGGGATTCCTGTCCCTGTTCCCTGCACATAGCTCTGCTTCCCACATCAGCCTGTAGGCAGCAGGTGTGTGGTAAATGAGAAGACCCTGCTGTCCTCCCTCTTCTGGGAGGGACAAGGAGCTCTCACCTTCTCTCTGTTCCCTGGAGCCTCCTGGCCACTCTGAGCAGGGTGAGGATGGGATTCTGCTCCTCTGGCCCTCCCAGAGCTGTCCTATTTGTGTGCTGCTTCCCACATGAATAGTGGGATTGTGGCTGGGGCAGCAGGTACTGAGTGGGAAGCACCTGTTGTTTCAGATGCCGGTGACCTTTGAGGATGTGGCTGTGTATTTCACGGAGGGGCAGGGGGCTCTGCTGGACCCCGGTCAGAGAGCCCTCTACAGGGACGTCATGCAGGAGAATTATGAGACTATGACCTTGCTGGGTAAGGATTCCTGTCCCCTCAGTTATTTGAAGCCCTGGGGCCAGCATTTCTGCACCTGGTCAGGTTCTTCCCTAGTCAGTTACATTAGAGGGGACTGGGTCTCATAGTCCACAGCTCCTGTGTAAGAGAGCCATTCACCTCCATACCCCCTCCAATGGTATAGGGGAGTCATGGACCTAATGAACATGCTAATTCATCCCCATCCCTCCAGCTTTCACAGGGGCAGGAGCAGTGTATTATCCTATCTGCATTATTTCTCACTCATACACAGGATCTCTGTTCACCTCCCTTCTTGGAAATAGCTCCATGTGTGGGGAGGGCACTGGCCTCTGGACTTTTAGACATATCCAGGGGTTTAACACCAGAGCTGTTTGTGCCTCAGCAAGTTCCCTAGAGCACACAGATCCTGAACACTCCTAATGAGGGTGTGACAACTCCCCTTCCCCCAGACATTGACCTCTCCCAACGGGGCTCAGAGACCATGTTCCCATCCATTCAGATCCCACAACCCCCCAGCAATTCATGGGTCAGTTTAAACTCAAGATGTATCCTTTGTGACAAATACTCCACCAATCATCAGTGCACTCTGATTATGCCTGATTTCACCCCCTGAGCAGGACTTCCCATTCCCAAACCTGACCTGATCGCCTGTCTGGAAGCAGGGGAAGAGCCGTGGGTCCCAGATCTTCAGGCCTCCAAAGAAACGAAGCTCTCAAGAGGCACCCACGGAGGTGAGGAGTCAGTGACACTGACACAGAAACTATCTTGCAAAAGAAGGAAAAACCTAAAAATCCCAAAAATCTGGTATGAGCACCCTCAGTTCTGTCTCATCCCACCCAGATTAGGCTGTGGTCGGCAGGTGTCATTCATCATGGCAGATATCACTCATGGCTTCCCATCCACCCTGTTAGCTGTCAGGATTTTTCTCCGTGACTTCACTTCCCTGTCAGTGTTTGGATGGGATGTGGAGGCATAATCCAAATTCTTAGTCTTCCAACAGCTATTACATTATGTTTTCCCTCTTTGCTATTTCCCTTTCTGTATTTTCTACCAGCCCAGGCAATGACTTCTGCCTGGATTCTCTCTCTCCCCCAGCAGGTGATGAGACAATGAGTGAGAATGAGGAGGGGAATCCACAACAGGAATGTCCTGAGCCAGTGGAACTGCAAGGGAGCACAGTTAGAAAAGCAGATGGGAATTTTTTCCAATGCTTGGAACAGAGAAAACCCTGGAGTAATTGGCACAGGTCAGAAAGGAAGCTGGGAAATTGCCAAAGGAAGCAAGTGGATGAATCCATTGAAAGTGGGAGAGGAGGCAAGGATTCCAAGGAAAGCAAAGCCCAGCTGACAAATCACAAAGGAAAGAAACCCTATAAATGCTTGGACTGTGGTAAAAGCTTTAGTGGGAGCTCAAATCTTATTAACCATGGGAGACTGCACACGGGAGAGAGACCCTATAAATGCCTTGAGTGTGGGAAAAGCTTCAGTAATGTCTCAGGCCTTATTTGCCATAGCAGAATCCACACGGGAGAGAGACCATATAAATGCCTTCAGTGTGGGAAGAGTTTCACTGTATCCTCAGCCCTTATCATTCATCAGAGAACCCACACGGGAGAGAAACCCTATAAATGTCTTGAGTGTGGAAAAAGTTTCCGTGCACGATCAGCCCTTAGTGTACATCAGAGAACCCACACAGGAGAGAAACCCTATAAATGCTTGGACTGTGGGAAAAGTTTCAGTCAGAGCTCACATCTCATTAGCCATGCAAGAATCCACATGAGAGAGAGGCTATATAAATGCCTTGAGTGTGGAAAAAGTTTTATTGCACCGTCAGCCCTTATTACACATCAGAGAACCCACATGGGAGAGAAACCCTATAAATGCCTTGAGTGTGGTGCAAGCTTCAGTCGGAGCTCAAATCTTGTTACCCATCAGAGACTGCACACAGGAGAGAGACCATATAAATGCCTTGAGTGTGGGAAAACTTTCAGTGCACCATCAGCCCTTATTGTCCATCAGAGAACCCACACAGGAGAGAAACCCTATAATTGCTTGGACTGTGGTAAAAGCTTCAGTCAGAGTTCACATCTTATTAGCCATGGAAGAATCCACATGGGAGAGAGGCCATATAAATGCCTCGAGTGTGGAAAAAGTTTTATTGCAGCATCAGCCCTTATTGTACATCAGAGAACCCACACAGGAGAGAGACCCTATAAATGCTTGGACTGTGGTAAAAGCTTCAGTTGGAGCTCAAATCTTATTGCCCATGAGAGACTGCACACGGGAGAGAGACCCTATAAATGTTTGGACTGTGGGAAAAGCTTCAGTCAGCATGCAAGCCATATTAAGCATGGGAGAATCCACAAGGAAAAGAAACTGTGAAAATGCCTCCACTGTGAGAAAAGTTTTAGTCAGAACTCACACCTAAGTAGACATCAGACAATTCAGACAACAGAGAAACCCCATAAATGATTGGATGATGGGAAAAGCTTCAATCCCAGGTCATACCTTCCTAAATGTCGGAGAATTCACATGGGACAAAATCTACAAATTCCTCAGCTATGGAAAAAGTTCGATTTGAAGATCAAACCTCGCTTCACATCTGACAATCTACGCAAGACAGAGAACCCATAAATACTTGGATTGTGGGAAAAGCTTCAATAACTGCAGGGAAAGATTCAGTCTGAGCTCATGCATTATTCCCAATTGGATAATTCACAAAAGAAAGAGCTTGAATGTGGGGGTAACTTCATTTGGTGCTCACACAACATCCAGCATCAGCAAATCCACATAGGGAAGAGGCTTCTCAGATGTCCTTAGCATGGAAAATGCTTCAGTTTGAGCTAACACCGCAATGGACACCAGAGACTCCTCCACACAGGAGAGAAATTCTCTCAGTGCCATAACTAGGGCTAGCCAAAGTAGAAATTTCACTTAGTAATTTCCATGCACAGCAGTGGCATTTGGCTCCCAGGTATCCATCTGCTCATGTCTGGGGGCAGATTCCAGCAGCAGCTGATCCTGAGCTGAACAGGGACACTCTGGCTTTTTCTGGTCTAAGCAAAGCACAGGAAGAGGAGGAGAAGTCCCAGTCAGCCCCTCCTTCCTGCTGCAGCCCTGGCTGCTGAAGTTCTGGGCCTTCCTGCCTCCTGCTAACCTGCTGGGGGAAGGGAGAGAGAAACTCCTCCAGAAGCTCCCTCTGCCTGGATGAAGTTCCACCCTTGCCTTGCCTTCCCAGGCATGGTTTCTCTTCCATGGAGACTAGGAGAGAGATACTTGGGCCAGGCCCCACATTCGCTGTGGGCACCTGTCCCCACCCTGCGTCTTCCAGCAATATTCCTGGGCTGGGCTCCCCCACTTACCTGGAGCTGGTCCCTGCAGGGTGAGTGTCCCTGGGCTGGCAACACTTCCCCTCTCGAAATCCCCTAAGGTGCTGGGATCCCGGGGGATCAAATATGAAGGGACCAGGAGGAATGGGTTTTGGGGAGGAATCTGAGGGATTGAGTGGTTGGGTCTGGTGGATGTGGGAAGCAGAGGATGCTGGAGAAATAAAATGTTAGGGATCATGGGATTAGAGCAGAGAGTATGGGAAAGAGAAGTGCTGCCTCTTATCAGTGACGTCCTCAGCCCCTTTTCGCTGGGCAGGGAGCAGGTCCTCAGGGAATCTATTCTGAAGCACTTCATGGAGAGGAAAGTGATCAGGAACTGTCAGCAAGGATTCACCAAGGGCAAGTCGTGCCTGACTAACCTAATTGTCTTCTATGATAAGATAACTGGCTCTGTGGATGAGGGGAAAGCAGTGGACATGTTATTTCTTGACTTTAGCAAAGCTTTTGATACAGTCTCCCACAGTATTCTTGCCAACAAGTTAAAGAAGTATGGGCTGGATGAATGGACTATAAGGTGGATAGAAAGCTGGCTAGATTGTCAGGCTCAATGGGTGGTGATCAATGTCCATGTCTAGTTGGCAGCCAGTATCAAGCGGAGTGCCCCAAGGGTCGGTCCTGGGGCCGGTTTTGTTCAATATCTTCATTAATGATCTGGAGGATGGTGTGGATTGCACCCTCAGCAAGTTTGCAGATGACACTAAACTGGGAGGAGAGGTAGATACGCTGGAGGGTAGAGATAGGATACAGAGGGACCTAGACAAATTGGAGGATTGGGCCAAAAGAAATCTGATGATGTTCAACAAGGACAAGTGCAGAGTCCTGCACTTAGGACAGAAGAATCCCATGCACTGCTTCAGACTAGGGACTGAGTGGCTAGGCAGCAGTTCTGCAGAAAAGGACGTAGGGGTTACAGTGGACGAGAAGCTGGATATGAGTCAACATTATGCCCTCTTTGCCAAGAAGGCTAATGGCATTTTGGGTTGTATAAGTAGGAGCATTGCCAGCAGATCGAGGGACGTGATCATTGTCCTCTATTTGGCATTGGTGAGGCCTCATCTGGAGTACTTTGTCCATTTGGGCCCCACACTACAAGAAGGATGTGGAAAAATTGGAAAGAGTCCAGCGGAGGGCAACAAAAAAGATTAGCAAAAAGAAAAGGAGTACTTGTGGCACCTTAGAGACTAACCAATTTATTTGAGCATAGCAGCTCACGAAAGCTTATGCTCAGATAAATTGGTTAGTCTCTAAGGTACCACAAGTACTCCTTTTCTTTTTGCGAATACAGACTAACACGGCTGTTACTCTGAAAAAAGATTAGGGGGCCGGAGCACATGACTTATAAGGAGAGGCTGAGGAAACTGGGATTATTTAGTCTGCAGAAGAGAAGAATGAGGGGGGATTTGATAGCTGCTTTCAACTACCTGAAAGTGGGTTCCAAAGAGGATGGATTTAGACTGTTCTCAGTGGTAGCAGATGACAGAACAAGGAGTAATGGTCTCAAGTTGCAGTGGGGGAGGTTTAGGTTGGATATTAGGAAAAACTTTTTCACTAGGAGGGTGGTGAAGCACTGGAGTGGGTTATTTAGGGAGATGGTGGAATCTCCTTCCTGAGAGGTTTTTAAGGTTAAGCTTGACAAAGCTTTGGGATGATTTATTTGGGGATTGGTCTTGCTCTGAGCGGGGGATTGGACTAGATGACCTCCTGAGGTCCCTTCCAACCCTGATATTCTATGAGTCTGTGAATTCAAATGAACCCCAAAACTCTGTTTGAGCTTTCTGAGCTTAAATCACTATTTCCGTCTCTTGGTAAAGTGGCTTCTTTTGCCAGCCAAGTCCAGAACATTTATAGATGGGCAGATTTTGGATTTGGTTTGTTTTTGTTTCTTTTTTCCTTTTGTGGCATTAGAAGAATGTTAAAACTTTTGAAAATGACACAATCAAGTAATGAGGGGGTGCTGAGTAAAGCAGGTTTAGGCAGTTCAGAAGCAAATGGATAAATTTGCTTTTTCTTCTTTTGGGAGTTATGATTTTGTGGGATTTCACTTTCTGAACCTGAAAGTGTTTTGTAGCTCACCTTGTAGTGTTGGTTTTCCTTTCTTCCTCAAGGCTGTTTGGTCACAGACAATGATATTAGTTTAGTTTGACAGGATGTAGCACAAGTTTATTGGGGACTTTATGAGACAAATTATAATTTGCCAGAAGAGTCCTTTTTTATTTTATTTTAACCTTTCTTTATCCTTTGTCATGAGATCTTTGTGTTTTTTGAACAATGAAAATTATCAATATCTCTGAGCACAAATACCTAGCTTGAGTGCTAGATTCTCACTCCGAGAGGCCAAGACTGATAGGACATGGAGTTACTGCCTGACCCCTTCAGAGATATGAGATACAGTCAAGTGGGTGAGAGGGTGGGGAGAGAGAACTGGAAAACTGCAAACTTGTCTACTGAGAGCCAGACAGCTGAGGCTGAGAACTGTGAACTTGTTGCACCAATGCCAGAGAGAGACAAATATTGCCCTATGAGTGCTGGGTGAAGCCATCCCTGAAATCTAAAGGGGTACAAATGGTACCCCTAGAGGAATGATGAGGCGAGGGGGCAGTGTCTCCCGATTACTGAGAGGATGAGCTTTGGCAGAGACAAGTAGGAAGCTAGGGAAGCCAACACACCTCGTCCAGCCTTAAAGCCAGGCTGATTTCACACTGAGGGCTTTGTTAAGGTAAAACAGATATCCAAAGTATACAGATACCTGAATATTTGGACATATGTAAATGAATATATGTTATGATTACTAATAAATGAATGTTACGTTGTAGGACAGGGTTTATATACTGAGAAATATATGCCTCAACACCTTACTCCTTAAAATGATTGTTTGGTTGTACCACAGCAGTGTTGATTGCTATTTCCATCCCCTTCTTCACTCAACGCTGTAGCTTAGCTTTCTTGGTTTGATGTACCATGTAATAGCCCATTCCCATGAGAACAACTGTTAATGCCTGGATTCCCATTAGGATTACGCTAAGGGTTCAGACCACTGGCTGTAAAGTCACATCCTCTGGAATTGCCCACCAGAGTGTTTCCACCTCTCTTTGTACATTTTCTATTTCACTCATTTGCTGCTGGATCAGTTGAGTTATTGGTATTAGGGATTCTTTGGTTCTTGCCACCAAATCATGTGTTTCACTGTGGGGAACAATTCAATCAATAAGTCTTGTAAGCATTCATGTGGAATGATTGTTTCAGTGACAGCATTGCCTTTGCTTGTTAACCAGAAGGCATGGGCTCCTATTTGAATGGTGCTGGTAACAGGCACTCAGAACCCAGCATCACTTGTAGGGCAAATGTTGCCAGCTATGGAAAAATTATGATAACCTATAGCAGAGGCCATGTCCTGAATTCATACTACCTCATTAACCAGTCTGTTTTGTACCATTTGAGCACAGCCTTTTCTGGTGTTATTAATTATCAAGTGTAGTATAGCATTCATACAGACACCATCCATTATGTTTTATGCAACAAGCCTGATTAATTTCCGAGCCAGTTTCAGTTGTTAGGTGCACGGTGGGGTAATGCTGTACATATGTCTTGTTTACAGTCATCCCCACACTATTTGCGTAATATACCTTAACTGGCTCTTGCAACCATCTAGGGACTGCCATCATGAGATATACACTTTTGCCATCCTCCTGGTCCAGTCTTGGGACCCTATCAAATTTAGCAAATTGTAGAAAGATAGGCACAATATGATTGATGCCTTGCTGTATTTGTTTTAAGATGGCTGTAGGGTGTAATATCTCTGGCCAGTTCTGAAGTTGCAACTGCAACAAACTTTTCTGTACTATCTTGATTACTCTATTGCCATAGGCCATGCAAGCAACTGCCAATGAAACATCATTATTTTGTATGCTGTCGATGAGGGACAGAATGGTAGTATTCAGGTGGCTAAACCCTTGAGCAATCAAATGCATATTATCAATAGTGATTGCATGCTGGTCCAGTAATTAACTGCTAATATCTCTTCCTGTCTTAACTGCTTTGCCTATTCCATTCACAATGGTGTTTATTTTTAAATTAAGATTTTCAATAACTGCAGAGTTCCATATGGACATGCCAAGGCTGGAGCATCCCAATGCTATTCCTAATAAATCCCTCCTGTCTCTATCATGTTGGCTGATTTGGGAGCCCTTCCAAAATTGTAATTGCATCTCCAGTTCCAAATTAAACCAATCCTTCTAGCGTTTGGGGCACTGCCTTAGCATTGTCATACAGGCAAAATCGAGTTTTAGTGGCACATAGCTCCATCCTACATTCTCTACCATATACTCTACAGTAGGGTGTAGGTGAGGTAGGCCATGGTTGTACAATGGGACACTCACTCCTTGGGGTAGTGTCAGTGTGTGGAGGAGTGGAAGGAGGTGGCGTTGGGGCTGTTGTTGGACAGGCATCTTCACATACCTGTACATGGCAGATGCATTTACTGGTGCTCGGGGTCATGGACCAAGTTCCTGTGTATGTTTCTGTATCTTTTAATTGAATGTTACGAATGTGAATAGATGCACTCCACTTATCCTGCAAGTCAGTAAACTTCACCCTACTTGTCCAATCTCCTTATGCTTTTACACTTGCATTTATGTAACTAATTACCGTGTCTATTGCTCGAAACCAGTCCAAGTATACTGTGTTGGTCTGGAGCTTGTGTGCTTGGACAACACATACCAGAGTCAGATCCTCCCCTACCACTCCTGTGAAATATTGCTCCACTACGTGCTTTGGTGCCACTAGAACACACTCCATTTCCGGAATGGCTCGTTTCCTTTCCTTACTTTGTCTATGTTCATGTTCACTTGGTGTGTTACTGTTAGGAGTGTTAATGGAATCTGTGTGAGGAAGTGCAGTAAGAACGATAGTCTGATCACAATTAATGACAATATCAACCTTCCAACAGCATGCATATTCTCCCTGTGTCTCTTTCCTCAAAATCAGTTCCTTTTCAATCCATCGTCAGGCATTATCGACCTCTTGGACAGGAACATGTTGAGCAACACTACGGGCTCCAGCACTCCATCCCCAAGCCAACATAATCGCAAAGGGTGACACCCTGAGGATGTGTTCATTTGTCGCTTTCCTTCAGTTTCACACACTAATTTCAAAACCGTTCCAATAGGGTGCTCCTGACTTGCTGCATCCCATCCAGTGGAGCTATTAACTGTTTCTGTCCAAAGAGTTCTGGTCACCGAATGTGTTTGGTTGATCTTTTTGACATCGACCAGTCCCTTTGCTCCTTGAGCCACTACCAGCACACCCAACAGGGTCCGTATCCAGGTTGGCAACCTAAAAATATATAAAACAACACTCGCCTCTCTCTCATGGGTAAATGTGCATAAATTTTTTTAAAGCAGCAGGAATATTAATAGCAGTGGTAATATCAGACTATTATGATTATAAGA
Source organism: Lepidochelys kempii (assembly GCF_965140285.1). Lineage (NCBI taxonomy): Eukaryota > Metazoa > Chordata > Testudines > Cheloniidae > Lepidochelys > Lepidochelys kempii. Next base: position 30,828,334 of record NC_136393.1, read on the forward strand.
CCAAATTGGTGTAACTTCCTTTCAGCCATTTCCATTTCTTACTGGACTGCTCCACAGGAGTATAATCCCGGTTCAGTAATTCCAGAATAATTTGATCATTTAGGGGATTTAGGAACAGGAATCTCGTTTTCAAGGGAACGGTGGGTGTGTTATCGATCCATGAGATTCCTGGTCCCAACATCATAGAATCATAGAATCATAGAATATCAGGGTTGGAAGGGACCCCAGAAGGTCATCTAGTCCAACCCCCTGCTCGAAGCAGGACCAATTCCCAGTTAAATCATCCCAGCCAGGGCTTTGTCAAGCCTGACCTTAAAAACCTCTAAGAAAGGAGATTCTATCACCTCCCTAGGTAACGCATTCCAGTGTTTCACCACCCTCTTAGTGAAAAAGTTTTTCCTAATATCCAATCTAAACCTCCCCCACTGCAACTTGAGACCATTACTCCTCGTTCTGTCATCTGCTACCATTGAGAACAGTCTAGAGCCATCCTCTTTGGAACCCCCTTTCAGGTAGTTGAAAGCAGCTATCAAATCCCCCCTCATTCTTCTCTTCTGCAGGCTAAACAATCCCAGCTCCCTCAGCCTCTCCTCATAAGTCATGTGTTCTAGACCCCTAATCATTTTTGTTGCCCTTCGCTGGACTCTCTCCAATTTATCCACATTCTTCTTGTAGTGTGGGACCCAAAACTGGACACAGTACTCCAGATGAGGCCTCACCAATGTCGAATAGAGGGGAACGATCACGTCTCTCGATCTGATTGCTATGCCCCTACTTATACATCCCAAAATGCCATTGGCCTTCTTGGCAACAAGGGCACACTGCTGACTCATATCCAGCTTCTCGTCCACTGTCACCCCTAGGTCCTTTTCCGCAGAACTGCTGCCTAGCCATTCGGTCCCTAGTCTGTAGCGGTGCATTGGATTCTTCCATCCTAAGTGCAGGACCCTGCACTTATCCTTATTGAACCTCATCAGATTTCTTTTGGCCCAATCCTCCAATTTGTCTAGGTCCTTCTGTATCCTATCCCTCCCCTCCAGCGTATCTACCACTCCTCCCAGTTTAGTATCATCCGCAAATTTGCTGAGAGTGCAATCCACACCATCCTCCAGATCATTTATGAAAATATTGAACAAAACCGGCCCCAGGACTGACCCTTGGGGCACTCCACTTGATACCGGCTGCCAACTAGACATGGAGCCATTGATCACTACCCGTTGAGCCCGACAATCTAGCCAGCTTTCTACCCACCTTATAGTGCATTCATCCAGCCCATACTTCCTTAACTTGCTGACAAGAATACTGTGGGAGACCGTGTCAAAAGCTTTGCTAAAGTCAAGAAACAATACATCCACTGCTTTCCCTTCATCCACAGAACCAGTAAAGTACAGAACAGTAAACATCCATAAAGGCTGTTTTCCTGCTTGGTCCAGCATCCATACAGAAGTGTCTTTATCATTCCAGCAGATGGTGATCATATTACCAATACCCCCAAGTAAATTGTCCTTCTGCACTCAATTGTCTGACAGGGTAAGGTCTGGACACTTCAAATCTTTTTCATTGACCCCAAGCAATATACAGTAATAAGCGGGGTGCCGATGGAGCTCGAAGGTTAAAGCTTGTAAGGTTTCCATTATGCTTACCTTGATCACTTATCCTGTGTATCTGTCTGTAAAAAAGCACAAACGTCATATACAGTTTAACCCCCTTGTATTCCTTTCATTGCATGGCATGTTTCCACCGAGGCTGGTCCTTTATTTCAACCAAGTACAGAGAGGGCCCTAATTTATCTAAAATTGGCCAAGGACCTGACCATTCACCTTCAGGAAATTTTTTCTTGGGAGCCGGTTCAATTTTAACCATAACATGGTTTCCAATTTGCCATTGTTTGATATCACTGTTTTCATCAAACGCCTGGTTCATTTTTTGCTGCTCTGCAGCCTGCTGTGCTGCAGCCGCTCCTTGAACGGTGCGCAACCACTATTTAAAGCTATTCATCCAGCTGGTGGCTGCCAATGCTGTAATTACAGGTTTCAGAGTAACAGCCGTGTTAGTCTGTATTCGCAAAAAGAAAAGGAGTACATGTGGCACCTTAGAGACTAACCAATTTATTTGAGCATGAGCTTTCGTGAGCTACAGCTCACTGTAATTGTTTCCCAATCTGGGGGAGACAGCAAGTTTTCCCAGCCAGGCGTAGGTCTCCCAAAAGGTATTTCATAGGACGGCTTTGGATCCTCATTAGAACCCATGGAAGTACCAGATCCTCATTTGTTCCCAGTTCATTACACACTTTAGACAGTTAAGAGTTTTAAGAGATTTATTCATCCTTTCCACCTGTCCCCCAGTTTGAGGATGGTAGGGGATGTGTAACGGTAGGGGAGTACCTGCCCAGGTACCCATACTTTGGTATATCTGTCCAATAAATGCGGGACCATTGTCAGAATCAATGCTGTGTGGCAGCCCCCATCGAGGAAAAAAATTTGTTATGAACATTTTTGTGGAGACCCAGCTGTTTTTTTTCTAGTAGGGAATGCTTCTACCCATTTGCTAAAACTATCCACAATTACAAACAAAAATCTGCTTCCCCTAGGAGTAGTAGGCAAGGGTCCCACAAAATCAACCTGTAAACATTGGAGGGAGCCTTTTCACTCTTGGTGCATTAACTCTCCATGTCTTTTTCTTCTAGCAGGGTCTTGCTTAGCATACGTTAAACAACTATGACTATGCAGGTCTAAATCAATCTTTCATTCCAGGCCACCATCCCAGTTTGTTTTTCTAATGCCTCTTCCTGTTTTGGGTGACCTCCCACAATTGAACCATGCACCCATCCTAAAAGGAGGTACTGCGTCTGCTGAGGGATTACCAGGACCCATTCATTTTCTGGTTTTGCCAGAATTAGGTCTCCCTCTTTTCTCAATGGGATACTCTGCCACTGTGAAGGGCATTCTATTATCCATTTCTGTACTGAGTCATCTTTTGCCTGCAGGTCCTGTAAAAACTGAAGCTCTTTTGGGTTGTTTCCCGCACCTTGTTTTTGCTTTGCCTGTGCCCAGGTGGTTACTGCCACGGATGTAGGCTCCCCCAGTGTTCCAGTGAGGGCTGCTTCCTTAGCCAGTTTATCTGCTAGTTCATTTCCCCTTTTCAATGGACCTGTTCTCTTATGGGCTTTTATTTTAACCATCCAGATCCTCTTATACCGCCCTGCCAATTGCTCTATTTGCTGCCATAAGGTCTTGTGTTTAATTTCAGATTTGTCAGTTCCTGTGAAACCTACACTATTCCATCATGGTAGGTAGATGGTGGTTCCCTTGTAACCATAATCTGAATCCGTTCCTATTATTAGCTCTGTTTCCTTGTCCTTCATTCTAGCTAAAACTTCTAAGACCGCTGACACTTCTGCAGACTGTGTTCCCCCTTTGTTCAATTTGTACTGGAAGAAATTAACTCTTTGCAGGTTTTCAGTTAAACAAACCCCTGCAAAGCCAGTGACTCATTTTCCTTCGGTGTAATACAAGCTACCATCCACAAACCAAATGGTTTTTCCAATCACCTGTTCAACTGGGGTTGCTTTAAAGACAGCATGCACTTTAGATTCCTGTTGGGGTTCACAAACGCGTTCTTGACTGTTTATAGTCAATCCCCATACAGATATTTAAGGTTCTTTTAGTGGGACTAATTGAACATTCTCAGACATTAGAGCAAAGACCCATTGAATGGCCTTATCTACTCTCGCATGACCTTTAGGCAGATTTTCCTGACTGAGTAATTTTCCCAGTGCATGGTGACTCTTTACAATCACCTTGCTTGCTCCGATAATTGCCTGAGCTTTTTGTCATGTCCAGTAGGCAGAGTGCAGTTTGCTCACAAATTCCCAGTTTGTTTTCTGGACCTGTTAATGCTCTCCTATAACAAGCAACGGGTCTCTCCCCAGCACCAGTATCCTGTGTAACCATACTAACAATACAGAAATTCTTAACACTAGGGTACAATACAAAGGGGAATTCGCTGTTAGGGGCGGACAAGGTAGGTGCCTCCATTAACCCTTTTTTCAGGCTCTCCCATGCATTAGTTGCCTCCACTGTCCAGGTCCACTTTTAAGCACCTCATACGGGGAACCTGCCTTCTCTGCGTACGCAACCATAAACTCTCTGCAGAAGTTAGTGAGCCCTAAAAAAGATTGCAAAGATTTAGTATCTACCAGCATAGGGAGGTTAACAATACACTTCACCCTTTCCTTATCCACAGACCTTCCCCCTGTACTGAGTTGAATTCCAAGATATTGCACTTCTCTCTGTTTAATCTGGGATTTAAAGGTTAAGTTTCAAGCCCTACGGTTGGCAGCTAGTCAGCAACAGCTGCATTAATGCTTCGTGTTCCTGCTCTGTTTTACTGACTATTAAAATATCATCTACATACTGGACTATTCTTCCCATTTGTAAGAGCCCCTCCTTCTCTAGCATATTTCTCACTACAATATGAAACATTGTGGGGGCGTCACAGTACTCCACAGGCAAAACATTCCAGCTGTATTGCATACCCTGGAATACAAAAGATGTTCTGTACTGAGACTCTGGGTTTAAAGGTAAACTCCAAAAGCCGGTTGCCACGTCGAGTACTGAGAACCACTTAATGTCAGCAGTTACTACCTAAATCAATTCTGGGTAAGCAGCCACTACTGGTGCTCCCCGTTTGGCAGTTTGTTTAACCCCCGATAGTCAATAGTAATGTCCATGTTCCATCAGGTTTTTTAACTGGCCAGATTTGTGCCTCATTAGGCGCTGAACACCTTCTAATTAATTTTTGTTTTTCCAGTTCTTCTATAACTTGCCTTAAAGATTCTTTTGCTTCCTGAGGTGTCAGGTATTGTTTTATGTTTGGGGGTATGTCTCCTTCTAATGTAACGGAGATTTGCATTTTTCCCGTATCTAGGGAGTCCACCTGCCCACACAGTTTGAACCTCAGCCCACCAACCTTCCCAGCCTTCTGGCACAAGAGGTGGCCATTTAGGCTTTATTGCTTTCACCATCTGAGTAGCAAGTCCCATGGGGATCAGGTTAGCATCATTTGTACCTTGTGCTACAGTGAGAGTTTGTCTGATACACGTATTTGGGAAGTCCAGGATTAATCCCAATTGTTTGATAGTTTCTGCCCCAATTAGATTTTCTCTCCCTGCCATAGCACACTTCTCCTGAATGGTATGTATGAGTCTACGAGTGTGTACACCAAACTGGAGAGGGAGGGTTTTGACATCATATGTTTGTTTAGTTCCTGATATGCCCTGGATCTGTACAGAACCCACGACTGGATATACATTAAATTCATCTTTTACTATAGGAATTCCAGCCCCCGTGTCCAATAGAAAATCTGCAAGCCCAACCCTGACTCTGATGCTTAAGTGGGGGCATCCTCAGACATCTATTGTCATGGGTTGCTGAAAAATGCATTCTGAGTTGCAGCGGGGCTGTCCGATGCTATTGAATTAATAGCTATTGGGTTATTCAATCCCCATGCCAAGACAGTCACCTTAGCCACCTTCATCACTGCCTTTTCTTCCTCCTTTTGAGACTCCTTGCCAATCATACATGCCTGTAGCTGTGCCCGCAGCTTCTCCTTCTCTCCTTTAAGGTCTAAGTTCTCCTGTTTCAGAGCGATACTCAATCACTCTCTCTATTTATTCCTCGACTTCTGTTCATTCCACAACCTCTCCAACCCTGGCCAGGGCCACAGAGAAAGTATCCAGGACCCTCTGTTTTCCACTGTCCTAACTGTGTTAGCAACTCATGGACAGGAGTTCCCTCCAGCTGTTTAACTGCAATCTCTACTTTTTCAATCCATTCATTCCAGGGCAGCGCCTCCAAAACAAGTTGCTTCAAATCCTCAAGATTAGTAACCCCCACTGTTAACCTAGTATATGTTTGTATTCTGTCAGCAAGCTTGGCCGGAGCTTCCCTTGGCATTCTTGTAATTCCTTTAAGTGCAGCTAAGTCACTGGATAGCATAAAATGCTTTTGAGCCAAACGTTTAACCATTTGTATAACATCATCATCAAAACCAAGAGTATGACAATTCAATGGTCCCAAAAGGGTTTGTACCAGCATTGGTTCTTGTAACATGTCCATTTCCACCACCTTTAACAACTGTGAGCATTTATGTAGCCATGCCATAAACTCATTAAAATTCTCAGAAAGCGGGGGGCCAACAGCTCCAGTTAACGCAGTTAGTTCATTAATTTTTAAAGCATTGAGCCTGGCTGTTAAGCCGCTAGCCCGAGGTGGGCAAGGTGTAAATGTACACTTGGGTGCCTGATTCATTTCCGTTTCTGCATAATTGCCACTGTAACCCCCAAATATTTGGAGAATCATAATCACAATTCCTCCAAACTCTTGTGCAGCAAACTGATTAATTTTCATTTGCTGTTCTTGTGTTCACAGTGGTTCAGTCATCTAACCAGGATGGAATTTTTCAAATGTGCCTGAGGCCTTCTCCACACATGGTTTGTGCACTGATTTAGTGAAACTGGGGTAACGCTGTTATGGGGTCATTCTTAAATTGGTTCAAGAAGAGTTCAAAAACTTATATGAGTGTTCACCCAAGCAAGTGGCATCGATTAACTAAATAGTTGATCAGTGCAACTTTTGTGTGTAGACAAGGGTAAAATGAATCCCTTTATGGGTCCGGACCAAAGTGACTTAAGGACCACAAGTCCCATTGAAAGTCAGTAGAAACAACATTGCATGACTTAGGTGACATTTCACACAGGTAATGAACAATGAGTTGGTTCAATGACAAGCTCCACTTTCAAAAACCAGTCGGAGAACACTTCAATCTCTTTGGTCACTCGATTACCGACCTAAAAGTGGCAATTCTTCAACAAAAAAACTTCAAAAACAGACTCCAATTGACAAGCTCACAAACAAGCCACAGTACAAAATTTGCCACATGCAAAAAAATCATTAAGATGAAGTTAAGGTTGCAGGAACATACTGTGTCAGTTGACTGAGTGAAAGTTTCCTCTAAAAAATGTTGGAAGTTTGTGTGGATGTGTACATGCTAGAATATCAGGAGAGTCAGAGTTAACATTAATTTACATGAAATCCAAAACTAATCTGAATACTCACAATTAAGGGACTCAAGATGCCTTAATTGTGACACCCCGTAAAGATACCAGCCTCTCATCTTCTGTGTTTGTATGTGGATTATGAAATATTCACCACAGAGATTTCAGTTCTTTTCTGCCTATGTTTTGTTTTCAGAGTAGCAGCAGTGTTAGTCTGTATCCATAAAAAGAAAAGGAGTACTTGTGGCACCTTAGAGACTAACAAATTTATTGGAGCATAAGCTTTCATAAGCTACAGCTCACTTCATCGGATGCATACTGTGGAAAATATAGTGGGGAGATTTTATATACCCAGAGAACATGAAGCAATGGGTGTTACCATACAGAATGTAACAAGAGTGATCAGAAAAGGTGAGCTATTACCAGCAGGAGAGCGGGGGGGAAAAGCCTTTTGTAGTGATAATCAAGGTGGGCCATTCCCAGCAGTTGACAAGAACAGTAGGAGGGGAAATAAACATGGGGAAATAGTTTTACTTTGTGTAATGACACATCCACTCCCAGTCTTTATTCAAGCCTAAGTTAATTGTATCCAGTTTGCAAATTAATTCCAGTTCAGCAGTCTCTTGTTGGAGTCTGTTTTTGAAGTATTTTTGTTAAAGAATTGCCACTTTTAGGTCTGTAATCGAGTGACCAAAGAGATTGAAGTGTTCTCCGACTGGTTTATGAACGTTATAATTCTTGACATCTGATTTGTGTCCATTTATTCTTTTACGTAGAGACTGTCCAGTTTGGCCAATGTACATGGCAGAGGGGCATTGCTGGCACATGATGGCATATATCATATCGGTAGATGCGCAGGTGAATGAGCTTCTGATAGTGTGGCTGATGTGATTAGGCCCTATGATGGTGTCCCCTGAATAGATATGTGGACACAGTTGGCAATGGGCTTTGTTGCAAGGATAGGTTCCTGGGTTAGTGTTTTTGTTGTGTGGTGTGTGGTTGCTGGTGAGTATTTGCTTCAGGTTGGGGGGCTGTCTGTAAGCAAGGACTGGCCTGTCTCCCAAGATCTGTGAGAGTGATGGGTCATCCTTTGGGATAGGTTGTAGATCCTTGATGATGCATTGGAGAGGTTTTAGTTGGGGGCTGAAGGTGATGGCTAGTGGCGTTCTGTTATTTTCTTTGTTGGGCCTGTCCTGTAGTAGATGACTTCTGGGTACTCTTCTGGCTCTGTCAATCTGTTTCTTCACTTCAGCAGGTGTGTATTGTAGTTGTAAGAATGCTTGATAGAGATCTTGTAGGTGTTTGTCTCTGTCTGCGGGGTTGGAGCAAATGCAGTTGTATCGTAGGTCTTGGCTGTAGACAATGGATCGTGTGGCGTGGTCCGGATGCAAGCTGGAGGCATGTAGGTAGGAATAGCGGTCAGTAGGTTTCCGGTATAGGGTGGTGTTTATGTGACCATCGCTTATTAGCACTGTAGTGTCCAGGAAGTGGATCTCTTGTGTGGACTGGTCCAGGCTGAGGTTGATGGTGGGATGGAAATTGTTGAAATTGTGGTGGAATTCCTCAAGGGCTTCTTTTCCATAGGTCCAGATGATGAAGATGTCATCAATGTAGCGCAAGTATAGTAGGGGCATTAGGGAATGAGAGCTGAGGAAGTGTTGTTTTAAGTCAGCCATAAAAATGTTGGCATACTGTGGGGCCATGCGGGTACCCATAGCAGTGCCGCTGATTTGAAGGCATACATTGTCCCCAAATGTGAAATAGTTATGGGTGAGGACAAAGTCACAAATTTCAGCCACCAGGTTTGCCGTGACATTATCGTCGATACTCTTCCTGACGGCTTGTAGTCCATCTTTGTGTGGAATGTTGGTGTAGAGGGCTTCTACATCCATAGTGGCCAGGATGGTGTTTTCCGGAAGATCACCAATGTATTGTAGTTTCCTCAGGAAGTCAGTGGTGTGTTGAAGATAGCTGGGAGTGCTGGTAGCGTAGGGCCTGAGGAGGGAGTCTACATAGCCAGATAATCCTGTTGTCAGGGTGCCAATGCCTGAGATGATGGGGTGTCCAGGATTTGCAGGTTTATGGATCTTGGGTAACAGATAGAAGACCCCTGGTCGAAGTTCTAGGGGTGTGTCTGTGCAGATTTGTTCTTGTGCTTTTTCAGGGAGTTTCTTGAGCAAAGGGTGTAGTTTCTTTTGGTAACCCTCAGTGGGATCAGAGGGAACTAGTGATGGTGAGTTCAGTGTGGGATTTGGATGGTAACTGACCTGCTATATAAACAGCTGATTCCTTTTCTTGATTGAGAACAGTGTTCCTGATGCAACAGGGCAAGTTTTGGTTTGAATGTTTTTTTCACAATCATAGCAGTTTTTGTTTTAAAGAGATTGTTATCCCCTTGGAATTTTGTTTCAGAGAGTGATGGTAAATGTCACCCATTGAGGTCTTTCCACAGAACCTCAGGCTCTGGGTACCAACCAGCTGATCGACAAACCACCTGGATCCCTCCATCCTGGTGACCCTCAACAGAGATGAGAGGAGCAGAGCCCAAACCTAGGGGGAAAATTCATGAAGGTGTTAATTCCATGAATTAATTTATAAAGCAGAAGGGATGAGGGACAATTTGTGGATCCCTTACTCACATTAGAAAGCACTAATTCACGTGGGTAGTCAGTGGAAGGGATAAATGAATACTGGAATGTCTGAAATTCCAATACTCATGGATACACAAAATGTAAAAAAATATTTAAAATAATTTCATTGAGTCGGTGGGAAATATTGTCCTATCAACACAGGAGCAATTGAGTGCCGAGTACCTTTGGAGACCTGACCACTTCATTTATATACCTGAATAGGATCTGAACTTTTTCAAAATCTGATCGTTAGTGCACTGGATAGAAATAGCTATTTTAAAAAAAATCTACTTGGTGTCATGGTTACAGTGTCAAAGCAGCCGCGGAGAAATGCTCAGTCGTGTCTAAGAGTGGTAAATACATCATTTCCCCTCCCCATCACCACCATTATACAGTCTCAACAAATAAGAAGGCTGCATTTGATTTTGATTACACTCCTAAGTAACAACTAACAGTAAACCAATCAGCAAGCCATAAATGTCTGGCAGTCCCACCATAGTCACACATCCTAGAAATGACTGCAGAGCAATTGGAAGGCCATCTGTGTCCAGAAGTTCTTTCCCTCTTAACTAAGGACCCCTTTTGAAGTCAATCAAGAATTTCTTTTGGGCAAGAAAGTGCCTTGATCATCCTGAAAATGTTTTTAATAGCATGTTGGGAAAGAGCACTGTGTTATTGTAAAATAATTCACAAGCAGAGAGCCAAAATTACAGTAACAGAAAAAAAATAAAGCCTGCAGCCCACACAAAGATAAAATTGACACAAGGAACTGACCTGCTACCCGCAGTTCCAATACAGTTTCTTCATAAAAAGTATCATCTTGAACAAAACGGCAATATTGTCCTTCATCAGAGTGTCTGATATTGAGAATCCTCAAGGGAACATTTCCATCTGTGAGTCCATCTTTCAAAAGTTCTGTCCTTCCCTGATATTCTAGCATTTGCCTTTCATACTGATCCTTCCCATCATGGTACAGGTGCACAAAGGATAAAAACTGAGATCGGAACCATCTCACCTTCGTGTTTACAGCACTCATCCTGGGGGATAGGTAACAGGGTAACACAGTTTCCTGACCCAGGATGGCAGTGACAGGGTCATGGGGTCCAATCACTGTGAACTTTGCTGGAAAATGCACCAGGACAACAACAACAACTTGCTAGGTGTATAGTTGAGACAAGCTTACTATTGAACAACTCATTTTTCTAAGTGCTCTGAAATTGACATGCTTACTGATATTGCCATGAAATTTGCTTGGCCTCAACAGGAATAAGGGAAGGGTCTGTGGGCCATATTTGATGTTCTTTCACCAAGGTGCTCCTGAGATACAGGCTTATTGCTCTAGCCAATTGTTTGACTATTATGGTTCAATACTTTACACGATCAAGAGACCAAATAACCAAACTTAACCAGACTTATTGCCTAAAGACAAAACAGTACAACACGAAAAGGAGACATACATACTCTCCTTCCAGGAAGCAAGTCTTATCTTTCAGTGTGCTCACCTTACACAGAAGATGTGCTTCAAAAATACACCCCTAAACCCACTTATATTTATATCACGCTGCTTACAAGTGAAAAAGCACTTTATACATCACCTAAGATCCAACCCGCCAGTTCCTTAACTTGCTTTTCTGTTCCTTCCTTATCTCTGTTTTGAACACCACATTCCAAAATAGGTGGGTGTAGAGGTACATCCCAACCAGTGCTAGGACACACCATTCATGTATCTTGGCTTTGACTGGCTTCCTGTTTTCTATTCTGAATGCTAACTTCAGCTTTGCAAAATTTTGTGGGATATTTGACATTGATGAACAGAATTGTGGGAAGAGCATAATACATGCAGTTATCTTCCCAATACTTTATACATACATATATATAATGTATATTAAAGGACTACTGTGCACATAATACCTAATAATATGCTGTATACTACACCTAACATATATGTATTAGCTAACAGGAGCAATAAAAGAAGTCACATGACACCTCTATATTCTGGTTCTTATTATGTTTTTGTGCACATGTGAGTCTCAAACTATGCCTCTGATCTTTTTTACATTGAAACCTACTAAATAAATTTATTATTTATTATTATTATTTTATTAAACTCTTCAATAAGTGTCCAGGCAATGCTTTGAGGATCCTTGACAATCTTTTAAAAATACTTGCATGAAGAAACAGACTGGGGCACTGTCCCAGGAGCAAATAAAATAACCCAGCAGCAGCAACACAATCAGAGCAAACAATGAATACTGAAGGTGCTGATCTTGCTGTATGGTTACATTTACACACTGGGAGTAGTTCCATTGTCTTTGGGTGAAGCATGTTGTTAAGACACTTCAGGGGCCTAAATAAATCCTCTAAGAAACAGCAGCCACATGGCGGATTCCTACCTGATTCCATCTTGTGAACATAAAAAGTAAGGAAGAAAATAATAAAACCAGGCAGAGGGGAGCTGGCTCTGGAGCTGTGGCAAAATGAGAGAATCTTCGTCTTCACTGTGACTTTATCTAGACAACAGGAAGAACAAGGGGAAAAAACTTATCATAGTGAGTATAACTCTGATTAACATTAAATCATTAAAGTCAGACATTAAGGAGGACACATTAAATAAAAAAGGAATAACTCTTTCATACTATGGAGTTAGAACAGCCGTTCAATTAAAGTTGGAAATGTATTTCCTTTATGAGTCTGATTTTATCCCATCCCTACAAAATCTACATTAAAAAAAAAGTTCAGTGTAAAAGTTGGTAGTAATTCCATCGATGGAGAAAAAAGTTTTAAGGAATGAGAAAGAGAGTGTTTGTGTGTGTGAGAGAGAGAGAGAGATTCTTGATTTTTTTTACCCATTTCTTTTCTTTCAGGATATCACAGGCAAAATGATTCAGTTCCACGACCAGAGCTATTAAATAACAGGGACTACAGAGAAAGATACTCCCCTATAAAGTTGGATTTGCATGAGTTTGTAACTTACTTTATAAAACAGAAATATACAATAAGTTAATTCATATCAAATCTCTCTTTGAATGCATTGAGAGCAGGATCAGGTCCAGTTTTCTTGAATAAAATATAAGAGCAAATATATAAATTCATAAATAAAATAACCACAATAGTCTGGTGTTAAATTGAAACGAGAGGGAAAATAGTTCATATATAATTTTGAATACATAGTTCAAAAGCAAAGTTTATATTCAGAGTAAGACACATTTATCCAGGATTATTGGATCATTTTGCAGTTAATAATTTACCCAAGGTAAGGAAGAAATACTAGGAAATACAAAAGAGCAATGGAGATGGTATTCAAGTGACAGAAGGTCACCTACCTGATGAATCCTGGAACTAAGCTTTGGAAATTTTGAGATCTTCCGGATGTTCCAAGGTTTTCTAAAATTCTCATCCATTCTCCTCCAATTAGTCTACATTGTCAGGGACTATTTCAGTTACAAGGCTGCAAAATTAATTCTTAATAAAAAATTACAGAGACAGAGCTGAATCCCAGCCTCTGCTTCCATATTTCTGCCAGAATGGTGTTTCTCCTTTGCAGGACACTGAAGGGAAATGTGTCTCTCTTCATGGCTTTATTGAGAGAGCAGCGAAAGTAAAAAAGGAACTGGAATGGTCCGGTAATTTCAGTCGCTATCACAGCCTCATTATGGTTTGGGAATAAGGATACTCTCTCAAAGAAGCTCTCCTCGGGTGCTAGTGTTGATGGCAGCAGACTCCGGATTTCCAAGTGCCCCAATCTGGCTGAAGGGAGAACTGCTAAATATTGTCATAATAATCATTATTATATTTTTCATCTCATGCCCTTTTAATACTTAAGTAATAACTAAGCAACCTTTGTACTACAAACTGGAGTGTATGGTGAAGCCAGTGTCTTTATTGCTGTAAGGTCTAAAGGTTAAAGCCCAACCCATCTCTGTTCTCAGGTAGGCGTCTAACCGGGATCAAACAGCATTCACTGAGTCTAAGTTCTTATTGGTCAGCAGTCATGGTGCTTGCCTGTCTAAATCATCACCACAGATTATTGAATCACTGAATCACAGTCCTCCATGTTCTTGCTGCTCCTTCAAAAGTGGGCAGTGAATTAATGGAGTCAGACCAAGGCAATCACAGTGCAATATTTTTAGAGGTACATGTACTGATTTGCTATCACGTGAACAAGACCTGAAACAGCATGGAAGCCATGACTGTATTGATATAGTTATTAGACAGACAAGGTGGGTGAGATAACCTCTTTTATTGGACTAACGTATGTTGGTGAGAGAGACAAGCTTTCGAGCCACACTGATCTCTTCTTCAGGGCTGGGAAAGGTACTTCCAGCACCACAGCAAAATACAAGATGGAACAGATTGTTTAGCATAAATAGTTAGGCCATATTGTAAGGGGGCATTCAAGGTAGAGTGGCCTGTTAACACCTCTGCAGTCATAGGACAAAAAGAGGGGGTTAGTGGGTTGCAGTCAGGGCCATCCCTAGACATTTTGGTGCCCTACGCAGCCCCCCCCATAAGGGGTGGAGGGCTGGCCCTAGGGCTCTGCGGGGGTGGGGGCTGGCGCCAGGCCTCCATGGGGGGGCAGGAGCAGGCTTGGGGAGCAGGGGGGAAACGGCCCCCCAGCATGAGCCGGTGGAGCAGAGCGGGCTGGGGCGGGTCGCTCCACTTCCTGCTGCCCGGTGATTGCAGGGCAGGCCCGACCCAGCACTCACGGGGAGGTGGGAAGTGGAGTGACCCGGCCCCAGCCCATTCCATTCTGCTCCCTTGGCTCCCAGACTTGGCACTTGGGAGGCAGGGGGGAACTGCCCCCCAGCACTCACCAGCAGCACGGCTGGGAGCTGGCAGAGCGGAGAGGGCTGACGCCAGCTCACTCCACTTCCCGCCACCCGGTGAGTGCAGTGTCAGGCCCGAACTCTGCTGCAGTCCCCCAGCACACGTAGCTCAGGGGAAGGGGTGGAGTGGGGGCGGAGCAGGGGTGGGAAGAGGCAGGGTGGGGGCAGAGCAGGAGTGGGGGCTTTGGGGAAGAGGTGTAGTAGGGGCAGCTTTCCTGGCCGGCTCAGCTGGCCAGGGGATTGGGCTGGCCGCTGAAGCAGCATGCAGCTGCATAGGGCACCAGGAAATTTGGTGCCCCATATTTCCTGGTGCCCTACGCAGATGCATAGTTTGCATATGGGTAAGGATGGCCCTGGCTGAGCTTTGCTGTAATGAGCCATAAATCCAGTGTGTCTGTTTAGTCCTTAATTTTTAGTGTCTAGCAGACTGGATTTACAAAACGTTCCCTGCTGCTGCAGTCAGAGCTTCCAGCTTCTCTCCCTAGCCTGGCAATTAATTCTACCTCTTGTCTAGCCCCCACATCTGCCCCTCAGCACCATGTCAGTATGAGTTCGGTGTGTCTGCACCAAGTCCCCAGCATGCCCGTCCCAGCACCCTATGCCAAGCTGAGCCAGCCTGCCTGATGCTGCTGGGCAAGAGTCCAGCCAGCCTAGACTTACAAAGAACTGACCCAGCCCAGCCAGGACTCTGGCACCAGCCTGGTTGGGGGCATTTTCAATGTAGAAGTGAGACCCTCCCACATCAGCCTGGCCCCACAGCACCGTACTGTGCTTCCTATTCCTGCCCCCCACCCCTCGCTCCCAGCACTGCCCACAGGCCTGTGCCAGGGATGGACTTTGGCACACCATGAGATGCCACCAACATCACAGGATTTAGGACAATCATATACGTATATTTAACTAACATGAGAAAAAATGATTTGGGGGAAGTTTTTTCTTTGTGAACTTCCTGCCTCTCACCATCAATCACTCCCTCCCCGCCCCCCCTTCCCCTCCCACTCCCATGCCACTGAAGGACACTTTCCCTGTAGGAATTGAAGGAAGCCAATTAAGCAGGAATCGTTTCTGTTCATAATGAATTTTCCCACTTGGTATTTTAACCTAAGGAAAAATATTTGTCCTGGTTTGGTTTGCTCCATTTGATTGTTGTGTTGTGCTGGGGAGGGGGGTAGGGTTCTGGTTTCCCTTCGCAGGGGTGCAGCCCAGTGTGAAATACTGGGCTAAGGCAGAACAGATGAAGGAGCTTGAGACGTGCTCCTGGTGGGTAACTGGAGCAACTGATTGGACCCCAACTCAGCACAGCACGGGAGGTAGCTATGGATGTCGATTTCCCCTCTAGCTACCTTAGGTCCTTTAATGGCCTCCAGGATTGTAAGAGCTGAGTGATATAGAAGTCTTCTATGTATTTATGCTCATACCAGCCATGTGAAATAGGGAAACATTCTCACCCCTTTTCACAGATGGGGGCTGAGGTACTGAGAAATGCCTGAGGCCACACAGAAAGTCTTCCAGAACAGAGAATACAACCTGTATCACTAGTTTCAGTTTCATCCCCTGACCACTGGACAATCCTTTCTCTGAAGTTACAGCTCCTCCTTACGTAGTTCTATCCCTTGTGCTTGGCTTAGTTTATGTAGTTCTGCTGGGGAAGAGGTGACATTCAATGCCCTGGAAACTTGCTGGGGCAGATCTCAGCAGCACTGTGGAGCTATGAAAATTTACACCAGCTGAGGACCTGCCTAGGACTGTCTTACCAGAGATAGATAGATAATAAATAAAATGTAGAAAAAAGCACTTGAAATTTAGAATCCTGCCACCACAATCATTCAAGACAATGGCCAGCGTCTCAGCAGGTGCAGAGTTCAGCTGAGGGAAGTTATGGAGGCACTGCTGGCAATGTCATATGTAAGAACTAAACTCCCTATCCCACAGCCAGAATGAGGAAGAACTCCTCTGGGTGGCTGTGTGCTGGCCCAGGTCTTGGGCACAGGGTGAGTGAGGCTGAACTATCTCTTTCCCTTCAGGTAGGTCTTGTCTGATCTGCTCTCAGTGGTGGCCAGAGCAGACCAGATCTTGACCTGGATCATGGGCTGCTCAAACCTCTACTAGTCATTATGCTGTATTTCTGCCGGCATTCACTGGCTCTCCTTGCAGACTGGCTGCCTCATTCTACCCCCTGATCTCCATTGCTTCACTCAGCTAATGCTTGGCCTCTTCCTTGGTTTGGCCCTTTCCAGCACAGAGGCGGTGGCTTGTGAGAATCTGGGGAGAGGCCCCCTAGAGCCGAAAGAGGAAAATCAGCTGTAGTGAGAGTTGGAGATTACAGATGCTGCTCTTTGAACTAGACACAATGTTACAGCCGTTGGACCGTTTTGTGAGTGGATACATTGGTGAACTGGTAGAGTGTGAACTAGACAAATTGTTGCAAATCATCTTCCCCCAGTGTCAGCCATTCCCTGGCAGGTGAATGCTGTTTACAACAATACAGCCATTGAAAGGGGGCAGATTGAATTTAACAGTCTGTTTCTCAGGTTTCAGAACAATAATAATTTAAAATTCCACCCCCGAGGGAAATGAACAAACAAACATTCTAGTGTTTGCTCCCCTCTGTGCTCCGCAATCTCTCAGCCACTCTCTCTAACACACAGCTCTTGAGCCCGGCTCTGGGTAAGCCTGGAGAAGAACACAGGTTACTGAAAAAAGAAAAGGAGTACTTGTGGCACCTTAGAGACTAACCAATTTATTTGAGCATGAGCTTTCATGAGCTACAGCTCACTTCATCGGATGCATAGTGAGCTGTAGCTCACGAAAGCTTATGCTCAAATAAATTGGTTAGTCTCTAAGGTGCCACAAGTCCTCATTTTCTTTTTGCGAATACAGACTAACACGGCTGTTACTCTGAAACAGGTTACTGAGTGAACCAGACCACGGGAGAGGTAGAAGCTATGTAAGAGGATCTATGATGACCCCAGAACTGACCCCACACTGTTTGTTAGCCGACGGCCAAGGATGAAAGAAAGAAGGAGGACCCTGGGAACTACAGGCCAGTCAGCCTCACCTCAGTCCCTGGAAAAATCATGGAGCAGGTCCTCAAAGAATCAATCCTGAAGCACTTGCATGAGAGGAAAGTGATCAGGATCAGCCAGCATGGATTCACCAAGGGAAGGTCATGCCTGACTAATCTAATTGCCTTTTATGATGAGATTACTGGTTCTGTGGATGAAGGGAAAGCAGTGGATGTATTGTTTCTTGACTTTAGCAAAGCTTTTGACACGGTCTCCCACAGTATTCTTGTCAGCAAGTTAAGGAAGTATGGGCTGGATGAATGCACTATAAGGTGGGTAGAAAGCTGGCTAGATTGTCGGGCTCAATGGGTAGTGATCAATGGCTCCATGTCTAGTTGGCAGCCGGTATCAAGTGGAGTGCCCCAAGGGTCAGTCCTGGGGCCGGTTTTGTTCAATATCTTCATAAATGATCTGGAGGATGGTGTGGATTGCACTCTCAGCAAATTTGCGGATGATACTAAACTGGGAGGAGTGGTAGATACGCTGGAGGGGAGGGATAGGATACAGAAGGACCTAGACAAATTGGAGGATTGGGCCAAAAGAAATCTGATGAGGTTCAATAAGGATAAGTGCAGGGTCCTGCACTTAGGATGGAAGAATCCAATGCACCGCTACAGACTAGGGACCGAATGGCTAGGCAGCAGTTCTGCGGAAAAGGACCTAGGGGTGACAGTGGACGAGAAGCTGGATATGAGTCAGCAGTGTGCCCTTGTTGCCAAGAAGGCCAATGGCATTTTGGGATGTATAAGTAGGGGCATAGCGAGCAGATCGAGGGACGTGATTGTCCCCCTCTATTCGACATTGGTGAGGCCTCATCTGTAGTACTGTGTCCAGTTTTGGGCCCCACACTACAAGAAGGATGTGGATAAATTGGAGAGAGTCCAGCGAAGGGCAACAAAAATGATTAGGGGTCTAGAACACATGACTTATGAGGAGAGGCTGAGGGAGCTGGGATTGTTTAGCCTGCAGAAGAGAAGAATGAGGGGGGATTTGATAGCTGCTTTCAACTACCTGAAAGGGGGTTCCAAAGAGGATGGCTCTAGACTGTTCTCAATGGTAGCAGATGACAGAACGAGGAGTAATGGTCTCAAGTTGCAGTGGGGGAGGTTTAGATTGGATATTAGGAAAAACTTTTTCACTAAGAGGGTGGTAAAACACTGGAATGCGTTACCTAGGGAGGTGGTAGAATCTCCTTCCTTAGAGGTTTTTAAGGTCAGGCTTGACAAAGCCCTGGCTGGGATGATTTAACTGGGAATTGGTCCTGCTTCAAGCAGGGGGTTGGACTAGATGACCTTCAGGGGTCCCTTCCAACCCTGATATTCTATGATTCTATGTTTGGTGAGGTGCCAGCTATGCCCGTTTATACCATCCGTGACTTTAACCGCTAGGACGCACTGTCCCTTCACGGCGGGCAGCCCGGGCTAGGCTGACGGATGCCCCAAGGTCCTAACCACCCGTGACTTTAACTGCTAGAGCTCAGAGCTCCTCTGCAGCGGGCAGTCAATACTGACTGACAGGTGCCCCAATGGCAGCACTAAGAGCCTCTCCACATCCGTGACTTTAACTGCTAGAGCTCAGAGCTCCTTCGCTGCGGGCAGCCAGGATTGACTGACAGGTGCCCCAAGAGTTTGCCCCGTGGAGGCGGCACAACTCAACGCTAGGCTCTTAGTACTCTCACCTAATGGCCAGGCTTTAGAGCCAAAACGGCTGAGGTTCTTTAATTGTGTTGGCTGCTTTACAGTAAACCAGAGAAAATAAGTCAGGCTTATGCACAAATGGTTACCAAAATTTATTAAGCTAGATTCTAATCATGTGGTTACAAAATTGCTAGTGCCTACTTATTTAAATGTAGAGATGTTACACACACAAACAAGTTACAAAACTGAAGCCACAATCCCAAAGAAAGAAAACAAAGTATAGAGCTCTATTTCAAAATATGTGTACACTAAAGATAGGAGATCAGGTGTGGGTGCTTCTTACCCTCCTTGCATCTCTCGATTCCAGCGGTGCCAAGCCAGGATCGGTCACTCAATTCCGCGGAAAGACGAATAAGGGACAAGGCTTAGGGACCCTCTTAGCTGCAGAAGCCTTGGGAGGCTGTCACTTATCTGACCAGCAGATAGATAGTGAAAAGCACTCAAAAATCATGGTGCTGTAGGTCCCCTACTTATACCTCTGTACTCCTTTATTCTCTTTCTCCTTTCTTACGCCAAATTGAGGCTGGTCTGTCTGGGTGACGCCAGCTTTCACAAGAGTAGTTTACACTTGCAAGGGAGAGAAACAATAAGTTTCGACTACTGGACATTTCTTTTATCAGGGTAAATATTTTCCCACCTAGGATGTTGGTGTGTGTGCATCACGCTATTTAGTAGGGGCTAAGAGCCATGTCTGTCACAGGGCCTCTGCCTGCTGTGAGCTTAATCGTTGTATCTGTTCCCAGAGGCACATTGTAGCAGCACACCTGTGCTTTCACAGCTTCAAAGGCTGTGCTGGAATATATGTTAAGTGCCCTGTTCCGGCTTCCTCCTGTGTTTCCAGCAATGCTGGTCTAAGGGGGGGGGGGGGCGCTGGCTGTCTGGCTACACTGTTGCACAGCCCAGATCCCCTCTGCAGGGTTAGAGCTGTTCTGTACCTTCCTCCTCACTGACTCTCTGGGGATGCTCACAGCCCAGGATACCCCATTCCCCATCTCCACTTCCCAGTAATGTCTCTAAGAGGTGAACCCCTCACAGCCCAGCACACAGTGATGTGCATCAAATTTCCTGGATTGTCGGGTAAGTCCTGAAATGATTCTGCCCATCTCACATTTTTCCGATCCTCAGACACAACGAGGATGGGATGAGCCATGTCTGGATCCAGAGTCACATTCGCTGGGGAGAGAGAGAATCAGAGCATTAGCGGCCTGCCTGGGGGAGGCAGGGACCATTTCTCACACGCCCCAACAACCCTGTTCTGGCTGGGACAGTCCTGGATCCCAGGGAGCTCCTGGACACCTGACTGATTCCTCAGTTTCACTCCAAGAAACAAATCAGTAGAGAGATAGAGGAAAGAGACTGAAGCTGCAGGCAGGGGAGTTGAGAGGAGGCTGGAAACAGATTTAACACCCTGGGGAGTCCCCATTCCCCACACACACACACACACTGGGCCTCCCTGCCTTGTCCTGGGAGAAGAGGGGAACGCATGTCACTGGGGAGGAGCCGCTCCAGACCAAAGAGTAAGAAGGAGGAGGTGGCAGTGTGTGAGGTAGCCCCTCCCCAGCCCAGAGAGAAGGGAGACCGAGGCAGCACTGTAGAGAAAACCATTCCACATCCCATGAAAAAGTGAGCAGGACAAAGGGAAAGGCCGAGCCCAAGGGAAACGGGGGGATGCTGGAGAAGAATCATGGGGCAGTCTCCCTCACTCCACTCGTTCCTTTGGATTTAACACACAACAGGCATGTGAAAGCCCCACAGAGTCCCAGGGCAGAGTTAAGGGTGTCTGGATGTTGGACAGTGAAAATGTTTCTGTTCCTTGTTGTGAGCATGAACTAGGAAAGCAATGAGGCTGGTGTCAGGATTGTTTGTCTGACTTCAGCTTGGGATCTATTCAGTGCATGCCGTGTTTTTTGTTAGAGGGCTGTGTTTGACTTTAGCTACATGTTCATTACGATGTTTCCATGGGAAATTTTTCTTAATGTCAAGAAAATCTCCCCCTAGAGTCTCACCAGGTCTGTGTGATCTGACGGATTCCCCATTTTTCTCTCCAGTTCAGATGGTGGAACGTCTGGGGGGTGGGCGGGAGGGAGTCCATCAGTGGTGATCTTATAACACCACGGAAGCTTTTGGCAGCCACATGATCGCTGGCCATGCAGCAGCATTCTGTGGTAAATTTGCTTGGGAATTCTTTGATCTCCCAGCCTTATAATATGTCCATACTAAGAAAGCTGCCAAAACCAACCCAGTGCTGGTGGAGGTGATTATTGGATTCAGCTTTAAATATCCTTGAAAATTTTAACTGATATAACAGTGTTTTATTATGATGGAGAAAAAGACAGAGAGGGACAGACACGCAGAGAGATCTTTAATAAAAATCTGGGACTTATATGGGCTGAGATAAAGTGTTTGGGTGCTGGTCACTGACAGTGTTTTTGATTGTTAGTGTGTCTTGAGTGTCTGTTCATGTTTCTTTAATAAAGATGTTTTCATGGGAATTGTCTCTTAATTTAAATATAAACACCTCCTGAAACTTCATCCTTCACATAAGATGCCAGAGATCTCCCACTGTTCTTCTCCATTTCACATGGCAGAGTGTCTGGAGGGAATAAAAGGATAAGTGAGATTTTATTCTGTGACATTTACAATGGATCACAACTTTAACTGACATAATATTCTTCTAATGATGACAAAGGGATACATGCACTCAGATCTTTCTAAAGAGGCTTGATAAAAATCAATCTGAATGATTGCAATTCTATTTCCTCTTTCATTCAGGCATTTCAAAACTGCTGAATCAACAGCCACTAAACCTCACAGCCATCTTCAGAAATACTGTCTGTAGGAAAGATTTTCTGTTACTTCCTTTTACTTCCTTCCTACTTCCTCCACTCCCCAGTTTGTTTCCCTCATTGTCCTCTTCCAACTTCCCCTAACCTAGATCCAGAACCTGCCAAGATTCCAGTGCAAAGTAGCTTTACACACATTGGATCTTTTCACATAATTGAATGCAGACTCTTGGTAGGATCAAGGCCCTACACTGTAAGCTCTTTTTACATAGCCCTTGTCTACACAAGGAGTTGAGGTCGAATTTAGCAGCGTTAAATCGATTTAACCCTGCACCCGTCCACATGACAAAGCCCTTTTTTTTTTACTTAAAGGGCTCTTAAAATCGATTTCCTTACTCCACCCCTGACAAGGGGATTAGCGCTGAAATTGGCCTTGCCGGGTTGAATTTGGGGTACTGTGGACGCAATTCGACGGTATTGGCCCCGGGAGCTATCCCAGAGTGCTCTATTGTGACCGCTCTGGACAGCGCTCTCAACTCAGATGCACTGGCCAGTAGACAGGAAAAGGCCCTTGAACTTTTGAATTTCATTTCCTGTTTGGCCAGCGTGGCAAGCTGCAGGTGAGTGCAGAGCTCATCACCAGAGGTGACCATGCAGTCCCAGAATCGCAAAAGAGCTCCAGCATGGACCGAACGGGAGGTATGGGATCTGATCGCTGTATGGGGAGAGGAATCCGTGCTATCAGAACTCCATTCCAGTTTTCGAAATGCCAAAACCTTTGTCAAAATCTCCCAGGGCATGAAGGACAGAGGCCATAACAGGGACCCAAAGCAGTGCAGCATGAAACTTAAGGAGCGGAGGCAAGCCTACCAGAAAACCAGAGAGGCAAATGGCTGCTCCGGGTCAGAGCCCCAAACATGCCGCTTCTATGATGAGCTGCATGCCATTTTAGGGGGTTCAGCCACCACTACCCCAATCGTGTGCTTTGACTCCTTCAATGGAGATGGAGACAACACAGAAGCAGGTTTTGGGGACGAGGAAGATGATGATGATGAGGTTGTAGAGAGCTCACAGCAAGCTAGCGGAGAAACCGGTTTTCCGACAACCAGGAACTGTTTCTCACCCTGGACCTGGAGCCAGTACCCCCGAATCCACCCAAGACTGCCTCCCGGACCCGCCAGGCGGAGAAGGGACCTCTGGTGAGTGTACCTTTTCAAACAGTATACACGGTTTAAAAGCAAGCATGTTTAATGATTAATTTGCCCTGGCATTCACGGCCAGTACAGCTACTGGAAAAGTCTGTTAACATGTCTGGGGATGGAGTGGAAATCCTCCAGGGACATCTCCATAAAGCTCTCCTGGAGGTACTCCCAAAGCCTTTGCAAAAGGTTTCTGGGGAGGGCAGCCTTATTCCATCCACCATGGTAGGACACTTTACCACGCCAGGCCAGTAGCACATAGTAGGGAATCATTGCAGAACAAAGCATTGCAGTGTATGTTTGCTGGCGTTCAAACAACATCCATTCTTTATCTCTCTGTGTTGTCCTCAGGAGAGTGATATCATTCATGGTCACCTGGTTGAAATAGGGGATTTTTTGCAAGGGAACAGTAAAAGGACCCCGTTCATGCTGGGCTGTTGGTGCTTGGCTAAAAGGAATCATCCCAGAGAATAGCCACGTGGTGGGGTGTGGGGAGGTGTGTCCTGCACATCCACCTGAAAATCACAGCCCCTCCTTTTAAATGTGAAATCCATCCACCATTGCTTGCTATGGGAAAGGAGGGCACTGCCTTTCCTGTAGGCCATGGGAATGGGGGTCTCACTCCTTTAAGTAATTTTTTTATGTTATTTTTCTGATGGTGTGTTAGATTCTGTACAAACAGGAGGGCAATGCAGTAGCTATCCGAAGTCTAAATACTCTTGGATTTTTCTGTTCTTTCATCCATCTGTCTGTACTACATTTTTCTCTCTCCATTCTGTGTCTATACAGCATGGATAGGAGTTATACTAAATCCAAATCCTCACAGTATTTATCTATGTACTGGAAAGACTTTCCCTGTCTGTATTTTACAGGCCAGATTCTGCTCTCAGCTACACCAGTGCAAGTGTGGAACAAGTTGACTAACCTCAGTGGCTTTGCTCCAGATTTACAGCACTGTAAATGAGAACAAATTTGACCCTGTCTGTAAATCTTCTCAGCAGTGACAGAGTGCACTGAGCACAGTATATCTATAGAGCAGTGTATGTGGAGTGAGAGTGCCTGGTTTGATTCCTGACCCTGCTGCTGCATTATGCTGAGCAAAGTGCTTACTTGAGGCTTGGTCTATACTTAAAATTTAGATCAACATAGCTACATTGTTCAGGGGCATGAAAAATTCACACCTGAGTGCCGTAGCCATGCTAACCTAACTCCTGGTATAGATATAGCTAGGTAGATATAAGAATGTGTCTGTCGACCTAGCTACTGACATTCAGGGAGGTGGATTACCTACAGTGAAGGAGTAACACCTTCCGTCACTGTAGGAAGTGTCTACGCTACCGTGTCATGGCTACTGTAGCACCCATAGTGTAGACATGGCCTCAGTATCCTTAAAACACCCTCACCACTGGATTCTGGACTATACAGTGATTCTCAGGTGTTATTTAATTAAATTAGAATGGCTTCAACAAGAGAGATTGAGAGAGAACCACATCAGAATATCCCGTAGCTTGGGGTTAGAGCACTTGCCTGAAAGGTTAGACCCCGCCCTGTTAAAATCCCTTCTCAGGGGCAGGCCAGATGCTCAGCTAGTGTAAATTGGCCTAGACCCCTTGAAGTCAGTGAATCTTTGCTGAGTTACACAGGCAGTGAGTCTGGCCCGATGTTACTACATCACCCCATTCTGTTTCGACACACAGTTACAGCTGTGTAGCAGGAGCTGGCTATTTCCTGCACAATTAGCTTCCCCAGGCCTAGATGATCCCCAGCAGCCTGCTGCCGTGCCCTAGGCCTCCATGCACAAAGTTACTAGACACCTAAGTCCCAATTTGAGTTCCACTGTGATCCACAAAACTTTTTCCAAGCCCTGTAGGCTCCTAAATTGATTCAGTGCCTATTTTCAGGCTGAAAGTTTCCCTGGCACCCATGTTTCTGCCTCTGGCCATGCGCACTGCTACCCCATTCTAGGCATGTAGGTTCCTATCTCCCACCTTATCCACAGAGTGATTCATGGACCAGGGGAAGATGGGCATTCGCCTGCCGATCTTGCAAGTGGGGCCTGATCCTGCCAGCACACCTATCAGAGTGGGCCCCCTTCAAACATCTGTCCAGAGGAGGAGGTGGTAGTGCCCACCTTATAACTTCTAGCCCAGTGGTTAAAGCACTCAGCTGGAATGTGGGAACCCCAGTTCAATCCCACCTCTCTGCCAAAGGGGGAGAAAGTATTTCAACCATGTCTCTCCCACTGCTCAGAAGGACACATTAACCACTGAGCTATGGGTAGTCTGATGTTGGGATCCTTCAGCCTCTCCTGTTAAAGGTGTTCCACTTTGGATAAATAATGACAGAATGATGGGAATAGAGTGATTGGATCATGGGTCTTCCCCCACTTAGGTGGGTGCCCCAACCACTGCACGACACAGACATGCTCTCTCCCTCATTCTGACCCAGTGACTGTTCCACTGTAGATAAACACTTACATAGTCACTGGCCAGAGAGTGAGAATGACTCTGGGGTCCTGTGGTTAGGGAAGTGGGAGCCTCTGAGGCCAGTCTTCCAGCTCCAGTCACTCCATTATTTACATACAGTGAACCAGCTGCAATGGGGGAGACTGAAGAATCCCACTCTCAGACTGTACCATCGCTCAGCAGTTGGAGCATCCACTTAGAAAATGAGTAACCCCTACCTGTCTCTGTTCATCGTATAGGGAGCCTAGGTGCGTAAGTGAGGCTTTGTGGATCACAGGGCGCTTGTGACTTTCTAAGCACCCAGAAATTAGGTGAGGTGATGCTCAACATTGCAATGCATAAGTTCCCTCATGTATCCCACCCACAGTCATTTAAATTAGAAGCTCAGATAAAACAAAGTCACAGCCCTAGCTGAGGATGGGGTGTCTCCTTTTTCTCCCTTCAGAGTCCATTGTTTAGCTCATGTCCACAGGGCAGTGATCTTATTATAGAGTCCTAGGGGAGATGAGGCAAATGATGCTTTCACCTCAGTTTAGCTAATCCAGGTGTCCATTAACCCTCCCAAATACCCCCCAGCCCACAGAATTCTTCGTGGCCAGTTACAACATATTTCTTGTGTCTCTAGCCACCTTTGAATAAATTCAGCACCTCTGGAAACAAAGAGGAGCATCAGCACCATGTGTTCAGCCACCTCTCTACACAGCACAGCTGAGGCATTCCTGATTTACTTGGCAATAGACAGCACACAGGCTGAATAACAACGTATCACGGTAAAACCCCAGCTCTCACCATAGGGACAAGCAGGTATGTTCCCTGTTGGTGCTGGGCAGACACACCCAAGTAGAGAAGCAAATCCCACGACTCTGCCCCCAACAATTGCAGCTGGAAAATTGAAAAGGAACAAATCAGAATTGTCTTTCATGTTTTATTTACCATAAATACCCATCAGAGTGAAAGGAGCTAAGAAGCAGCTTCAGTAACCACAACAATAGAACAGATACCCACAGATTTGGGAATAGTTTTTTAATAGCACTAAAATGGCAAAAAAAAGTGAAAGAACGTATGAAATTAATGAGTTACAGTCTCACTTTCAGTGATGTTTTATAATTATCTCTGTCCTGCTTGCATTCCCTTTTCTTCCATACTTTTCATTTTTACTCACCATTTTTTCTAGTACTTGTTTGCCCTGTTTATTTCTCTGTGTCTCTTCCATTCTCCTCTGATCCCTGTCACAGATCATTCCCCATCATATTCTCCATTCTTTCCCCTGTGTTTATCCCTTCCCCTCTGGCTGTTTCTCCTACCCAGAGAGTTTTTCTTTCATTGTTGTCATATCTATTTTTCACTCTTTCTCCAGGACTCTCTGTATATTTTGTTTTTCTTTTATTTCTCCTGTTCCCTCTGGTTCAACTATCTTTGTCTTACTAGCTCTCGCAGTGTTGCCAACCCCAGAAGTTAAAAATCATGATTCAGAACCGAAGGGAATGAAATTGGCCCCCAAAACATGAGGTTTAAAAAAATATATAAATGTATCCTGGTTTACCTTGTGGTTTTTGTCCACTCCCTGCCCATCCCCCAGGGCTTTGACAATTACAGTGGTGCCAACCCTCCCAGCTTTCCAGGGGAAGGTGACTTTGGCCCCTGAAGCAGGAACTCTGGCTGGGAGACCCCAGTGAGATCTAATTACACAGATTTGTACAAAATGCTCCCTGCTGCTGCGGAGCTTCCAGCTTCTCTCCAGTGCCCCAAATCCTGATTAATCAATTCTATGTTCCTGCCACCTTCACATCTGCCTGTCCCCAGCCTGGTTATTAATTCTGCCCCCCCTCCCCCCCCACACACACACACATCTGCTCCTCAGGGCCCCTCTGCTCCTCCTGCAGCTCCAGGGGTTCTTCACCCTTCTCCCCCTCCCATCCCTAGTGCTGCAGTGAGGAGCTTCCAGGGGTCATAGAGATGAGGAGCCAAAGGCTGGGTAGATGGGAGTCCTCCAGGGTCACAGAGAGTGGAATGACAGTAGCTAGAGAAGCCCATTTTTTCATTCTTATTTACCCATCCCCCTGCCCATTTATCAATGACACTGAGCCTGGATGGGCAGAGTCATCCTGGTCCATACAGAACAGTGACAAACTGGCTACAAAATCCTTGGGGCAATGAAGTTGGCTTCTCTACCTTCATCACTCCCTGCTGTCTATGGTTCGACAGTCCAGACACTCCACAGAGCCTGCAGGGTACAAAGCCTGTAGGAAGACAGGAGTCATCCAGAGTCAAAGACCCTAGGAAACCTCAGCCTAGAGAGGCTGATTTCAGGGTCCCCAGTGGGATATTCCCCACACCTCACCCCGTGTCTCAGGGACACAGTCTGAGCGGGGATCCCCCCACCCACAGCCAGGGGCGGATTCTCTCTCCAGAGACAGAGACCAGCGGGAAAGTGAAGATCGGTGCCTCATTACCAGCATCAAAAAATGTCACCTGCCCCAGTTCACAGTCCAGACAAACCCGGATCCTGCCAGGGCCCCAGCACAAGGGCAGGGGGGGTCACAGGGGATGCGAGAGCCTGGTACTGACCCCAACACCACTCCACAGCCCAGATCCCCTCCTTAGGGTTAAGATGGATCCATCCCTTCCTCCTCACAGACTCTCTAGCCACCCCCACAGCCCAGTGTCCCCCATCCTGCACTTTCACCTCCACCTCCCAGCAATATCTCCCCCGAGGTGAATCCCTCACATCCCAGCAAACAGAGCTCAGAGTCAAATTTCTCAGGATTGTCACGCAGATCCTGCCGTGTGTGTCCACATCTCACACTTTTCCGATCCTCAGACAGGACGAGTTCAGGATGAGCCATGTCTGGATCCAGAGTCACATTCACTGAGAGAGAGAGAGAATCAGAGTGTTAGGAGCAGAGCTCAGCCCTGGGGGAGGCTGAGACCATTTTTCACACACCCAGCAGACCTGTTTAGGCTGGGTCAGTCCAGTGAGCTGCCTCTATCCTGGGTACATAGACGCCGACTCTGTGGGTGCTCCGGGGCTGGAGCACCCATGGGGAAAAATTGGTGGGTGCTCTGCACCCACTGGCAGCTCCCCGCCCCGCAGCCCCAGCTCACCTCTGCCTCCGCTCCACCTCTACGTCCTCCCCTGAGCATGCTGCTACATCCTGTTTCTCCTCCTGGCTCCCAGCGCTTGCACTGCGAAACAGCTGTTTAGTGGTGGCAAGTGCTGGGAGGGAGGGGGGAGAAGGGGGAACGTGGCACGCTCAGGGGAGGAGGCGGGGCTGGGATGGGGATTTGGGGAGCAGTCCAATAGGGGCATGGAGGGGGCGGAGTTGGGGCAGGGACTTTGGGGAAGGGGCTGGAATGGGGGCGGGGCAGAGGCAGGGCAAGGGTGGAGTTGGGACGGTGCCAGGAGGCGCAAGCACCCACCGGCGCTGGGAAAAGTTGGCACCTGTGCCTGGGCACCTGAGACTGAGCAGAAATGTCACTGCAGCTCCTCACTCTGTGCAATGAGAGACACTTCATTAGTTTCTCATTTGTTTGCAGTCTTCACTTGAGCCTCGATGGGTCTGCTCCATTCCCAGTGGCAGAGAAACAGCAAAGAAGCTTTTCATGAGGCGGAAGTGGAGGAGGCTGGTACCAGCTTTAAACCCCAGAGGGAAGCTTCCTAAATGCACCCTCCACTCCCAGGCCACGGAAGAGAGAGGAAGATGCAGCATGGGGGAAGAGCCACTTAAGATCAGAGAGTAGGAGGAGGTATTGGGTGGGGAAGCCCCATCAACAGCCCAGAGAGGAGATTGGGAGGCCAGCACCAGAGGGAGAGCATCTTCCCAGTCCAGGAAGTAGTGAGCAGCTCTAATTATGGGAGAGCCCAGCCCTGTCCAAAGGGAGGGTAGGATGTTGGAGAAGAGCAATGGGGAGGCATCCTCCATAGGGGTAAAGCACAGGGTGTGTCAGCTCTCAGGGCAGAGAGCTCTGTTTAGGTGCTGCTCAGTGGGAGTGTTTCTGTTCATCAACATGGGCATGAACTCAGCACCAACGCTGGTGTCAGGATTGTTTGTGTGACTTCAGCTTGAGATCTCCTCACTGTTTAATGTGTGTATTTTTAGGGCTGTGTGTGTCACAGTCACTGTTGGTTTGGTTGGTAACTTTAGCTACAATCTCATGAAGAGATTTTCATGAACTTGTTTTAATGTTTTCACTGGAATTTTCTCATTAAAGACAATGTCCATGTGCAATCTCACTGTGACGGGATCCCTGGGGTGCAGCCTGGGACTGTGGGACTGCTGTGCCCCCTTAACTCTCCAGCCTGGGCCATCTCTCATGATGCTTTGCTAGTGACAAGCAGCAAACACCTCCGGGCACTGTTATCACTCAGCAGAACTGTATATGGAGCCCCACCCCCAGCTAGATTGCATGAATGCTCCCAGAGCCACTCATGAATCACACAGAGATAGGCACCAGCTGAATCCCCCCAGCTCCCAGCCTTGCACCTCAGGAATATACCCTCTTGCACTGCTCAATATGAGCAGTGCAAGTTTATTAATTGGTTCACCACTTCATCGATGAAAGTAGATATACACCAGCCTTTTTAAACCTGAGCAGATTTAGCAAACACTTCAGGCAAACTCACAGGTAAAGATAAACAGTTAAACAAATTTCCTGACTACAAAAGATAGATTTTAAGTGATAATAAATGATAGGCCAAAAAGTCAGAGTCGTTACCAAAATAAAATAAAATATAAACACACAGTCTAAACTCTCCACCCTATTAGACTGGGCAACATGTATTTAAGCAGTTTTTCTCACCCCACTGGATAGTGCAGTTCATAGTACACAGGTTTCACCCTTGAAACCTGGGCCAGTCTCCTCTGTTGGAGTCTTCTGAGTGTTCTTGTTGCTTGCAGCATAGGTGGGGGCAGGAGAACAGGTCAAGCATGGGGCCCCTGTGTTCTGTTTTATACCCTTAATCCATGTGCTTGGAGAACACAAGTCCAGGCATGTCTGGTGGGCATTGCTGAGTCACAAGGTGAAGAAATACCCCGATATGTCTCCTGTGAGTGAGTCATTGAACTGTACCTCCTCTGCTGGACAATGACTGGTGATGTCTGTTCAGCACCCACTTGGGCACTGGTTACCTCCCTTGTCATTGTCTCTGGAGAGCTAGTATCTGGGCACGTCCGAAACTCACAGCATATTTTAGTGACAACCATACAACACATTCTCATAACTTCATATGCATTAATGATATACATATTTAGATAGAACAATGACTTTCAGCAGATCATAACCTTTCCCCTGATACCTCACATAACATGGTTTATATACAATATCACAATTATATATAAGTGAGGATTATGGGGTTATAGGGCACTCCCCCAAGGAAAAGAATGTTACACTCACCCAGTCTGCATGATCCCAGGGATTCCCCTCTTTTTGTCTCCAGTGCAGATGGCAGGGTGGCTGGAGGGGGAAAGGATAAAAGAGATGAGATTTCAGGCTTTCATATTTATGACAGCATCCCTACTCTGAACTCATAGAACTGTGTTTTAATTATGACAGAGAAACAGACAGAGAGGCACAGAGACACACTCAGGTATTTAATATAAATTAATCTGATGCCTTCTCTTTCCTCTCTCATTCAGGCATCTCACAGTAATGGAACCAACAGCCATGAAGCCTCACAATGACATACAATTTATAAGTGAGATTTACTTTTCGCTCTTCATCCCCTCCCACCCTACAGACCCTAGTAAATTTGTCTCATTACTTACTTCATTTTCTCATAACCTAGATCCAGGTCATACAAAGACTTTGGCATGAAAGTAACTTTACCCACTTTGGTCCCTTTGACACTAACAGGATATTCTGCCTCCATAGGCAGAAATATGAATAATAATAATAATAATAATAAAATCATTTTATCTATGTGGAAATTGAGGCAGGGGGAAGGTTGGCTCAATGGGCCAGATTCACCCCTGTACCGGCAAAAGGAGAGAGGGGAGGTAATTTGTGCTTCTGCTATTCAGGGGCTGTAGGGGCCGGTGCAGACCTTGGCTCTGACTAAGGAAGTTCTGAAGTCCAGCCAGAGTTACATCCCTATGACAATGGCCCCTGTGTCTCTTGGCCAGTGTGCAGAGTATCAGAGGCATAGCTTTACACTGCCCACCTCCCTCTATCCCTGGTCCCCACCCTCACCAACCCCACCCCATTCCCAGGCCTCTCAGGAACACGCCTTGTGCCTGCAGCTGCTGTGGAGGAGACACAAGAGGCTCCTGTGCTAGAGGGATTCCTTTGGAGTGGGAGGGACTTTCTCCTTCCCTACAGCCCATGTGGCCCAGACTAGCTGCCATATGGGACCTGAGGACAAAGAGGGACTGGGTCCAGATTTTAAAAATGGCCATTAATTTAGGGTCTAAATTTTGAGTGCTGACCTTTAGGCCCCAGGGCCTGGTTCTCAGAGGCATTGTGCACCTGCAGCTCCCACTGACTCCACCTGCAGCTCTAGATGCTAAATAGCTCTGGAGCACCTGCCCTGCAGCTCTCTAGTTGGGAGAGAAACTCAGGTGCCCCAAATTAGTCCATTTTGCTAATTTTGGGCCTTAATATTGGTACTGTTGTTAAGTCATTAATTAATGTGAGACACCTTGACACCTGGGCCCCATTACATCAGCTCAATTTGTCTGCTTTCCACTACGTATTAGATTAAGTAGTGAGAGTTGGTACAAGGGGTATTTCTTATGCATAAGTTTGGAGAAACTGAGATTGTGCATTTATGCTGACTGACTTGGCTTTGGCCTACTTAGCAGTTTGCTTAACATACAGGAAGTATTGCTTTAAGTGACCTTGTTATTTAGTGATGTTGCAATTTAGATAAATTGCTATGTGAGACAAAGAGATGTTTTGATCACACAACGTGCTTAAAGACAACAAACACCCAAAATGTATTGCCAAGTCCAAAAACCGCTATGTGGAGAAAAGGGTCAAAGTGACCTATGCATAATCAGTGGTAATAAACCAACCAGGAAAGAGACTAATAACATGACAAGAGCTTGGATAGCCAATTAAAAAGTTCATGTATGTGTATTGTATGAGTTATATGAGATATTTAATATTCATAGCACTCAAACATGACTGGAAGAGAACTAACAAATAAATAATTTGGATGTGTATAATATGTCAGATGTTGTAAGGGGTAGTCTGAGCGTCACTGGAGAAATGCACCATGCCCTACCCATGCCCCAGGAGATGGTAACTGGCCTGTACTTCATTCTGTACATCTGTCATTTCTTACTGTAATTGTAATGGCAAGGCATGCTTTTGGTACAAATAAAACTATGAATTATTCAACCTGAGACTCTTGAACCCCACGTGTGGCCTTCTCACCCAACAATTAAATCCATGCATAATATAATTATGAACGAATTGGCCAAATCCATTCTCCTCCCACAGTCCCAGAGGTTTATCCTGATTTCCCCTCCTAGATCCCTTCTAGGTACCTTTGAACTTCCTCAGAGTCTCCATTAGAGCCATAGTTTTCTGGGAGAAATCACTGAGTTGCTTTTCTAGTTGAGGAGAAATTTCCCATGGCTGCTGGAACTTCCTCTTCTCACACCTGGACATAAACAGTTTAACATGGTTATATTTCATTTAGTGATTCGTTATAAGTTCTTGCTAGTGAGTTGCTGCTCTAATGGGCCTGGAGTCAACAGTGCTGGAACCTCACTAGAAGTCAGGGGCCATGAAGGCCCACACTCCTCTGTGGCCTCAGCTCCTCCTCTTCCCCCCAGAGGCCCCTCTCCCTAGCCAGGCCCGAAGCCAGAGCTGGACCATGGTAAAAACTGCCCAGGGAGCCTGGGCCACTGTGGGGCACCCCGGAACTTCCACGTACCCTGGATGGGGGTGCAGGGGCCTGAGAGTAACCCCTAGCCTCTGTCCCTGACCTTGACTGGGAAGACGCTGATGCCACCAACAGGGGCTGCACTTTGCAGCGGGTTAAGTGATCAGCCTGCTGGGAAATGCAGCCCCTACCGGCGCTGCTCCTTGCCTGCCCGAGGCTTGCAGTTGGGGGTGGGAGGCAATATGGCCCCCTGCCCTCCAAACTATGCCCATGTTAAAATGTGAGCAGGCATTGCCCTCCCACTTTTAAAAGTGGGGGGCCATGGCCCCCCTGCATCCCTCCTAGTTATGGCATCCATGTCTGGAGTTAGAATTTCTCTACTCCTCCCAGCCTCAGAGCAGGCCCAACAGCGTTCATGGCTGTGCAACCTTCCCTCAAAGGTCACATTAATATTCTTCAACTCTAGCCTGGGGAGACTAGGTCTGGGGATAAAAGGGGAATTGAGTCTCTCTGGCCCATTCACTCCTTGGCCTCCATGCTCTGATGGACACAAAGCTTCCATGTGAAGTTTTGTAGAAATCTGTCCACTAGGAATTACACTGAGACGCCTCCCCATCTTATTCCACACAGGTGTCCAAACTGTCTTCAGATGGGAAAGACTCTTGACCACAACTGCCCTGGGCTGAAGGGTAACCAGTGACCCAGCAGTAAAAGCGCCATATTCCATCTCCACTATCCTGAGGCAGCCAGTCCCCCAGGGATGTGACATTTCTAGGAAATACTTTAGGTTAATCTTTACCATTCACACACACTTTGAATTTCAAGGAAGAGATTTTGCAAGTATGGGGAAAAGAGGCCCTGAGCTAATGGGGCTTTTCCATCTCTAATATCAATGTGTCTGTGACTCTGCAAAGAACAATAGGAATTCACATTTCAGCAATGTACATACTGAGTTACACTGATCTCTGACTTCTGGATTCCTGTACCTGTGTTTTAGAAGATATCCTGTCCCTGTGTTGAGATCTGGAGTATTTCTAACTTAGTCTCACCTGCAGGAATTCTCTCGCTGGCTTCTGATACTTCCCCTCCATTTCACTGATCAGCTCAGTGAGATGAGAAATCTCCTTAGAGAGTTTGGTTATATTTTCATTCTGTATCTTCACAATCTCCTTGTACAGCTTTTCCAGCTGGACCAGCAGGAGTCGCTCTTGTTCCTCCAGGAACTGCCACAGTTGCTGAAATTCAGACACAATTTTCTGCCTCTTCTTTTCTGTCTGTTTATGTGAAACAACAGGGAAAGGACTTGTCAGGGACATGGGGGCAGTGTGGGGTCCTTTCATGGAGTGCTGAGTGTGGAGGAGGGAGAACTTCTTTGTAAACCCCTAAGATTTCTGACACTTGACTCTACCCTGTGGTTACTTGGGAGAGAATTCTCTCACACCTTGGTCATTTTGCCCCAATGTCTCTGGAAAGGGATGTTTTCATCTCTGACATGATTAGGACATTGTGTTATTCAGGGCCTCTGACAATGGAGATCCAGAGCAGCAGGAGGCAGGACTCAGCATTACACTGACAAAGAGGCCAGAGAGAAAAAAAAGAATCAAATAATTCAACAATGAAAAACATGACACAGACACAGTGAAAGCCACAAGGGCTAGAAATTAACTCATTAACTGAAATGAAAGCTTAGATTCTCTACATGAATCCAACACAGAAAATCTAGGATCATAGAGAAACACACCCACACCCACATTCACCAAGGCCACAGAGGAATCCGCCTACAAACAGACCTCTTACCACAACTCTCCACAGGTCCATAACAACAGGCACCTTCCAGATACTCCTGGCTTTTCCCCTCTCCAGTCACCTTAAATCCCAGCAGCTTTTCTCTCTCTTCCCTCAGAGTCTCCAAATGGGCCTGGATCTTTTCCTGTAGAGACAGAAATGATTTGGGGGGGTTCATTTTGAGGGTTGAGAGGGATGTGTAGGAGGATGTTTTCCCACTCAGATCTAAGGGGACTGTTTGTCCTAATCCATCTATGACATCAGGGTCACCAGGGAAATGAAACCTAACAATGGAGACTGGGAGTGTGTCACATGCGGATTTGTTACCAATTCAGGTTCAGTCTTTTTAGTAATTAGAGAGAAACCTCAATTATCCGAGTTTGATAGATATTTGTTAATTACTAAGTAGTATATCACATAACAAGAAACTGGAGTTACATGGTGCTGAATCAATAAATTTACGCTTGAGAAGATTAAATAAACAAAGTGATACAAATCCCAGAAACCACCAGGGCTCTATATATGAGCTGGGATTGTCCAAGGAGCCCAACTCCCAATTGAATTTCAGCCCTGAAGCCCTGGAGATTGCAGTGGTTGTATAGAACTGGTCTGATCAATAGGGCAAATCTCATTAGACAGGCTGACTTGTGGTAAGAAGAGTTGGGGTTTTCCCTAGTGTGGTCCTGAATACATTCAGTAGAAATGCCTTCTGCCATCCTAGTAAATCACCTAGAAACAGTGGATTCTGAGAGATTTGAAAAGGCTGCATGATGGGACCAGTGGAACCACTTTGGGTGGTCCTTGCCCATGTACATGTAAGCAAGGTCTGAATGAGCTCTCCCCTGTCATCTAGTGATAAGCTGGGGAAGAGAACTTCAGGAGCTGACCTTGTTTGCATGGGCACACTTACCCTGCCTAGGTGCTCAGCATGATGGGGCTGCTTGCCCCAAATGATCACTTTTGGTTGGTGTTGGATCACAGGTCTCTTTGTTATTGGGTGCAGGGGCACTAAAGGTTGCTATCCTTGTTGTGTGGATCAAGGGTAGCAGAACTGTGCTTGTCATAGCCTGATTGAGGAACTCACTCTGAATGAAACTGCATTTGCTAGGCAGGGGACATGGGTGCCAAAGTCCAATAGAGTGGAAAGAGGATGAATGTAGGCACTTTTATTGGGGGGGGGGGGTGCGGTGCCTGTCTCAGGGCCTTAGACATCATTTGACTTCACTGTGCAATAACAAAGTCTCTAAGGTGCCACAAGTACTCCTTTTCTTAAAGCTGATTAAGATTCAGTAAAGAGTCTTTTGTGACAGACTAACAGAGATGAAATTGCTAATAACCAGGTCTAAGCATTAGACCTGCTATGGGACAGATGAAACAGATTGCCTAGTCTGTACTAGCAGTGAGGCTCTCCCATGAACAGCTGAACCTACTGCGAGCTGTGTTAAGTGGTGGGACCTCCAGATATCCCAGCGGGCGCAGAGTGGAGTGGTTGGCAGAGAGGGCAGCCGATGGAGGGGCTGAGACATCAAAGTGAGTGACTGGACATTGGAGTGAGCAAGGTGTCTTCCCCTGCCGGGGTGGGAGGTGAACTCATGCAGCTGCACCTCTGAACTCTGGGTCTTCACTGGCTAAGGATAACAACTGTGAGTGGGGTTGCTGGAGGGAGAAGGGACGGGCATGTCAAAGGGACTCTTGGTTGCTGGACTTAAGAACCTGAAACAAAAGGACAATGCCCAACTAACTCTGGGGTGGGTGTTTTGCTCACGGGTTTATGCTTATGAATCCTTTCTGTGGCATTTTCCACAGTTAATGCCGTGTTACTTTCCCCTTTTTATTAAAAGTTTTTTCCTACACTCAGACGCCATGCTTGAGAGTGGGAAGAATTGCCTCTTAGAGGTGTCCGGGGTGGTGTGTATTGTCCGAGGTTAGTGGGTCGGGGTCAAGCCAGTTCTGGGTTGTATTGTTGTATTATTGAAAAGGAACACGGACCTATGCTGTCTGGATCCCTTTTATGTGTGGATTCAAGGTGTTCGGCTTAGCACAGTGACCTCCTCTAGTGCAGGCCTGCAACTGAGTTTAACCACTCATGGAACAACACCAGAGTTCAGAATCCCAATGAGACACCTAATCTCCCTGCTGGGCCTGGGGCCTTTATCAAGGCATCTTTCCCTTCTAATGACTGCACTTCATCACTGGTCAGTGCTGCTGCCAGGGTGGCAGCATGGCCTACTGGTTAGGGCACTGGACTGGGTCTTGGGAGACCTGGGTGCTATTCCCATCTTTGCCACTGACCTGCTGAGTGACCATGGGGAAGTCTGTGCCTCGCTTCCCCTCCCACCCTTTGACTGTCTTGTCTAATTACACTGTAACCTCTCAGGGCAGGGATTGCCCCTCACTGTGTTTTGTGCAGGGTCCAGCACAATCACAATCAGATCTCATTTGGGTCTGTTGGGGCCACTGAGATGAAAATACTACTAATAAAAACCGTGTTACAAATTAGTAACAACAACAGCTTGTAACTTCCTATTCTCCACTTTGAAGGCAGCACTTTCACATAGACTGGCCTGCAACTCATGTCGTTTAAAGCTCACTGGTCATTTAACAACTTCTGGAATGTAAAAAATTTCATTATGTCACCAGTGGAAGCTGGGTTTGAAGAGGAGTTAGCTTCTCAGACAAAAATTTTCTCACATCAGACATCTTTAAATTCTTTGGGTTTTTTGCCTTTCTTGCCACCCTGCAGTATCATTAACTTGTTATAGCATCTGTCATACAGTGAAGGCTTTACAGAGCAGAATGATGCAGTTACTCTGGATTCTTTGTGGCCAGGGGACTCTCTTGCTCAAAAGACCTGAAGTGGGAAATGGCTTGGAAAAGAATTTAGCTTCTCAGAAAAATGTTTCTTTCACTGCACATCTTTAAAGTCTTTATACTGCATAATTTACTTTTTATAGAATGTTTCATACAATTGAGGCTTTACAGAGCTCAGTGGTGCAGTTACACAGATAGCCGTAATAGGCAACTTGCTATGAAATTAACCGGTAATTAAAATCCAAAGTTATTACTCTTATTAATACTTTATTAAGTTATCCAAAATCTAAAAAGAAAAGGAGTACTTGTGGCACCTTAGAGACTAACCAATTTATTTGAGCATAAGCTCACGAAAGCTTATGCTCAAATAAATTGGTTAGTCTCTAAGGTGCCACAAGTACTCCTTTTCTTTTTGCGAATACAGACTAACATGGCTGTTACTCTGAAACCTGCCGAAATCTAAAGTTATTCAACTTAACAGCAATTCCCTACTTTGTACTTATAGGCAGCCTCTGGTGTGGGAACTACTGTGTGAGCCCTTTGAGTCCACAACAGATGGCAAACTAAACAAATAGAAGTCTGATCCTCTTCACAGAACTGTTTCAGAGGCTTCCGGTATTCCCCACACACCCTCTCCCCGCCTGCTCCCCGTCCAGTGCCTCTAAACTCAGCTGTTTGGCTGTTTCTACTTTTCTTGCCAGCTGCTTATTTGGTCTGATGTTTCTGTGTTGCACAGCCTCTCCTTACTTGGGGCATGAGACAGCTGTATCCGATCCCTCCCAGTACTGGGTGATGCAGGCTTGGCTGAAATTGTGCCCACAATCCAGAGTAACAGGTTCTCTGAAATACTCCACACAGATGGGACAAGTGGCTTCCTCCTGGAGACTCTCCACGGGGTTCTCTGAAGCATGGCTCCCTCTGGGCAGTGTAACAGGGTTAGTTTCACTTTCCAGAGCCCAGAATTATGCCCAACCTACAACACAACTGTGAAATTCTCTTTCTGGAACTGATTCTGCTGGGTCAAGCACCAAAAAACAACACTGAGCATATACATGGAGAGAGAGATGTTTAGGGGGTTGAAAGCTAGCTAACAATGACTCACAGATTTCAGAGGTTCAAGGGACAATTGTGTAGCCATTGAACCTGAGTAATACAGAAACACTGAGTCAAAGATGGCCCTGGGTAGAAATCAAATTATTTTAAAGGGTCATAGTGCTACAATCTGCCTCTACCAAAGGGCTATTTTTTTAATTTGGGTAAATGCAATCTGAGTACAGCAGAAAATTCAGGAGGTGCTCAAACTATGTTTGAAAAGAAAATAAAGTACACATACAAGTGCTTGTTCTGAGGGGAGGAGAAATTTGTCTTTACTCATCTTTATAGACTGCAAGCTCTTTGGGGCAGGGACCTCAGTACATGTAAGCTGCCAGCACAGATTATGTATTTTCTTGGGATGGTGAGATGGGCCCACTGCCTTCTTCCCGGCCTGCCACACACACAGAGCCCCCAGCTGGGAGAGGTGGATGAGGACCCGAGAGCAATAGTTCTTGGAGCAAACACCCCATTGACATGCATGGGGTAGCTCCCTCCTCTCGGAACTATTGGCTCAGGCTCTCTGCAAACTCAGGCACACGACACTGTATCCGTTATGTTTAGGTCACACTTTCACACTTTTCAGTCATATGGGCTAGAAGGTTACTAGTTGGCTGTTGATATGATGAAACCTGAGGGTCTGTTCTAGTCAGGCAACTCCAAAGACGAACCCCTAGGGAAGAGTCCATAGTACCTGTACTTAAACCCACTCCTGTATGTATATTCTATGCAGCAGAGCGAGGGCTGCTGTGTTCATGATTAATGTGAATGCCCTGCTCGCAGTGCCTGGTCTGTCAGGGGTGTGGTGGGAGCAGCTCATTCCCTCCATTCCTGGTCTAGCAGTAGCTCAGACACATCTTGATTCAATCCTGTGTGTGAGGAAAATGCCTCACATGGAGCTTTAGTGCCCACAACTCCCTAATGAACAGTGTACGGTTGACAGGTTGGGGCAGAATCAGTGGCCAGGGCTCCCTGCACCTGCCCAGAGGAAGGAGCCTGCAGTGGAGAGATTTAGGTGGAGCAAGAGTCTGGGAAACTGGGAGATTCTGGGGCTCTAAGAAACTTAGTCTGAAAAGGAAAGGCTTGAATGAACCCGGATCCACAGTGTGTCCTACCTTGTATTTCTGGGCAGCCTCCTCCATGAGAAGCACGGTGTGAGATCTGTGCTCGGGGGATCGCCAACAAACCACACACATGGTTTCCCCGTCCTTGTCACAGAACAGATCCAGGGCTTTGTTATGTCTCTCACACAGATTCTCTTTTCCTGGTTTTAAATCCAGCTTTTTAATTTTTTTCACTATATTTGCTAGCTGATAGTTATTCCGGAGAGTCCCTTTTCGTATTATGGCTCTACAACTGGGGCACCACAAAGGGTCATAGTCCCCCTCCGCCCATGTCTCACAGTGCTGAGTGATGCAGACTCGGCAGAAGTTGTGCCCACAGTCCATGGTTACTGGGTCTGTCAGATATTGCAGACAGATGGGGCATTTGTTTTCCTCTTGGATTTCCATGGCTGCTAGGATCTCTTGGTTTCTGTTCTCTCTGCATCAGAAATGGTTTTGCTGACAATGGGAGATGCCTGTCCCACCTCATATCAGCTGCACAGGTGCAGAATGAAGTGAAGAAAAAGGAGAGGCCTGGAGGAGGAGCAGGAAAAAGTTAAGAAAAGAAGGAAGCAGGAACTACACAGGCAAGGAATGGGAGCAGCAGGGTTTAAAAAAGCAGAAAGGGAATGAAAGGAAAAGGGGGGCACGGAAACAAACAAACAAGAACACAAAAACTTAAATTCAGGGTCTGTCTACACAGTTGGTGTCCGGGGGGGTCGGGCTGGATTGTACTCCAGCAGCTAGCCCAAGCCTCCCCCTCGCTGCCGTGGTGCACTGCTATCGGTAGGATGCTAGCTCCAGCAGAGTCAGCACATGTACATCTACCCAGGCTGGGAATCACACCTGCCAGGTGTGGTGGAGACTTACCTGCAGTCAAACAAGGACATTTTTAATTCACAGTAAGGTGTCCACAGCCACACACAGACTTGCATTAAAACAAAACTAGGTGGGAACTAAACCCCATTGAGTTATTTCAGTGACAATGTGTGTGTAGAGCAGCCTTGGCTTGGCTGTGTCTTGCTGAACATCTAGCCACCCTCCTGGGACCAGCCAGGCTACAGGGGCTCCCTGGGTTAAGGTCAGAGGCAGCTGGTGTGTGCTAGTGATAAGGCATGAAAACAGCAGCAAGTCACTAATCAGGACCAACCCTTGAGCTGAAGGGTGATTTTATGGTAAATCCTTTTATGGTAAATCCTTTGCAGTCTAAAGGTTACAGCCCAGCCCATTCACAGTGCCAGCTTAGAGCTGGAAAAAAGATTTTAGGTTTAAACTTTGTGGGAAAGTAACAATCCGACCCACCTCTGCCCCATTGCAGCTTCCCCAGCCTTTTCGTCTTTTTTTCTCCTTGAGCTAATACTGAGCTCACAATCACTGTGTAGGCTGAATCTCTTGGGTGGGGGGTAAATATGAGCCAGGGATCCTAGTTTTAGTTTTGTTGGACTCTGGGGAGAGGAGGGTCAGATCGGAGAGATGGGACAATGGAGACTGCTCAGCACACAAAGCTGGATATGCTGAAGTCCACAATGAGCAGCAATCTGCCCCTCTGCACAGGCTCTTTGCTGCTGGAGCTTCTTGCAGATGTTTCCCACCCATGCATTTGCCTCCACAGGTCTAGATTCTGACTCGGGTCATACCATCGCTCCTTTGACCTCAGCAGTCAGCCAGTGTTTGGGGCCTCGCTCAGTTCTTCCATTGGAAGAAGTTGATTATAGGAGTCAGGTATTTCTTTGGTGCAGTCGTTATTATTTACAAACAAAGTCCACACATTCCTGTGCCCTGAACAGGGTAGAAACAAACAACTGCAGGCAGTTTCCTTACTCAGAACTCCACGTCTGCCTTTCCAGGGAACTCTGAAAGTAGAATTTATTTCGTACTGGTACACTGAGCCCACACTCTCCGCCCCCCACATGATCCATCCCATGTTACTTTGCGGGGGGGAGCGCTCCCAGTGGGTGGCCATGGCACAGCTGCTGTGTGGGCTGCTAAAAGAAGAGGAGCTGCCACTGTGGAGTTCTGTTCCTTTGGCCCCTGCAGTTCCCAGGAGTGTCCTGAACTGCAGGGCTCTCCCGGGAACCGCAGCTGCGAAAGGAACAGAACGTGGCGCCAGCGGGCAGCCACACACTGGCAGCTCCTCCAGGGCAGCTGTACCACCCCCAGCCCTGCCCCCAGCTCTGTCCTCCGGTGGGACTGCTGTACAGAGCCCGGACAGGAGACACAGGCACGCAGCTGTGAGGAAGGGCTGGGGGTGGTACAGCCGTGATGGAGGAGCTGCTGGTGTGGAGCTGCCCAGTGGCCCCACATTCTGCTCCTCCTGTGTCTTTCCGGTATGGTGTACCAGCTATAAATATCTTATTGGTACGCTGTACCAGCTATACATAGCTTACTGGTACACTGTACTGGCTATACATAGCTTATTGGTACGGTGTACTGGTTATAAATATCTTATTGGTACGCTGTACCAGCTATACATAGCTTATTGGTACGCTGTACCGGCTATACATAGCTTATTGGTACGCTGTACCGGCTATACATAGCTTACCAGTACGCTGTACCGGCTATACATAGCTTACTGGTACACTGTACTGGCTATACATAGCTTATTGGTACGGTGTACTGGTTATAAATATCTTATTGGTACGCTGTACCGGCTATACATAGCTTACCGGTACGGTGTACCGGCTATACATAGCTTATTGGTACGCTGTACCGGCTATACATAGCTTACCAGTACGCTGTACCGGCTATACATAGCTTACCAGTACGCTGTACCGGCTATACATAGCTTACCAGTACGCTGTACCGGCTATACATAGCTTATTGGTACGGTGTACCGGCTATACATAGCTTATTGGTACGCTGTACCGGCTATACATAGCTTATTGGTACGCTGTACCGGCTATACATAGCTTATTGGTACGCTGTACCGGCTATACATAGCTTACTGGTACAGTGGACTGGACTGGACCGCCCTACTTGCACCACTGCCTGTGCCTGAAGCAAGCTCTGTCTCAGGTTCCCGCCGGGATCACACTCACGACTGCATCTCTGGGCTTTCTGCCTCACACACACAAAGCTGCCAGCCAATCCCTCAGCCCCTGTGTTTTCAGCTGGCTCCAGGGAAACCCCTCTTAGGCCTGGTCTACATTTAAACGTAGATCAACCTAGTAACGTCGCTCAGGGCTGTAGAAAATTGTGTGCCCTGAGTACTATGGCTAGATCAACCTAACCCCAGTGTAGACAATGGAATTCTTCTATTGACCTAGCTACTGCCTCTAAGGGTATGTCTAGACTACAAAATTACTCCGATTTTACAGAAGTCGATTTTTGGGAACAGATTGTATAAAGTCGAGTGCATGTGTCCGCACTAAGCACATTAATTCGGCGGAGTGCGTCCACAGTACCGTGGCAAGCGTCGACATTACGAGTGGTGCACTGTGGGTAGCTATCCCACAATTCCCGCAGTCCCCGCTGCCCACTGGAATTCTGGGCTGAGCTCCCAATACCTGATGGGGCCAAAAATTTGTTGCGGGTGGTTATGGGTAAATGTCGTCAGTCGACCCTCCCTCTGTGAAAGCAACAGCAGACAATCATTTCACGCCCTTTTCCCTGG
Source organism: Lepidochelys kempii (assembly GCF_965140285.1). Classification (NCBI taxonomy): domain Eukaryota; kingdom Metazoa; phylum Chordata; order Testudines; family Cheloniidae; genus Lepidochelys; species Lepidochelys kempii. The sequence continues at coordinate 30,872,291 of NC_136393.1, forward strand.
ATTGCCTGAGCAGACGCCATAGCACGGCAAGCATGAAGCCCATTCAGCTTACCGCAGCAGTTATGATCATTGTAAACAACTCGTGCATTATCGTGCAGTTTATGCAGAACCAGAGCCTGAAAAAACAGGCGAGGAGGCAACGGCAGCATGGTGACGAGAGTGATGAGGACATGGACACAGATTTCTCTAAAACCACGGTCCCTGGCAATTTGGAGATCATGGTGTTAATGGGGCAGGCTCATACCATGGAACACCAATTCTGGGCCCAGGAAACAAGCACAGAGTGGTGGTGATAGGGAAAAAAACCCAGAAAACGACCCTATAATCATGTAAAGCTACGCTGCTGTCTTTTTTCTATGCTTATCTGTCCTTTCTACTTTGTTTATGGATAGAAAGAATGTGAACTGTGTGTAACCTGCACTCCCTGCTTTTGGGAAGAGAATTCCTTATACAGATAAGCCTCCATGCTCGTACCTACCCCAGAACTTCAAACAGACTGGGTTAACCGGTTCGAACTGGAAGAGATATCACAATGTATGTTGAACCAAGCTATAAAAGCTCATCCCTGTTCTTTGTTCGGGGCTTCACCATTTTCCTCTGAAAAGGAATTGGTGAGCCCTTCAGCTGTCGTATTTGCTAGCAATAAAGTGCCTCACTTTATCAAAGAGCCAAGACTCTGTGTTTTGTTTGGCTAATACAGAAGTCCAGGGAAGGCTACCCTCCTAACCCTAGACGGGAGGGGAACCCTTTTTCCCTAACAATATGGGGGCTCGTCCGGGATCACCTCTTCTCCGGACCGGTGGACGGTCGGGACTCTGAATCCTTCTTGCCGGCACCCGGGTTGCTTTAACCCTGAAGGCTTCCCGTCTCGCTTCCACCCGCCGCTTCGGCGAAATAAGGCATCCCGAAGGCACTAGGGTCCGGACCTATTGGTGAACACCGGCTGGTGGGAACTTGGTGAGTTCTGAATTTTTCCTTTGTGATTGTCTAGACAACAGCCGGGGGTCCCGTCTTTGGGAAAAGATGGGGGGGGTCCAGTAGAACTGTTGATCCTTCTACGCCTCTGGGCTATATGTTAAAACATTATGATAGGGATATCAAGGCCTTACAATCGGATGGCAACAAAGCTTTGTATAAGTTTATATTTTTGTGTCAAGGTCCCTGGGTGGGAATGACGCAAGACGACCCGGAACCAGGAAATCGCTGGCCGGGGGAAGGAACATTTGAGTTACATAACATTGTTCAATTACGAAAAGTATTGTATGATTTACAACCGCGGCAACTTAAGTATTCTGATGTATGGATAAGGGAGGCCAAACGGCGCAAAAGTGCCAGTGTAACTACTAGTTTACGTGCTGAGATAGAAAAACTTAAAGCCATGCGGCCCCCACCATACAATCCAGAATCTAGTCATGCTGACCAGAAGCTAAAAACGTCAAAGTCTATTTATCCCCAACTCCCATTGAAAGAAGCGGGGGATCCTATACCATTGGAAGAATGTAGCTGGCTATGGGGTGGGGTACCGCAGCCTGACCCTGATGCACCCACGCCCCCAACCGGGGAAAGGAGCGGTCCCACTCTCCCACTAGCTACCGATACCCCCACAATTAACGCAGAGCGGGGGGGCGATCCGGAGGCTGGCACCTCTACCAGGGGGTTGACACGTCCTGATCCGCGACACCCCAGTGATGCAACCCCTGCAAAGACCCGGTCTCATGGTTCTCTAGGCACCCCTAAGGCAAAAGTTCTTGGAGCTGCAATAGCTAGTGCAGTCCAAATGCCTATGCGACAACTGCCGAGCTGTAGGGGGGGGACACAGATGGTGTATGTCCCTTTTACCAGCACGGATCTAATGAATTGGTCATCTACTTTTCCCTCATTTCGACAGTGTCCGGAAGAATTTATTAAAAAGTTAAAGGGTATTTTCACAATGTATAATTGTAATTATGACGATGTGGAAATGATTTTAAATCAAGTGCTAAGCGAGGGTGAGAAGGAAACGGTGTATAAGAAAGCTAGAGAGATGGTGCAAGGCAGGGCGGCTTATCCGCAAGAGAAACCTGAAATGGATTGGGATGTTCCAGAGACCGTTCAAGAGTGGGATAAAATGAGAAAGCGAATCTTAGAAGCATTAGAGGATATGTCTAAGCCTGTGTATGATTGGGGAAAGGTAGATGCATGTGTTCAAAAGCACGATGAGCACCCAGGGGAATTCTTCCACCGCCTTTGTAAGGTTTTGAAAAACCACGGCGGCTTAGATCCAACCTCCCCTGTAGCGAAAACACAAGTGATCGGCCAGTATGTAAAAAATTTATTACCATTCGCTCGGAAGTATGTGTGTAGTCAACCAGCTTATGAAAACAAAACGCTGGAGGAGGTGGTGGGGTTAGCAGCCCATGCCTGGAGGAATAGGAAGGAATTAGACACTAGGAGGTCCGAAAAGCTCCTTAATCTGCAGTTGCAAGGTTTCCAAGACGGCTCTCAGGGACGGGATGCAAGCCTCAGGAGGGGAGGCTTTCGGGGACGAGGCGGAAGAGGAGGCAGCTCTACCCAGGGATGGGGACCACAAGGTCAGAACTTCCAGCCACGGCCCGGGAGGGCAGGGCCAGATGAGTGCCGGCGGTGCCGACAAAAAGGACACTGGGCTGCCCAGTGCCCAAATTACCCCCTCCAGCCAGCTGACCCTCTTATGCAAGCCTACCAGAGGGTACAGGAAAAGGGGGGGAGAAAAAGGAAGTACTGATTGAAAGCTAGCCGCCCACAATGCTTCGTCCCCCTCGCCAGGAACCCCCTCCGCTTCTTGGACAGTGCAGTTGGATGCAAACCACCCGGAGCTTCCAGTTGTGGTGGGAGGAAAAACTTATTCAATGTTAATCGACACCGGGGCAGATAGAAGTACTCTACAGGACCCCACCCTTCCTACCACTTCTGCAACCGTAAAAGCTATAGGCGTTGGTGGCACCGTGTGCGCCCTTCCTCTAACTGCGGAGCAAACGGTCCAGCTTGGCCCGTTATCAGAGGATCATAGCTTTTTAATTGCAACTTCCTGTCCTGCAAATTTATTAGGTAGAGATCTGTTATGTAAACTACGAGCAACTATAACTTGCAGCCCGGAGGGGCTATATCTCTCAGTCCCTACTTCGGTCCCTGAAGCTACGGTAATGGCATTGTTAGCCACTACACCCACCGCCCCCTTTGTCCCTGCTGAGTTATCTGATATTCCTGAAGCATTGTGGGCCTCGGCGTCCACTGAAACTGGACTTTTAAAGTCAGCAGAAGCGGTGTATATCAATTACCGTACAGATATCCCTCTGCCCCGAAAAATGCAATATCCATTGCCTAAAGAGGCCATAGAGGGCATTCGGCCAGTCCTACAACAGCTTTTAACTCAAGGAATCATTAAGGAGGCTACCAGCCCTTGCAATACACCTATTCTTCCTGTTAAGAAACCCAAGCCTGGCCCCGATGGCAAACCGGTTTACTGTTTCATGCATGACCTCCGACTGATTAATGCTATTGTGATCCCGAGAGCTCCGGTTGTTCCCAATCCAGCAACTATTTTAACTGCTATTCCCCCAGGGGCTACTTATTTTACTGTGATTGATCTGTCTTCAGCATTTTTCAGCATCCCTGTGCACCCAGACTCACAGTTCCTATTTGCCTTTACCTTTGACGGATGTCAATACGTATGGACCTGCCTCCCTCAGGGCTACAGGGAAAGCCCTACCATCTTCAGCCAGTATTTAAAGTGAGATCTGGACTCTATTTCGTTGACTATGGGTTCTACTTTGATTCAATACGTTGATGATCTGTTATTGTGCTCTACAGCCAAGGCTGCCTGTGTACAGGACACTCGAATCCTTCTTTTTGCATTGGCCGAAAAAGGTCACAAGGTGGCACTCTCCAAGCTACAGTTTGCCCAACCCGAGGTGGAATATTTGGGGCATCGTATTTCATATGCTTCTACTGCACTTACTCAGGACAGGATTGAAAGCGTTCTGAGTATGCCAAGGCCTACCACTAAAAAGCAACTCCGCCAGTTACTGGGAGCAAGTGGCTATTGTAGAGCCTGGATTCCGGCTTATGCGGAGTTAGTGCACCCCCTCACCGATTTGCTGCTGGATTCCGTTCCCGAACCCTTACCATGGACGACTCTACACAACAACGCCCTTACCGCCCTCAAACAAGCATTAACTTCTGCACCAGCCCTGGGCAGACCGGATTACTCAAAGCCTTTCACCTTATTTTGCCATGAACAATCTGGCACGGCGTCTGGTGTGCTAACTCAGCCCTTTGGGCCTGGCCAGCGACCGGTGGCTTATTTTTCGGTCCTTCTTGACCCAGTGGCTCAGGGTCTTCCGCCCTGTCTCCGCGCTGTTGCGGCCGCCGCTGTGTTGGTCGAGAAAGCTTCGGGGCTTACCTTGGGCCACCCTCTTCTAGTTCAAGTGCCTCATGCCGTTGCAGCACTTCTTAATCGTGGATCCACGCAGCACCTCACAGCAGCCAGACTGACCAGGTACGAATTGGCCTTGCTCGCCAATCAGGCTGTTACCCTACGCCGCTGCGAAGTCCTGAATCCTGCAACCCTTTTGCCTCTGCCTGAGGATGGGGAACCTCATAATTGCCTCCACGTGGTGGATTTGATCTCCACGCCTCGTCCTGACCTCTCTGATATTCCATTGCAGAATCCTAACCTCCAATTATTTTGTGATGGTTCCGCCTGTCGGGACGAGTTTGGGGCCTTACGAGTTGGCTATGCAATTGTTACCCTGATGGCAACGCTTGAAGCGCATGCCTTACCTACACAAAAGTCAGCGCAAGCAGCAGAACTCGTGGCGCTTGGTAGGGCCTGTCAATTAGCTGAAAACAAAACTGTGGCCATCTATACTGACTCCAAATATGCCTTTTCGGTATGCCACTCTACTGGACAACTTTGGAAGCATTGTGGGTTCCTTACCTCCAGTGGCTCTCAGATCTCCCATGTTGCCTTGATTTCTGCCTTGTTAGAGGCTATTCAACTTCCTGCAGCTGTTTTGGTTACACACTGTAAGGGCCACTCCCGCGCCTCGGACGAGGTTTCCAAGGGAAATGCTGCAGCCGATTCGGCGGCCCGTCATGCTGCCCTCTGTGGGGCTCCAGCCCCTTTTCCTTTTTTGGCACCCCTGCTACTGCAACCAGCCGGTTGTCAGCCGTTTTGCTCTCTGCCCAGCAGACGACGCCCCCGGCCGAAGTTAGCCGTTGGAAATCCATTGGATGCCACCTAAATGAGGACAACCTCTACGTCAGCCCGGACGGTCGTCCGGTTCTCCCAAGACAACTCCTCCCTCAGGTTTCCCAGGCACTCCACCTGGCCTCGCACCTGGGAAAGGGGGGATTAGTGGCTCAAATGGAGAAGTTGTTTTTTGCTCCGGGGGTCCATGCAGCTGCGAAGACCGTCACTGCACAGTGTGAATTGTGTCAACGGTACAATCACCAAGGAGCAGTCAAACCACAAGCTATGGGACATTGCAAACTGCCTGAGTACCCATTTGCTGTGGTCCAGATGGACTTCATGGACTTACCACCAGTGACAGGACTAAAACACTTGCTTGTCCTGGTTGATCTTTTTTCAGGGTGGGTTGAGGCTTTCCCCACTCGAAGGGCAGATGCAGTATCCGTAGCGAAGTGTCTCCTCAAGGAGATAGTGCCCCGCTTCGGGATAATGACTCGTTTGGAAAGTGACCAAGGCCCCCATTTCACTTCCCAAATTATTCAACACTTAGCAAAGGCCCTCGGCATAAAACAAGCCTTGCATACCCCCTATCATCCACAAAGTTCAGGAAAAGTAGAAAAGGTGAATGGGCTGATAAAAACCCAATTGGCAAAACTATGCGAGCAGACTGGATTAAAGTGGCCTGAAGTGTTACCCATAGTGTTAACCAATCTTCGTAATACACCCCATAGGAAGCATTCGTTGACACCGTTCGAAATTCTATTTGGCCTACCCTTGCCGATTCCTCTAACCAGTGTAGACGGGTTTGCCCCAGCAAAAACTTCATTAATGGCTGGGCAAGATAAGTTGGCGGGTTATTGTCGCATGTTGCAAGATGCCTTGAGTGATGCATGGGCCAGAGTAAAAGATGCCCAACCTTTACCGTTTGATACTTGTGCGCACTCTCTTTTTCCAGGAGACTTTGTCTGTGTTAAAATCCATCAAAGGAAGCATTGCCTGGAGCCAAGGTGGTCGGCCCCGGCCCAAGTCCTTCTGACTACTCCAACTGCAGTGAAGGTCGAGGGCATCGATAGATGGGTGCACTGCAGCCACTGTAAAAAGGTTCCTGCTCCAACATCCCCAACGACTCCCATCACGACCGCCGCTTCTACATGAACTGGGTACCGGTCAATCAGCGGAATCAGAAGCAGTTACAGAACTCTGGAGTATTAGTATACTGTTACAAATATTGTATTAATATTATTTTTTTTAGAGTTGTTAGTAGCTGGTAGTGTTTATAATGTATGTATGGCTATGGGCGTTAACCTGGACCTCTGCCCTGGGGGGTTGGGATAAAAATACATTTCTACAATTAGCCCAAAATTTAACCAACGCATGGAATGTTAGTGACTGTTGGGTGTGTTCCCACTTCTCTTCCCATTCACTGCAAGGGTTCCCCATTTTGCCGGTTCCAGCGCTCCTCAATTCTTGGCAAAATGGTTTGGCGTGGTACGGCCAAAAGGGAAAAAGGGGAAGGGGACCCATAGATTTTAGGACCTGGATCCCGAACCATCGCCCAGACTTGCTCGTTAAGGCCCCCTTGTGCGTAGAAAAAAGGTCGCTACGCACCCGAGGCAAAACTACTCTGGGAAAATACCCGAAAACCCACTGTGAGAAAATTCTAATTTTGGGAAACAATGCAAGTACTACTCTTTTGCTGTATCCCAATGGTACTGAGGTAGCCAACTATGCCCGTGCTGGAGGCTATGTGGGGTACATTCTCAGAGAAAATGCGACTCAGTTTGCCGGCCTTACATTATGGAAATGGGGGGGAATAGGACCCAATCCCGATGATGCTGCATCCCTGGTGGGACGATTGCAGGAAGTATCTCAGAACTCAGGGGGCAATAAAGGCAACTATAGCATAGTATTAGGAGATCATCACTTATGGTGGGTATGTGGCACTTGGGCAGGAAAGACCTTGCCCCCAAAGTGGTTGGGAAGATGCACGGTGGCCTTTGCCTGGCCAGGAGGGATGCATTGTAGAGACTTAATAGAAATCAGAGACACAACCCGACGAACCCGTCGAGATACCAGTTATAATCCTATTGTCGAGGAAGGCAGTACAGGCATGCGCGCCTTCCGTATTCTTTTTCCGTGGGTGGGGGTGGGCCAACTTGAATACGCGCTAAAAAATATGTCAGCCGAAATGGAAATATTTACTAACGCCACTCGAGATGCAATCCAAGCTTTGCAAGAAGAAATAAGCTCACTAGCTCGCTACAGTATGCAAAACAGGTTGGCCCTGGATCAGCTTTTAAGTGCACAGGGAGGGGTGTGCACATTTCTCAATGCCACATGCTGCCTTTATGTAAATCAAAGTGGACGCATAGTCACAGATACTAACATAATTGCAAACGTGTCAGCCTTCTTTCATAAGCAGGCCTCTATTTCTCCCAGTGTGGGCTTTGACTTGTGGGGCTGGCTCACCAGCTGGTTGCCTAACTTTGGATGGCTAAAAACCTTGTTTGTGTATGGAGTGGGATTCCTTATGATTGTGGGTCTGCTGTTCTGCTGTGCGTCCAGTTGTTGTGCCCTCTTCCACCGGGTATGTACCAAAACCATGAGCCCAGCAAAGATACTATATGTAAAGAAGGGTGGTGTTAACCAAGATGAGAAACATATGAACATGTTAAACAATAAATAATGAGCCATGTAAGATAATTATCTTCAGGCTCAAAGGGGGGAACTGATAGGGAAAAAAACCCAGAAAACGACCCTATAATCATGTAAAGCTACGCTGCTGTCTTTTTTCTATGCTTATCTGTCCTTTCTACTTTGTTTATGGATAGAAAGAATGTGAACTGTGTGTAACCTGCACTCCCTGCTTTTGGGAAGAGAATTCCTTATACAGATAAGCCTCCATGCTCGTACCTACCCCAGAACTTCAAACAGACTGGGTTAACCGGTTCGAACTGGAAGAGATATCACAATGTATGTTGAACCAAGCTATAAAAGCTCATCCCTGTTCTTTGTTTGGAGCTTCACCATTTTCCTCTGAAAAGGAATTGGTGAGCCCTTCAGCTGTCGTATTTGCTAGCAATAAAGTGCCTCACTTTATCAAAGAGCCAAGACTCTGTGTTTTGTTTGGCTAATACAGAAGTCCAGGGAAGGCTACCCTCCTAACCCTAGACGGGAGGGGAACCCTTTTTCCCTAACAGTGGGACTGCATAGTGTTGCAGGTTTGGGATGAATCCCAATGGCTCCAAAACTTTCGCATGTGTAAGGGCACTTTCATAGAACTTTGTGACTTGCTTGCCCCTGCCCTGAAGCACAAGAATACCAAGATGAGAGCAGCCCTCACAGTTGAGAAGCGAGTGTATTTGTATTATTTGTATGTGTAGAGGCTTGATTAGGGGGCGGGGCTTCTCTGACTAGGGGTCCTAAAAGACAGCCAGCCAGTCAGGCAGCGGCACAGACAGCTGTAGCGGCACAGGAGCCAGCAAACAGAGCCGTAAACAGGGGAGTTTCAGTGGGAGTTGTAAGGGGAGTTTGTCTTGTGGTGCTTGTTTAGGGTTTGGTTTTTGCTGTGGGTGGTGGGTTTTGGTGTGGTTTGTGTTTCCCAGATTAACAGGATTTAGGTGGGAAGGCTATGACAGATACAGAGGCAGCAGTGGGAGTGACCCATGTCGTGGAAGACACACTGAGGATGACTGGATGTGGAAGCTGCAATATGTACATGATCCTGGAAGGGGCACCTGGTAAGAGTTTTGTCTGCATGGAATGCCGTCTGATAGAGCTGATGGAAAAGAAGATCCGAGGATTGGAGATGCAGGTGGAAAGTCTGGTTGAGTTTAGGAAGGAGTTCGAGCAGATTATGGAGCAAAGACATGAGGCAGCTGAAGGGAAAAGCTCAGACTTGCAGATGGAAGCAGGACTGGGGAATTCTGAGAGGAGACTGCTGGGTGAAGAAAATGGACAGTGGAAGCATGTGACTAAAAGAACCAGGCAGAGGAAAAGATGGGCTACTGAAGGAGAAATAGAGCTCAAGAACAGGTTTGCAGAGTTGGAAAATGAAGAAGGGGCTCAGCAAGTGGTCACTGAAGGTGGAAGGGCAAGGAAAACGAGAAGAGCGGCTAGCCCTATAGGAAAAGGGGAAGAGTCAATGGAGACTACACCAAATATGAGCCCCAGGAGGATACAGGATGGGTTGAAGAGGATTACAAGGGAGAATAGGAATGGAAAGAACTTGCAGCTAGAGGGAACAGGGGATAGACCGGAGAATCGCACCGTCACCAGGAAAAGGCAGGTCTACCTGATAGGGGACTCCTTACTGAGAAGAATAGACAGGCCTGTAACCAGAGCTGATCCAGAGAATAGAAGGGTGTGCTGTCTTCCAGGTGCTAAGATATGGGATGTGGACCTGAGGTTGCAAAGGATCCTAAAGGGAGCGGGAAAGAATCCACTGATTGTCCATCATGTGGGAACAAATGATACCGGTAGATTCTCACTGGAACGTATCAAGGGAGACTATGCTAGGTTGAGAAAGACACTTAAGGAAATCGAGGCTCAAGTGATCTTCAGTGGGATTCTGCCTGTTCCTAGAGAAGGGCAACGAAGATGTGACAAGATTATGACTTACAACAGATGCCTCAGGCAGTGGTGCTACAAGGAAGGCTTTGGGATGTGTGGCCACTGGGAGGCATTCATGGACAGAGGACAGTTCCCTAGGGATGAACTTCATCTGAGTAGGGAAGGAAATAGACTTCTAGGATGAAGGCTGGCACAACTGATCAAGAGAGCTTTAAACTAGGAATTTGGGGGAGATGGTTGGGAGATGTCCAGGTAATCTCCACATCGGATTTTAGCATTGAGAGGGAAGAAAACAAAGTAAGAAAGGATACAGCTGTGGGTAGGAGAATGGACATAAGGAGGAAGGGCAGTGTGGATACCAGTTTAATAGGTCATACTGGCTGTAGAATGTCCGTGCCTAATCAGGTACAGAATGTGAGTGAGGCCAAACAGCAAAAATGAAGATGTTTGTTCACCAATGCGAGGAGCCTGGGTAACAAAATGGAGGAACTAGAGCTACTGGTGCAGGAAGTGAAACCAGATATTCTAGGGATAACAGAGACCTGGTGGAATAGTCGTCATGACTGGGCTACAGGTATTGAAGGGTATGTGCTGTTTAGGAAAGACCGAAATCAAGGTAAAGGTGGGGGAGTAGCACTGTATATCAAGGATGAGGTAGAATGTAAAGAAATAAGAAGCGATGGAATGGATCAGACAGAGTCTGTCTGGGAAAAAATCACATTGGGGAAGAAAACTACTAGAGCCTCCCCTGGGATAGTGCTTGGGGTGAGCTATAGACCGCCGGGATCTAATTTGGATATGGCTAGAGTGGCTGGTGGAGCAGAGCAGTTTGTTGGATGCCTAGAGCAGCCCATGGAGCAGCTGGCAGAGCGGAGCCCCATGGAGAGGTGGGGCCATCAGATTTGGACCACGTAAGTGTCCCTTAACCCCTCCCAATCTTCACCCCGGTTGGGAGGTAAAACTCTGCAGGTAAACTTTTGAACTCTGGGGAGTCCGCAGGCACCAGAAGTTGCTGTGATACCCATGGATGGAGTGAGAGCTATTTGCAGTGTGAGTCGCCAAGAGCCAGCGGCCCGTGAGAGCCTTCAGGGATGTGTTGCAGAAGCTTTGGGCCTGCCCCCTGAATGCATACCTTCTGCTTCAGTGAACTATATTGCATTAGACCAATCTCCCTTGCCCATGCTCAGTGCAGCTGACTGGCAAGAAGCCCAGCGGCAAGATATTGACATTCGTGATACACTACTTGCCAAAAGCGAGGGGCGAAGTCCAGCTGCGGTTGTCCCACCTAACCTGGAGGGTAAACTACTATTGAGAGAATGGACCAAACTAAAACTGATTCAGGGAGTGCTACACCGAATGACCACCAACCCTTTACAAAAACAACGAGCACAACTAGTGCTGCCAAAAAAGTACAGAGCCCTGAGGGCCCTGCATGATGACTTTGGACATTTAGGGATGGAGAGGACCCTGGAACTTATTCGTAGTATGTTCTATTGGCCCTGAATGGCTGAAGATGTTTGCAGGAAATGTGAGACTTGCGCTCGATATGTTCAAAGGAAAACTCAGCCCACGAGGGCTACATATCTCAAGAACATCACCAGCACCAAATCTTTGGAACTGGTATGCATTGATTTCTTGTCTGTAGAGGTAGACAAGAGGAATGTTGGGAACATTCTAGTAGTGACTGACCATTTTACATGGTGTGCACAGGCATATCCCACACGAGATCAGAGGGCCACCACCGTCGCTCGAGTATTGTGGGACAAATATTTCTCAGTCTATGGATTCCCGGCTTGGATACACTCTGATCATGGATTTTGAGAGTCACCTTCTGAAGGAGGTGCTGAAGATAGCAGGAATTAAAAAGTCTAGGACAACGCCTTATCACCCCCAAGGTGATCCTCAGCCAGAGAGGTTCAACCAAACCCTACTAGATATGTTGGGAACTTTGCAACCAGAGCAGAAGGCAACCTGGAGCCAGCATGTCGCATTTCTGGTGCATGCCTACAATGCCACAAAGAACAATGCTATGGGAGTCACCCATATCTCTTGATGTTTGGGCGAGAACCAAGATTACCCATAGACTTGTGCTTTGGTGTATCAGAGGATGGAGATAGCTATGAAACTCATCAGCAATATGTATCCCGACCAAGAGAAAAGCTGTGGGACGCTTATCACTTAGCTACCACTGCGGCTCGGAAGAATGCAGACCGCAACAAACATTGATATGATGCTTGAGTGCGTTCGCAGGAGCTCCAGCTGGGGGACAGAGTCCTGCTGCGAAATTTAGGTATTGCTGGCAAACACAAGATAGCTGACAGATGGAAGGCAATGCCTTACTTGGTGATGGAAAAGCTGGGAGACCTGCCGGTCTATAAGATCAAACCTGAAGAGGGTCCAGGGCAAATAAAGACAGTGCATAGAAATATTTTGCTCCCTGTGGGGGAATTAGTAAGTACCCCTTATGAGATGGGCTATAACAGGGCAACCGGGCAGGATAAAGGTGCTAGACCAAAGCCACCATCCAACATGGACAGCCGGCCCCCTGCAGCTAACCTACCCCCATGCAGCACATCCGAGAGCGAGTCTGAGGAGGAAGACACAACCCTGGTATATCCTAGAATGGAGACAAGATTTCAGTCTCAATCAGCTGAACCAAACGAGAGTTCCCCCTCTTCCGCCCTAAACCCCATGGCGGAATTATTTAGGCCAATTTCTGACACCCCTGTGCCGCTGATGAAACCCCCCTGTGATGACACACACAGGTTATTGGACAGTGGAGACACACAGATAGAGGATGTCCTAGGCTCCTTGGACCCTCCAGTGTTAGAACTAGAAGTGCAGGGGCCTACGCCAGTAGCCGAGGGACCCTCAAAGGAAACTTCTCCATCCGTCACTCAAGAGGATGTTCCCCCTACCACGGCAACAGAGATTCTCAATAGACGAGACAGGGTGATAAGACCAGTAAAACGGTTAACTTATGATGCACCTGGGGTGACTAGTGAGGAGCCAATACATTTAGCACACAGGATTGTGGAAACTAAAGTGGGCTTCCTGAGGCCCTTTGGAGGAAAGCAATTAGTTGGTATAAAGGGAGTGTGATTTGTTGGGACGACAAATTCTCGGCTGGGGGGAGGATGTAAGCAGTGTCAGGATGAGCTCCACCCTGACATCTGGTGGTGAGGTGTGGCAAGTTGTGGAAAAGAACTTCAGGGGCTGATCTCATTTGCATAGGCACACCCACCCCACCTCGAATGAGGCCATAGCTGCCCAAATGGTCTCTTTGGCTGCTGCAGGATCCCCAATGTCTCTGTTATTGGGGCAGGAAGAATAAATTATTATTACCCTGATTATGGGAATCAAGGACAGTGGAACTGTACGTGGCCTTTTGTTATGATGGAGGGATTCGCCATGAACTAAGTAGCACTCGCTAGGCAAGGGACATGGGTTCCAAAACTCTATGAATGGAGAGAGGCTGGGGACAGGTATTAATACTTGGTGGCATAGGCCCCCTGGTGAGGGCCTTACATGCTAAGTGCCCTTCCTCCTCTCTCCACTGTAGAATATCTGAGCTAATTTTGATTCCATTAGGAATCTAGTTACAGGCTGCTGAGCTGAATTCACTTTGGGCTAATGGTGTACCAGCACTGAGGCTCCCCTACTACAAGCTGTAATCACAAAAGAGCTAAACTTACTAAGAGCTGAAATCATTGAGTGTTGTGTTAAGTAGTGGGGGAGCCTGAAGACATATGGTGGAGCAGTTTGCGGGACGGCGAGCAGACTGGCGGTAGAGCAGAGCAGTTTGCGGGACGGCAAGCGGAGTGGCTGGTGGAGCAGAGCAGTTTGTTGGATGCCTAGAGCAGCCCATGGGGCAGCTGGCAGAGCGGAGCCCCATGGAGAGGTGGGGCCATCAGATTTGGACCGCGTAAGGTGCCCCTTAACCCTCCCCCTCCAATCTCCACCCTGGTTGGGAGGTAAAACTCTGCAGGTAAACTTTTGAACTCTGGGGCTGCCCTGACCAGGGACAGAGACTTTTGGGTCATTGGACTTTTGGGACTTAGGGTGATTTTGGGTTGCTGGACTCAAGAACTAAAGGGAAAGGACATGCCCCAATTTGCTTGGGGTGGTTTTGGTGGGTTTTTTTTGCTCATGGGTTGTGTTATGAATCCTGTTGGTGGTGTTTCCCCAACATAATGCCACATTGTTTCTCTCTGTTATTAAAAGGCTTTTTGCTACACTCAGACTATGTGCTTGCAAGAGGGGAAGTATTGCCTCTTGGAGGCGCCCAGCGGGGGTGGTATATATCTGTGGGGGCTCGAGCCGCTTCTGTATTGTGTTATTGGAATGGAACCCGTAGATACCTTGTTGCTGCCAACTCTGACAGGCAGAAGGGTTACATTTATTAATTGATTATAAAAATAGGGAGAGAACTCACAAGGTAGCCCAGGTGGGGTGTGGGAGGAGGGTAGGAGAGAAGGAAAAGGCCACTTCAAAACTTCTTGAATGACAGCCTTCTGTTGGTTGGGCTGTCCACTGGGGTGGAGTGGTTGGGTGCCCAGAGCCTTCCCCCCCCCCACGTTCTTGGGCGTCTGGGTGAGGACGATGGAACTTGGGGAGGAGGGAGGGCGGTTAAGCAGGGGCTGCAGCAGCAGTCTGTGATCCTGCTGTGATCCTTCACGAACCTCCACCAGACGCTGGAGCATGTCCGTTTGATCTCGCAGTACCCCAGCGTTGCCTCATGCCTCCTCTGATCTTCCTGCCCCCACCTCTCCTCACGTTCATCGGCCACTTTCCTGTACTCTGCTATTGTGTCCCTCCACACAGCTCTGCAGTGCCGGACGACTGCATGAGCTCAGAGAACATTTCATCTCACGTGCGTTTTTTTGCTGCCTTATCTGAGATCACCTTTGGGACAGAGGAGGGAGGCTTGAAACATTTGCAGCTGCAGGAGGAAAAAAAGGGAGTGAAGTATTTAAAAAGATACATTTTACAGAACAATGGCTATACTCTTTCACGGTGAACAACACTATTCACATTACATAGCACATGTGATTTTGGTACAAGGTCACATTTTACATCTTATATTGAGTGCCTGCGGCTTTGGTGTTAGAGATCACACACGCAGTGCCAGGCAACAGAATTCAGCTTGCAGGCGGCCATGGTAAGCCATAGTCTTTCGGCTTCTGCAACCTTCATAACAGCAGCGCCCTCCTTTCTGATACCAAGCAAAGCATGTTGAGTTGGCCATTTAGTGCTGTGGTTTTCCTGTTAATGTGCAGCAACAGAAACCAAACTAACCCCCCACCCCCATCCAATTCTCTGGGATGATCGTTTTACCCCTCACCCCACCGCGTAGCTGGTATCAGGGAAGATCCCTGCTAGCCAAAGGTGAACAGCTCAGTGCCAATGCCCCCCCCCCCCCCCCCACCGCTTGGCTAACAGCAGGGAAGATTTCTTTTCAACCAGAGGCAAACAGCCCAGTAGGAACGGCCACCTCTGAATGTCCCCTTAATTAAATTCCCCTATTTCAACCAGGTTACCATGAACGATATCACTCTCCTGAGGATAACACAGAGAGATAAAGAATGGATGTTGCTTGAATGCCAGCAAACACCGGGACCATATGCTGCCAGGCTTTGTCATGCAATGATACCAGATTACTTGCTACTAGCATGGCGTGGTAAAGTGTCCTACCATGGAGGACGGAATAAGGCTGCTCTGCCCAGAAACCTTCTGCAAAGGCTTTTAGAGTACCTCCAGGAGAGCTTCATGGAGATGTCCCTGGAGAATTTCCGCTCCATCCCCAGACATGTTAACAGACTTTTCCAATAGCTGTACTGGCTACCAATGCATCCCAAGTCCTCAGGGCAAATTAATCATTAAAAAATGCTTGTTTTTAAAACATGTGTTACATTTTAAAAGGTTCACTCACCAGAGATCCCTTCTCTGGCTTGGTTGGGTTGGGAGGGTATTTCAGTCAGGGTGATAAAAAGATCCTGGTTATCGGGGAGAACAGTGTGCTGTGTGCTGTCCTCAAGCTTGTCGTTGTCCTCCTCCTCCTCATCTTCCCCGTCCGCAAAATCCTCAGTCATGGCGGAGAGTACCCCATCATTGGAGTCCATGGACAGGGGTGGGATAGTGGTGGCAGCTCCCCCTAGAATTGCATACAGCTCAGCATAGAAGCGACATGTCTGGGGCTCTGTCCTGGAGCATCCGTTTGAGTCTTTGGTTTTCTGATACGCTTGTCTGAGCTCCTTAAGTTTCACACGGCACTGTGTTGCGTCCCTGCTGTAGCCTCTGTCCTTCATGGCCTTGGAGATTTTTTGAAATGTTTTGGTATTTCGTCTTTTGGAACGTAGTTCTGATAGCATGGATTCCTCTCCCCATATAGCGATCAGATCTAGTACCTCCCATTAGGTCCATGCTGGAGCTCTTTTTCGATTCTGGGACTGCATGGTCACCTGTGCTGATGAGCTCTGCATGGTCACCTGTGCTGATGAGTTTGCCTGGCCAAACAGGAAATGAGATTCAAAAGTTCCCAGGGCTTTTCCTGTGTACCTGGCCAGTGCATCTGAGTTCAGAGTGCTGTCCAGAGTGATCACAATGGTGCACTGTGGGATAGCTCCCGGAGGCCAATACCGTCAAATTGCGTCCACACTAACCCTAATTCGAAACAGCAATGTCAATTTCAGCGCTAATCCCCTCATTGGGGAGGAGTGCAGAAATGGATTTTATGAGCCCTTTATGTTGACAAAAATGGCTTCGTTGTCTGGACGGGTGCAGGGTTAATTCAATTTAACGGTGCTAAATTTGACATAAACTCGTAGTGTAGACCAGGCCTCAGAAAGGGGGGTTAACAAAAGTGATGGAAAAATGACTTCCTTGAATGTAGGAAGCATCTGCAGTGTGGCACTTCAGCAGTACCGGGTTTACAATGGTGCCAATGGCACCATGGCATGGGCCAACACTCAGAAGGGGCCCCACCCTGATGCCTGGACCATGGGCCTGCCCCCACCCACACTTGAACTCTTCCCCCCGAGGCCCCTCCTGCTGCTCACTCCTCTCCGCCCCTCTCCCCATTCCTTGGGGGGAAGAGGCTGAGCAGGGGCATGACCTTGGGACAGAGTGCAGGCTGAGCAGAGGGCAGGGCCACGGTCTGAGCACTGGGGCTCACAAAAGATTACTCTGATCCTGCATTTCAGTGGCATAGTTGTAGCACTGTAGCTGTGCTGTTGTGGTGGCTGTACTGCAGACCTATCCTTATTCTTCTTGAGGCCTGGTTTACACCTAAAACGTAGGTTGACCTAGCTACATCGCTCAGAGCTGTGGAATATTTCACACCCGGTGTGAAGTAGTTAGGTTAATCTCACCCCTGATGTACGCACAGCTAGGTCAATGGAAGAATTCTTCTGTTGCCTTTTGCAGTGGTGGATTAACTGCATTAATGGAAAAACCCCTTCTATTGATGAAGGAAGTATCTATGCTACAGTGGCACAATGCTGCTGTAGTGTAAATGCACCCTTAGCCTGAAATCAGGGCCGGTGCAAGGATGTTTTGCATCCCCAAGCCAGCTCACCTCTGCTCTTCCTGCTCCCTGACCACGCCACCGCCACCGCCACCGCTTTTCCCGTCTCCGAGGCTTGTGGCGCCAATCAGCTGTTTGGCACGCAAGCCTGGAAGGGAGAGAAGCAGAGCAGGGCGGCGTGCTCAGGGAGGAGGCAGAGCAGAGGTGAGCTGGGGCAGGGAGCGATTCCCCTGTGAGCCACCTGCCCCGCCCCCATTACTTGCTGCAGGCGGACCTCCCTGCCCCCCTGTGCCCAGCTCACCTCCGTTCCACCACCTCCTTGGAGCGCGCTTTTGGCCACCCCCAACCACTTGGCGCCCTAGGCGACCACCTAGTTCGCCTAGTGGTTGCACCGGCCCTGCCTGCAATCCACAAAATCCAGCACCCTAGATGGGAAGCCACCTACGCTAGCCAATGGTTGATGCCAATGAAGGGACATGTGTTAAGGCCTCCCCACAGCATGGAAATAGGCTGTATCTATGCTACAGTGGCACAATGCTGCTGTAGTGTAAATGCACCCTTAGCCTGCAATCAGGGCCGGTGCAAAGATGTTTTGCGCCCGAGGCGAAACTTCCACCTTGCACCCCCCTCCGCCCTGAGGCACTCCCCATGGCAGCTCCCTGCTGCCCCCCTCTGCCCTGAGGCACTCCCCATGGCAGCTCCCTGCTGCCCCGCCTGCCCTGAGGCGCCCCCCCTGTGGCAGCTCCCCGAGGGGAGAGGGGGCGGCACACACCATGACTGGAGGAGGAGGTGGGGGTGCTGTAACCTCACCTCCTTATTGTAATGGACCATCAAAACAAATAGAATTACAGTTGAGACCAGATTCTAATTAAAAGTTGCCTATTTTAAATGCTCTAAAATAAAATCTACACAGTCAGTGACGGATTACCATGCAGGCCCACAGGGCATGGGCCCAGGGGCCCTGGCTAATTTGGGGGCCCCGCAGGAGCACCGGCAAGCTGGCCCTGCCCCCTGCTGCTCCTTCCCCCACCCTGCCCCTCAGCCCTGCTCCTCCTCTTCCCCCTGAGGCCTGTCCCCTGGCCAGGGGAGCCTGTGTAGAGTGAGTATATTCCCTCCGCCCTCCCCTGCATGAAGCTGGCCGAGCCCCCTCTCCCTTTTCACCCCACGTGGAGTTGGCCAAGCCCCCTTTCACTTTCCTCCCCAGCCCCGACAAAACCGGCCTGAGCCACTTGCCCAAGCCTCCTCCTTCCCCTTGCATGGCTGACCCAAGCCCTGCCTGTCACCCCTGCCCCCAAGCCCTGCTGCTCACCCCCATGAGCCCCTTTTTAGCCAAACTGGGCATTTGTCCCATTTGCTCTTGCCAGCTCGTTATCAGATGGCAAGAGCAAATGGGACAAAAGCCCAGTTTTGCCAAAAAAGTGGGACATCTGGGGCCAAAACAGGATGTATGGTCACCCTAGGCCAGGGGTCCCCAAAACTTTTTCAATTGTGCCCCCTCTTACCTGGTCTGCGACCCCCTAGGAGCCAGAGCCAGAGCTGGGAGTGGGAGCCGGGGGTCACAGTGAGGCCGGGGCTGTGGTCAGGGACCAGAAGTGGGGCTGGGGCTGAGAGCAGGGTTGGGTGGCATTCCTTCCCCACCCCCTGTTGAGGCTGACTTAGACCCCACTGCACTTCCAAATGTTCCTCCATCCACCCCATGGTTTGAGGACCACTTTCCTAGGCTGTGGTAAGAGCCACCCAGGGAGCCCTGGCAGCTGTGGGAGCCCATGGCCAGAGGACTGAGATGTTGTGTCCTGGGTGCTGCTGGCAGCAGACGGTGCAGTAGGACTGCTAATCGTCATCATACACCGCTTACACTGCAACTCTGCTCTGTTGTTATTGTCTCAATAGCTAATTTCTCCATGTTGTCTGTCATGGGCTCCCGGGTCTGTGTGTTCTTCCTCAGGAAATGTGCGTGGTGCTAACCGTCGTCCTCCACCGCTTCCGCTGCAACTCTGCTCTCCCAGCTCTGGCTCTGGCTCCTAGGGGGTCGCAGACCAGGTAAGAGGGGGCACAATTGAAAAAGTTTTGGGGACCCCTGGCCTAGGGTGACCATACATCCTGTTTTGGCCCCAGATGTCCCACTTTTTTGGCAAAACTGGGCATTTGTCCCATTTGCTCTTGCCATCTGATAACGAATCCACCTCGCAGGTCCTCTCGTCGTTCTCTATAAATATCTATTCTCGTGGCATCCATCTTTAGCCACCACTTCCTCTGCAACTCTGCTTTCCTGCAGACGACATACCACGGCAAGCATGGAGCCTACTCAGATCACCTCGGCAGCTATGAGCATTGTAAACACCTCGCACGTTATCCTGCAGTATGTGCAGAACCAGAACCTGCAAAAGCAGGCGAGGAGGCGACGGCAGCACAGTGATGAGAGTGATGAGGACATGGACACAGACTTCTTTCAAAGCACGGGCCCTGGCAATTTGGCCATCCTGGTGGTAATGGGGCAGGCTCATGCCGTGGAACGCAGATTCTGGGCCCAGGAAACAAGCACAGACTGGTGGGACCACATAGTGTTGCAGGTCTGGGATGATTCCCAGTGGCTGCGAAACTTTCACATGCATAAGAGCACTTTCATGGAAATTTGTGACTTGCTTTCCCTTGCCCTGAAGTGCAAGAATACCAAGATGAGAGCAGCCCTCACAGTTCAGAAACGAGAGGCGATAGCCCTCTGGAAGCTTGCAACGCCAGACAGCTACTGGTCAGTCGGGAATCAATGTGGAGTGGGCAAATCTACTGTGGGGGCTGCTGTGATCCAAGTAGCCAAAGCAATCACTGAGCTGCTGCTATCAAGGGTACTGACTCAGGCAAATGTGCAGGTCATAGTGGATGGCTTTGCTGCAGTGGGATTCCCTAACTGTGGTGGGGCGATAGACAGAACGCATATCCCTATTTTGGGACCAGACCACCTTGGCAGCCAGTACATAAACCGCAAGGGGTACTTTTCAATGGTGCTGCAAGCACTGGTGGATCACAAGGGATGTTTCACTGACATCAACACGGGATGGCCGGGAAAGGTACATGACACTCGCATCTTCAGGAACTCTGGTCTGTTTGAACAGCTGCAGGAAGGGACTTACTTCCCAGACCAGAAGATAACTGTTGGGGATGTTGAAATGTTATCCTTGGGGACCCAGCCTACCCCTTAATGCCCTGGCTCATGAAGCCATATACAGGCAGCCTGGACAGTAGTCAGGAGCTATTCCACTGTAGGCTGAGCAAATGCAGACTGGTGGTAGAATGTGCATTTGGACGTTTAAAAGTGTGCTGGCGCAGTTTACTGACTCGGTTAGACCTCAGCAAAACCAATATTCCCATTGTTATTGCTGCTTGCTGTGTGCTCCACAATCTCTGTAAGAGTATGGGGGAGACGTTTATGGTGGGGTGGGAGGTTGAGGCAAATCACCTGGCCACTAATTACATGCAGCCAGACACCAGGGTGATTAGAAGAGCACAATAGGGTGCTCTGCGCATCAGAGATGCTTTGAAAACCAGTTTCATGACTGGCCAGGCTACAGTGTGACAGTTCTGTTTGTTTCTCCTTGGTGAAAACCCACCCCCTTGGTTCACTCTACTTCCCTGTAAAGCCAACTGATCTGCCCCATTCGATCACCGCTTGCAGAGGCAATAAAGTCATTGTTGTTTCAAAATCATGCATTCTTTATTAATTCGTCACACAAATAGGGGGATAACTGCCAAGGTAGCCCAGGAGGGGTGGGGGAGGAGGGAAGCACCGGGTGAGGTTGTGGATGAGGGGACGGGGGAAAGACAAGGCCACACTGCACTTCAAAACTTATTGAATGCCAGCCTTCTGTTGCTTGGGCAGTCCTCTGGGGTGGAGTGGTTGGGTGCCTGGAGACCCCCCATCCCCGTGTTCTTGGGCGTCTGGGTGAGGAGACTATGGAACTTGGGGAGGAGGGCGGGCGGTTACACGGGCTGAAGAGGCGGTCTGTGCTCCTGCTGCCTTTCTTGCAGCTCCACCAGATGCTGGAGCATATCAGTTTGATCCCCCAGTAGCCTCAACATTGCACCCTGCCTCCTCTCATTGCGTTGCCGCCACCTATCATCTTCCTCATCCCTCATGTGAATCCCAGCATGGATTCACCAAGGGAAGGTCATGCCTGACTAATCTAATCGCCTTCTATGATGAGATTACTGGTTCTGTGGATGAAGGGAAAGCAGTGGATGTATTGTTTCTTGACTTTACCAAAGCTTTTGACACTGTCTCCCACAGTATTCTTGTCTGCAAGTTAAAGAAGTACGGGCTGGATGAATGCACTATAAGGTGGGTAGAAAGTTGGCTAGATTGTCGGGCTCAACGGGTAGTGTTCAATGGCTCCATGTCTAGTTGGCAGCCAGTGTCAAGTGGAGTGCCCCAGGGGTCGGTCCTGGGGCCGGTTTTGTTCAATATCTTCATAAATGATCTGGAGGATGGTGTGGATTGCACTCTCAGCAAATTTGCAGATGATACTAAACTGGGAGGAGTGGTAGATACGCTGGAGGGCAGGGATAGGATACAGAGGGACCTAGACAAATTGGAGGATTGGGCCAAAAGAAATCTGATGAGGTTCAATAAGGATAAGTGCAGGGTCCTGCACTTAGGACGGAAGAACCCAATGCACAGCTACAGACTAGGGACCGAATGGCTAGGCAGCAGTTCTGCGGAAAAGGACCTAGGGGTGACAGTGGACGAGAAGCTGGATATGAGTCAGCAATGTGCCCTTGTTGCCAAGAAGGCCAATGGCATTTTGGGATGTATAAGTAGGGGCATAGCAAGCAGATCGAGGGACGTGATCGTCCCCCTCTATTCGACATTGGTGAGGCCTCATCTGGAGTACTGTGTCCAGTTTTGGGCCCCACGCTGCAAGAAGGATGTGGATAAATTGGAAAGAGTCCAGCGAAGGGCAACAAAAATGATTTAGGGGTCTGGAACACATGACTTATGAGGAGAGGCTGAGGGAACTGGGATTGTTTAGTCTGCAGAAGAGAAGAATGAGAGGGGATTTGATAGCTGCTTTCAACTACCTGAGAGGTGGTTCCAGAGAGGATGGTTCTAGACTATTCTCAGTGGTAGAAGAGGACAGGACAAGGAGTAATGGTCTCAAGTTGCAGTGGGGGAGGTTTAGGTTGGATATTAGGAAAAACTTTTTCACTAGGAGGGTGGTGGAACACTGGAATGCGTTACCTAGGGAGGTGGTGGAATCTCCTTCCTTAGAAGTTTTTAAGGTCAGGCTTGACAAAGCCCTGGCTGGGATGATTTAATTGGGGATTGGTCCTGCTTTTGAGCAGGGGGTTGGACTAGATGACCTCCTGAGGTCCCTTCCAACCCTGATATTCTATGATTCTATGATTCTATGTCCTCACATCCATTTTCTGGTTTCCTGGACTCTGACATTGTTTGCCTTCATGCATTCTGCTGAGCTCCTTCAGTGCGGGAGGACTGCATGAGCTCAGAGAACATTTAATCGTGAGTGCGTTTTTTTCACCTTCTTATCTGCACTAGCCTCTAGGACAGAGATGATAGTGGGAGCGTTGAAACATTTGCAGCTGTGGGAGGAAAAAAAGGGAGAGTAGTATTTAAAAAGACACATTTTAGAGAACAATGGGTAGACTCTTTCACAGTGAACCAAGCTGTTAACATTACATAGCACATGTGCTTTCGGTACAAGGTTGCATTTTGCCTCTTATATTGAGTGCCTGCGGCTTTGGTGTAAGAGATCACACACGCAGTGCCGGGCAACAGAATTTGGCTTGCAGGTGGCCATGGTAAGCCACAGTCTTTCTGCTTCTTCAACCTTCATAACATGTGGGAATGGTTTCAAACAGCAGCACCCTTCTTTCCCATACCAAGCACCCATTGGGTTGGCCATTTAAAAGGAGGGGCTGTACTGGCTGTGAATGTATCCCAAGTCTTCAGGGCAAATTAATCATTAAACACGCTTGCTTTTAAACCATGTTTTATATTTACAGAGGTACCAGGGGTGCCTTCTCCGGCTTCATGGTCTGGGAGTCTGCCTTGGGAGGGTTGGGAGGGTATTGGCTCCAGGGTGATAAACACTTCCTGGCTGTCGGGGAAAATGGTTTATCCACTTGCCTGCTGTGCACTATCCTCCTCCTCCTCCTCCTCCTCCTCATCTTCCTCGTCCCCAAAATCCTCATGCCTGGCTATATGAATACTTAGGGCAGCTTGCTATTGGATAAGTATGCTGGAAAAAAACATGTATAAAAGCCTGTGTAACTTCCTGCTCTGTGTGCAGGATTTAAAATTTTATTCTCCCTGTACCTTTTTGCAGCTGCAAATAAACTTCCCTGCTTCTCCACCCTGTTGTAATTATTGGGTGTAGCACACCGGGTAGCAAACCAACTCCAGCTGTTGTTTAGCCTCTCGACACTGGGTGCCGGCAACAATCTCCAGCGTCCTCCCAGATCATAGAAAACAGTGACAAATGGGTTGCACAATCTCTGGCACAATGAGATTGGCTTCTCCATCTCAATCACTCCTTGCTCTCTATGGTTTGACAGTCCAGACCCCATGTCTGAATAGAGACTGGTGTGTCTGAGACTAGACAGGCTGATTTCAAGATCCCCAGTGGGGTATTACACCCATGTCTCAGAGTCGCAGTCTGAACTGGGATCCTGCCCCACCCAGAGTCAGGAGTGGATTCTCTCTCCAGTGAAAGAGGCTGGTGGGAAAGTGAAGATCGGGGCCTCATTATCAGCATCGAAAAATGTCACCTGCCCCCTTTCATAGCCCGAACAAACCTGGATGTTGCTTGGGTCAGGGGCGTTTCAGGGGAGGTGAGAGCTTGGTACCAATCCACCCACCACATCACAGCCCAGATCCCCTGCTTAGGGTTACAGCTGATCCCTCCTTTCCTCCTCACAGACTCTCTGGCCACCCCCACAGCCCAGCACATCCCATCCTCCAGCTCCACCTCCCAGCAATGTCTCCCTGAGGTGAATCCTTCACAGCCCAGCACACAGTGCTCAGTGTCAAATCTCTCAGGGTTGTTGGGCAGATCCTGCCTGATGTCTCCACATCTCTCACTTTTCCAATCCTCAGAGAGGATGAGTCAGGGATGAGCCGTGTCTGGATCCAGAGTCACATTTGCTGGTGGGCGAGAGAGAGAGAAAGAAAGAATCAGAGTATTAGAGGCAAAGCTCAGCCCTGGGGGAGGCTGAGACCATTTCTCACACTCTCCACTAGCCCTATTCTGGCTGGGACAGTCCTGGATACTGGGCTCCTGAGACTGAGCAGAGATCTCACTGCAGTTTCTCATTCTCATTAATGGGAGCCATTCATTGGTTTCTCATTTTTTACAGGGGCTGCAGCTCCCTGCTCGCCCTGCTGGGACTGCTCCATTCCCAGAAGCTGACACAGCCAGGAAAATCTCAGAAGCATTTAGTGAGGAGGAAGCAAGGGAGGGCAGGTACCAGCTCTAAACCCCAGAGGGAAGCTCCCTCTGCTAAATGCAGCCTCCACTCCCAGGCCAGTGAACAGAGGAAAGTGCAGCATTGGGATTAGGGTGACCAGATTGCAAGAGTGAAATATCAGGACACATTGGGTGAGCTGGGGCGGCAGTGGGAGGGGGGTGGAAGAGAGCCATAGGTGCACAGCCCCAACCGGAGCCATGAGAGGGGGCGCACAGCCCCAGGAAGCTCCAAGAGGGGTGTATGGCCCCTGATGCAGTGCACCACAAGCCACGGGGCAAGGACTAAAGGACTCATGGCTCCAGCTCGAGCCCCCAGCAGAAGCCACGGGGCCAGGGGCACAGGTTTCTCCTCCCTCCCTTCCTCCCTCCCAGTGCCCTTCCTCACAGCCCCCCCCAACAGCACCCCTCAACAGGCCCCCACTGCCTAGCACCCCAAAACACACAAACCTCCCCCACTGCCCAGCACCCCACATACACCTCCCAGACACACACTACATCACACTCTGCCCCCTTCCCTGGCCACACTCACCAGCCCTGCTGGGAGGACTCTGGCTCCTAGGGTCAGAGCGGCGAGAGGGGTCTCCAGACTCTCCACATTCTGTGCCCGCCACAAGCGCGAGCTCCATGGCTCCCATTGGCCAGGAAAAGTGCCAATGGGAGTTGCCGTAGCCATGGAGCGGGGCTTGCAGGCACTGGCAGTGGGCAGAGAGACCCCTGCCCCCCCTCCCCCGCCCCAACCCTAAGAGTCAGAGGGATCTGCTGGGGGGCGAGGTGGGGAGTCCCGGTGGTGCTTACCTGGGGCGGTTCCCAGGAAGCATCCTTCAGGTCCCTCTGGCTCCTAAGGTTGGGGAGGGGGGCGGAGGGCTTTCTGCCTGCTGCCAGTGCTTGCAAGCCCTGCTCCCGCAGCTCTGATTGAGCAGGATGCAAGCCAGTGCAGCACCTGCCTCTCTGCCTCTGTGTCTAGGGACCGCACTGCAGGCTCCTGCTGGCGGGCAGGCGCTGGGAGCTGCCCCACGAAGCACCGCCAGCCCAGGACCTCAGGTGCATGCAGTGACCGGTCCCCGATACTGGAACAAAGGGACGATCGATGTACGGTTGGGACGCGGGACAAATCACTTAAAATTGGGACTGTCCTGATATTATCGGGACGTCTGGTCACCCTAATTGGGGAAGAGCCACTTAAGACCACAGAGTAGGAGACTGCTCTGGGTGGGGGAAGAGCCACTTTTCTCCGGTTCAGAGCACTAGAGTGTCTGGAGGGGGAAAGGACAACAGAGATGAGATTTCAAACTCTCATGTTTATAATGGTGTTCCCACTTTTAACTCACAAAACTGTCTTTTAATTGTCCAGAGAAACAGACAGAGAGGGACAGAGACACACTCAGGACTGTGGTATAAGCTAATTTCCCATTTCCTCTTTCATTCTGGCATCTCACAGCAATGGAATCTATGGCCATTAAGACTCACAACCATTGTGACACTCTATGGAATATGTGGGATACTTTCTGATATTCTTAACACAAATATTATAACATTGCACAGAATCTGACCAGTTATGCCATGTGAGGTATCTGCAAAAATGTTATAATTTTCCAAATATGATGATCTTATTTATATGTTTGTATCACCTTTGTATTATGACAGGTTTCAGAGTAGCAGCCGTGTTAGTCTGTATTCACAAAAAGAAAAGGAGTACTTGTGGCACCTTAGAGACTAACAAATTTATTTGAGCATAAGCTTTCGTGAGCTACAGCTCACTTCATCGGATGCATTCAGTGGAAAATACAGTGGGGAGATTTATGTACATGGAGAACATGAAACAATGGGTGTTACCATACACACTGTATGGAGAGTGATCACTTAAGGTGAGCTATTACCAGCAGGAGAGTGGGGGGGGAAAAAACCTTTTGTAGTGATAATCAAGGTGGGCCATTTCCAGCAGTTGACAAGAACGTCTGAGGAACGGTGGGGGGGTGGGGAATAAACATGGGGAAATAGTTTTACTTTGTGTAATGACCCAGTCTCTATTCAAGCTGAGTTAATTGTATCCAGTTTGCAAATTAATTCCAATTCAGCAGTCTCTCTTTGCAGACTGTTTTTGAAGGTTTTTTGTTGAAGAATTGCAACTTTTAGGTCTGTAATCGAGTGACCAAAGAGATTGAAGTGTTCTCTGACTGGTTTTTGAATGTTATAATTCTTGACATCTGATTTGTGTGCATTTATTCTTTTACATAGAGACTGTCCAGTTTGACCAGTTTTACAGGGACAAACCATCCCGATGAGTCGAAAGAATAGTAAATATGGCAGGCGACCAGCTTGGCTTAATAGCGAAATCCTAGCGGATCTTAAACATAAAAAAGAAGCTTACAAGAAGTGGAAGGTTGGACATATGACCAGGGAAGAGTATAAAAATATTGCTCGGGCATGTAGGAATGAAATCAGGAGGGCCAAATCTCACCTGGAGCTGCAGCTAGCGAGAGATGTCAAGAGTAACAAGAAGAGTTTCTTCAGGTATGTTGGCAACAAGAAGAAAGCCAAGGAATGTGTGGGCCCCTTACTGAATGAGGGAGGCAACCTAGTGACAGAGGATGTGGAAAAAGCTAATGTACTCAATGCTTTTTTTGCCTCTGTCTTCACGAACAAGGTCAGCTCCCAGACTGCTGCGCTGGGCATCACAAAATGGGGAAGAGATGGCCAGCCCTCTGTGGAGATAGAGGTGGTTAGGGACTATTTAGAAAAGCTGGACGTGCACAAGTCCATGGGGCCGGACGAGTTGCATCCGAGAGTGCTGAAGGAATTGGCGGCTGTGATTGCAGAGCCATTGGCCATTATCTTTGAAAACTCGTGGCGAACCGGGGAAGTCCTGGATGACTGGAAAAAGGCTAATGTAGTGCCAATCTTTAAAAAAGGGAAGAAGGAGGATCCTGGGAACTACAGGCCAGTCAGCCTCACCTCAGTCCCTGGAAAAATCATGGAGCAGGTCCATAAAAGAATCAATCCTGAAGCACTTGCATGAGAGGAACGTGATAAGGAACAGCCAGCATGGATTCACCAAGGGAAGGTCATGCCTGACTAATCTAATCGCCTTTTATGATGAGATTACTGGTTCTGTGGATGAAGGGAAAGCAGTGGATGTATTGTTTCTTGACTTTAGCAAAGCTTTTGACACGGTCTCCCACAGTATTCTTGTCAGCAAGTTAAGGAAGTATGGGCTGGATGAATGCACTATAAGGTGGGTAGAAAACTGGCTAGATTGTCGGGCTCAACGGGTAGTGATCAATGGCTCCATGTCTAGTTGGCAGCCGGTATCAAGTGGAGTGCCCCAAGGGTCGGTCCTGGGGCCGGTTTTGTTCAATATCTTCATGGATGGTGTGGATTGCACTCTCAGCAAATTTGCGGATGATACTAAACTGGGAGGAGTGGTAGATACGCTGGAGGGGAGGGATAGGATACAGAAGGACCTAGACAAATTGGAGGATTGGGCCAAAAGAAATCTGATGAGGTTCAATAAGGATAAGTGCAGGGTCCTGCACTTAGGATGGAAGAACCCAATGCACAGCTACAGACTAGGGACCGAATGGCTAGGCAGCAGTTCTGCGGAAAAGGCTCTAGGGGTGACAGTGGACGAGAAGCTGGATATGAGTCAGCAGTGTGCCCTTGTTGCCAAGAAGGCCAATGGCATTTTGGGATGTATAAGTAGGGGCATAGCGAGCAGATCGAGGGACGTGATCGTCCCCCTCTATTCAACATTGGTGAGGCCTCATCTGGAGTACTGTGTCCAGTTTTGGGCCCCACACTACAAGAAGGATGTGGATAAATTGGAAAGAGTCCAGCGAAGGGCAACAAAAATGATTAGGGGTCTAGAACACATGACTTATGAGGAGAGGCTGAGGGAGCTGGGATTGTTTAGCCTGCAGAAGAGAAGAATGAGGGGGGATTTGATAGCTGCTTTCAACTACCTGAAAGGGGGTTCCAAAGAGGATGGCTCTAGACTGTTCTCAATGGTAGCAGATGACAGAACGAGGAGTAATGGTCTCAAGTTGCAGTGGGGGAGGTTTAGATTGGATATTAGGAAAAACTTTTTCACTAAGAGGGTGGTGAAACACTGGAATGCGTTACCTAGGGAGGTGGTAGAATCTCCTTCCTTAGAGGTTTTTAAGGTCAGGCTTGACACAGCCCTGGCTGGGATGATTTAACTGGGAATTGGTCCTGCTTCGAGCAGGGGGTTGGACTAGATGACCTTCAGGGGTCCCTTCCAACCCTGATATTCTATGATTCTATGATTCTATGACCAATGTACATGGCAGAGGGGCATTGCTGGCACTGGTAGATGTGCAGGTGAATGAGCCTCTGATAGTGTGGCTGATGTGATTAGGCCCTATGATGGTGTCCCCTGAATAGATATGTGGACACAGTTGGCAACGGGCTTTGTTGCAAGGATAGGTTCCTGAGTTAGTGGTTCTGTTGTGTGGTGTGTGGTGGCTGGTGAGTATTTGCTTCAGGTTGGGGGGCTGTCTGTAAGCAAGGACTGGCCTGTCTCCCAAGATCTGTGAGAGTGATGGGTCATCCTTCAGGATAGGCTGTAGATCCTTGATGATGCGCTGGAGAGGTTTTAGTTGGGGGCTGAAGGTGACGGCTAGTGGCGTTCTGTTATTTTCTTTGTTGGGCCTGTCCTGTAGTAGGTGACTTCTGGGTACTCTTCTGGCTCTGTCAATTTGTTTCTTCACTTCAGCAGGTGGGTATTGTAGTTGTAAGAATGCTTGATAGAGATCTTGTAGGTGTTAGTCTCTGTCTGAGGGGTTGGAGCAAATGCGGTTGTATCTTAGAGCTTGGCTGTAGACAATGGATTGTGTGGTGTGGTCTGGGTGAAAGCTGGAGGCATGTAGGTAGGAATAGCGGTCAGTAGGTTTCCGGTATAGGGTGGTGTTTATGTGACCATCGCTTATTAGCACAGTAGTGTCCAGGAAGTGGATCTCTTGTGTGGACTGGTCCAGGCTTGTCCCTGGTCCCTGGTTGGAGTTCCAGGGGTGTGTCTGTGTGGATTTGTTCTTGTGCTTTTTCAGGGAACTTCTTGAGCAGATGCTGAAGTTAACCCTCAGTGGGATCAGAGGGTAATGGCTTGCAGAAAATGGTGTGGGAGAGCTGCCGAGCAGCCTCTTGTTCATATTCCGACCTATTCATGATGACGACAGCACCTCCTTTGTCAGCCTTTTTGATTACGATGTCAGAGCTGTTTCTGAGGCTGTGGATGGCATTGTGTTCTGCACAGCTGAGGTTATGGGGCAAGTGATGTTGCTTTTCCACCATTTCAGCCCATGCACATCGGCGGAAGCACTCTCTGTAGAAGTCCAATCTGTTGTTTCGACCTTCAGGAGGAGTCCACCCAGAATCCTTCTTTTTGTCGTCTTGGTAGGAAGGTCTCTGTGGGTTAGTATGTTGTTCAGAGGTGTGTTGGAAATATTCCTTGAGTGGGAGACGTCAAAAATAGGATTCTAGGTCACCACAGAACTGTCTCATGTTCGTCGGGGTGGAGGGGCAGAAGGAGAGGCCCCGAGATAGGACAGATTCTTCTGCTGGACTAAGAGTATAGTTGGATAGATTAACAATATTGCTGGGCGGGTTAAGGGAACCGCTGGTGTGGCCCCTTGTGGCATGTAGTAGTTTAGAGAGTTTAGTGTCCTTTTTCTTTTGTAGAGAAGCAAAGTGTGTGTTGTAAATAGCTTGCCTAGTTTTTGTAAAGCTCTCCAACACCACTTTCTACAACCATTACCCTCTGATCCCACTGAGGGTTACCAAAAGTTAGTGCCTGTCTCACCCCCCGCAACCTGCAAGGTCTCGTGCCAGCAAAGGGAAGCTGCTCCCAGATCTGGAGCTGCATTCGCATGTCCTGAGGGCTGTCCTGCACCATGGTCACCACGGGCAGGTAGGTCATCAATCTCCATCTGTGTCCCAGCTGCAGGATGGCCTCTGGTTCCTGCTCCCTCAGGCACCTGGAGATGCTGAAATAGGGGTGGGGTTGACGGATCAGGAGAACATCCCATGAGGTTAAGAAATGGCAGTGAGAGCCTTTTCCCTCCCTGGGAGATTACGGTGTCCCTCTGTAGGGACTCCCTTCCTGGCAGATGCTGTGCTTTCATTCCTGGACACTGCCAGGAGGCCCAGCTCCCAACCCTAGCAGCTTGGCTGTTCCATCCCCTACTATGTACCAAAACTGACTTGAAAGGACTATCCAAGCCCCTCCCAGGCCTGATCCCATTGCAGGTCTCTCTCCTGGCTGAGCACACGCTGTTCTTATATCGCCCAACAGGCCTGGATCCTAGTTCCATGCTGCTCCTTCTCATGTGACCCCTGCACTTATTCTCTTCTTCGGGGGATAGACTCAGTTGAGCTACTACTCCTTTCAAGGCCATCTCACCCTGGGACAGCCTGAAACTGGAAACCTGTGCTCGAACAGGAACTCTTTGCTAGGAAAGGTGCTGAAGACACAATGGAAGAGGAAATCCTTTGGACTGGATTGAAATTATTCCAAAGGAAAGTGAATGAGAGAAAATGTCCAGCGTCATCCTCCTAGCGAAAGTAAAAAATTAAGGTCAGAAAGGACCATTCTGTCCATCTTCTGCGTAACACAGGCCCTAGAACGTCACCGAGTGCTTCCTCCAGAAAACCGACGACATGGGACTGAGCCAGAGCATGTCTTCTGGAAAGACATCTACATGCATTCGAGCCACCTGGTAAGAAAAAATCTTTCTTCTGCAGTGACGTGAAGTTAAAGGACATGGAGAAGAAGAAAACCTCTACTCGAGTTGTTACTGGAGCTGAAGCAGAGAGGCCAGGACAAACACGGCCAGGGCCCAGGACTGACTATCAGCAGATCTGCCGTTTTCTATTCCTGGCTTTTTGACCATGAGTGAATCTCTTTGCTTCTGTGTGCCTCAGTTTCCACGACTATAAAATAAAGCTACTCAAGGTTCTGTTTTTTTCTCTCCTGTTTTTCAAGGCGGGACACTTAGATACATTTGGGGCCTGTCTACGCTACCGGTCTAGAGTGTATTTGTAAGCTCATGACCTCCACATGTTGTTCAGAAGCTATGGATGACACAAGCTCCTATGTTTGTTCTGTGCTTATCCCCTATGGCACAGCTGGGCTGGGCAGCCTTTTCTTGCTGTGCTGTGTGGAGCAGGTTCTAGGCACTAGGGATATGAAGAGGCTCTCGGGGACTAATTCTTGAAAATAAATATCAATGAACTGCAACCCAGATAAATAATCACTGCTGCTAACGTTGGTGGGTGATAAAATAGTAGTAGAGTGGTAATTAATGATGAGGAAAAGGCAGTGACCCAGAGCAATCGGATCCCTTGATAAAGTGGAGCCATTCAAAGAAAACAAGTTGGAAAAGAACCAAAGGAAGGGTCCTATAGCTAGCAACAAAGCATGCAGGCCACACCTACAGAGTGGGGAAGTGTATCCAGGAAAGCACTGACTGTGAAGAGGATTTAGGGGCCATGATAGGCAAGCCATTCAGCATGAGCACCCAGGGTGATGCTGTGGTGAACAGGGCTAAAGCCATCATTAAACGTATGAAAAGAGCAATGAAGAGCATAGGGAGGTGACACACCATGGGTAAGACTGATAATGGAATACTGCATCCAGTTTTGGCATCCATCTTTGAAAAAAGATGTTGAAATATTGGAGATGGGGCAGCAAAAAGCAATGAAACTTTTTGAGGGCTGGAGAAAAATGCCTGCTAGTGAGCAATTGAAAGAGCTCAGCCTGTTTAGAAGATAAAAAAGGTCGGGAGGTGACGTCATTGACGTGTTGAAGTGACTTCATGGAGAGAAAATATCAGATAGGAAAGGGCTCATTAATCTAGCAGAGAACAGCATAACAAGACCCAGTGGCTGGAAACTCAAAAGAGACCAATTCATATTCGAAAGAGGGCACACATATTCAACCGTGAGGATGAATCACCAAAGGAACAAACTAGAAAGGGAAGTGGTGGGAATTCCCCACCTCTTGATGTCTTCTAATGAAGACTAGATGCCTTTCTGGAATATGTGCAGTCAAAAACTAGCTACTATGCTCTACAGAAAGCATGTGATATGCAGTGGGTCAGATGACATGCTCTAATTGTCTCTTCTGTCCATAAAGTCTGCTAATTGATGGAAAACTGAGTGTAGCATGGGGAGAAGCCTCTGATGTTTTACTGTGTTCGGCTTGAGCCCACAATGAACACTCACTGAGTGGGGTAATCCAGGGGAAGCGGCTCAAACATCCTATGTGGCTGGACAGGGGCAGGACATCAGCACTGCAGGGGAGGCATGGGTGTGTCAGTGATATGACAAGGGCCTTTGGCAGAACCTCAGCCTATTGGACAAAGATGGTGGGAAGGCGATGATCTCACAGAGGGATCTTGACATCAGCCAGGCAGGACAGGGGTGCAGGACAGGGGCAACCTCGGAGATCCCTGTGGCTTTGCTTCAGCACGTCTCCTTCTCGAGGTCTCTCCTGGAGGACTGAGAGAGCATTCACTTTCACATTCGTGAGTGCAAGGAGGACCCTCTTCGGAGTTTTCTCCTTTTCTTTTAGTGGTTTTGCTTGAAAAGAGATGTCCCTGTAGAGAAGGTAAGATCCTCGGAGAGGTTTGGAACCTGTTCAGTCTGATCTATCAGGTGCCGGCTGATTTTTAGGAAAGGAAAACACTAGATCGTGGGTGCAGCATTTTATTTCCGACCTAGGACTTTGTCCCTTAGAATCACTGGGGACATTGGGGTTTCTCCTTTTTGTTTTCCCTTTTCCTGTCTCTCCCTCCTTTCTCGTCTTCTCTTGCATCTTTGTCCTTTTCCCCTGCTTTCCTTTCACCACCAGGACCTGTCTGTGCATGTGGAGTTGGGGATGGAGGGGATGGGGCATTGCATTCCAACTCTCATTGCGGGAGGCCTTCCCAAAGACATGTGGCTGGAATGGTGCTCTAAGAGTTTCTCCCTCCAGTGGTGACCTGGGACATGTGGTGAGAACTCTCAGCTTTCTGCTTCTCAGAGTCTCAATGCTGACTGGGGGAGCTTGGGGCTATTGTGAGGGAGGAGGCTCAGGTCCTTGTTACTCTCTTTTAAGACCAAGAAAATAAGCCATAACCAAACATGTGTTTGATTGCTCTTGCCGCTTTTCTCCATTCATTGTCTTTGAGTAATTCATGATTCTCTCGCTAATGTTCTTTTAGTTCTTCTAAAATACTTACTAAATAATTAGGTTTTAATAAAACCAAATGCAACCCCATACCTCCAGTAACAAAGGAGTCAGGCGGCACCCTACAGAATGGGGGACAATCCGCTGGAAAGCAGTGACCCTGAAAAGGATTTTGGTGCCATAGTGGACGAGCTGCTCAGCATGGTCTGTCAATGTGAAACTGTGTTAAAAAAGGTTAAAGCCATTCTTGGATGGATAGAGTAGTGAGTATGGAAAGGGAAGTGAAACGGCATTGATGAGACTGATGTTGGAATGTTGAATCCAATTCTTGTGTCCACATTTTGAATATTATGTTAAAACAATTGGAGAGGGTACAGAAAAGATTCGTAATTCAGTGATGGGGATGATGCCTTCTAATAAGACATTCAAAAAGCTCAATTTGTTTGGTATATACAAAAGACAAATAAGAGGTGAGTTGCTTGACTTCATGGAGAGAAAATGTTGAGTATAAAAGGGCTCTTTTATGTCGCAGAGAAAGGCATGACAAGACCCCATGGATGGACGCAGAAATCAGAAAAAGTATAATGACAATAAGACCCAGATTTGTAAGAGGGTGATTTGTCATTGGCACAAACTACCAAGAGAAATGATGGCTTCTCCATCTCTTGATCTCTTCGAATAAAGACGAGATGCCTTTCTGGAAAATGTTTGAGTAAAAGAAAAGCCCAGCTCTTCTGACATACAGGAGGCCTTAGGATATGCAGGGGATCATATTAAATGCTCTAACGGTTCCTTCTGGCCATAAAGTCTACTAACTTGTGAAAACCTAATTGTGGCCTGGGAAAGAAACTCTGTGTTCTACTGTGTAGTTGGTGTCATCCCCACAAGGAAGAGTCATTGAGTGGGGTGATCCAGGGGAAGCGGCTGAAACATCCAATGTGGCTGGACAGGGGCAGGACATCAGCACTGCAGGGGAGGGGTGGGTGTGGCAGTGACATCACAAGGGCCTTTGGCAGGACCTCAGCCTATTGGACAAAGGTGGTGGGGAGGCGATGATCTCACAGAGAGATCTTGACATCAGCCAGGCAGGACAGGGGTGCAGGACGGGGGCAACCTCGGAGATCCCTGTGGCTTTGCTTCAGCACGTCTCCTTCTCGAGGTCTCTCCTGGAGGACTGAGAGAGCATTCACTTGCACATACGTGAGTGCAAGGAGGACCCTCTTCGGAGTTTTCTCCTTTTCTTTTAGTGGTTTTCCTCGAAAACAGACGTCCCTGTATAGAAGGTAAGAGCCTCGGAGAGGTTTGGAACCTGTTCAGTCTGATCCATCAGGTGCCGGCTGATTTTTAGGAAAGGAAAACATTAGATTGTGGATGCATCCGATGAAGTGAGCTGTAGCTCACGAAAGCTTATGCTCAAATAAATTGGTTAGTCTCTAAGGTGCCACAAGTACTCCTTTTCTTTTTGCGAATACAGACTAACACGGCTGTTACTCTGAAACCTGTCATTAGATTGTGGGTGCAGTATTTTATTTCCGACCTAGGACTTTGTCCCTTAGAATTACTGGGGACATTGGGGTTTCTCCTTTTTGTTTTCCCTTTTCCTCTGTCCCTCCTACCTTTCTCTTCTTGCTTCCTTTGTCCTTTTCCTCTGCTCTCCTCCCACCACCAGGAGCTCTGTGTGTGGAGCGGGGGCCGGGGGGGCGGGGGTTGTGGGAGGCCCTCACAGAGAGGTGAGACTGGACTAGTGCTCCGA
This sequence comes from Lepidochelys kempii, assembly GCF_965140285.1. NCBI lineage: Eukaryota > Metazoa > Chordata > Testudines > Cheloniidae > Lepidochelys > Lepidochelys kempii. The sequence goes on from NC_136393.1 coordinate 30,908,018, forward strand.
GAGTAATCCCCTCGGTGGTGACCAGGGCCATTCCTTGGGCTATTTGATAAGAACCCTTAGCCTCCCACCCCTTAAAGTCTCAACCTTGATTGGCTGAGGAGGGGGCTATTGACAGGGAGGAAACTCTGGTCTTTGTTGTTCTCTTTTATGACCAAGCAAATAAATCACAACCAGTTATATGTTTGACCAATGTTGAAGCTGCTCTCCATTCATTGTCTTGGAGCAGTTCATGATCCTCTCGAACATTCCAATTCTTCTGAAATAATTGCTGAATAATTACTATGAACAATTGTTGGTCTGTAGCTCATTTGAGAGCCACTCTGCTACTGACTGGCTGCATCAGCTAAGACAAGTCCCTGCTCCTTTCTCAGCCTTTGTTTCTCCTTCTGTCAAGGACGAATAACAATCCTCTCCCACCTACCTCGCCATGGGTCGATGCTGGGGATCCACTGAAGAGTGTCACTCGGAGCAGTGCAGACTAGGGGGTGTCCTATCACACTGAGCTATAGCAGAGTATGACCTAATATTCGATTTCATTTGTATTTTACTGTTTTGAAATTGTGAAAAGCAGCAACTACTTAGCTCAGACTGAAGCATCTCATCTAATTTTCTAGAGCACAGTGTCTCCCCTTTGTGTACGATGAGACAGTTTAATGCGCTGTGACGGAATAATTTTATATTTTTTAAAAAAAATTAAAAATATTTATATATTTTTATATTTATATTTTTGCAAAGAATTTTCATCCTACTTCTTATGATTTCAAGAAACAAAGTGGTTTCGTCTGAATGGATTTTCTGACAGAAAACGGTTTCCATGAAAATGTTCACACCTGATTTCCTGGGCTTTATCCCTGCCTCCGGGGGGTTGTTGTCTATTAGTTAGAACAGGAGTCAGGACTGTTATCTTCTCTTTCTGGCTCCGTCACTGCTTTGCTGTGTGACACCTTGGGTAGGTCCAATGGGAACAGGGTCAATTCTCTAACTCCAGGAAGCAGGGAGCCTGGATGAGATAAGGGATGTTAAGGCCATCTGCGAAGGAGAAAGAGATTTTTCCAGGTGTTGAATGTCAAGAATTCTAAACTTTGCTAAAATGGCTCGTCTTGAGAAACAAGAACTAGTTGGGGCCAAACTTTAACCATTGTCTTTTTTAAAGCCCATTCAGGGATGTGAGTCCCAGTGAGCCATAGAGAGGTGGAGCAACTTGCCCTAAGTCCCACAGGTCAATAGGCAGCAATGGAAGCAGGAGTGACACTCCCTCACAAAGGCAGGGGGACCAGACATTAGGGCCTGGTTGCAATTGCCAGCTGTGGGAGGGAGTGTGCGGCGGTGGTTAGTGAAGGGGTCCATCCATGGCTCTGACACTCAGTGTGACCCTGAGCTGGTAGCTGACTCCCGTTTCCCATCAGTAGGGTTGGGGTCCCATCGCTACAGCCCAGTGGGTTTGGGAGGCTCCAGGAAGGTGTGTAAAGTGCTGAGATGTCAGGATCCTGGAGGCACTGTCACCTCCGCCCTAGGGCAGTGTTCTGCACCCCCCTGCTGCTGGCTGAGTTTCTCCGTCCCTTGGCAATAAGACAGACTCTTGTTTTCACAGCCAGTCGATCGCCCTCGTGTCATCACCCTGCCTGCTGGCTGGGCAGGGTAACTCCTGAGGTCACCACCCTCTCCAGCCTACCTTGGGCTTGGGGAGTGAGGAGGAGGGCGAGGGACTTCTGCTGAACCTGAACATCCGCCATCCATCATCCCATCACTGAGATCAAGTGAGTGGCATTCGGATTCCTCTGTGGCTTCCCCGTCTGTCTGGGGAGAGGAAGAAACAGGGGGAGAGAATATCTCCAAAGGGGGATTTCCTTTGCAAACAGCCTCCAAGAGCCCCTCACTTCTCCAGAGCCATCTCCATCGTGTTTGGAAAGGTTCCAGCAATGGGGCTCCCAGCCCTTCCCTTGTGGGACACTGTTCCCCAGGCTGAGAGTCTCTGAGCTGGGCCAGACCCTGTGAGGTGCTGAGCATAGAAATCAATGGGGAACGAGGAGGGCCCTGGTCTTCCTGTGCTTAGGGTCTTTGTGACTTTGATGTGGGGAATGGTTTCCCAGGGAAGTCTGGACTCCTGGGTTCTGTTCCTTCTCTTGCCTGGGCGGGAGAGTGGCCTGCGACGACAGGAGAGGGCTGATTTTCCAAAGGAATTGACGGTATTTGGGACTGACCCCATTGCTCGAAAAGGATGAGACTTCCTGGCTATTGCAGCAGCAGGGATTACGAGGGGGAATGTTGGGAGCAGATCATGCAATGAACTCCTGCCAGTGCGTGTAGATGGCACTCCCTGCACTCCTGTGGGGGCAGAGGGGGCGGCTGTGGTTGGAGCAGGGAGGAGGAGGGAGAGAAAAGGCCCATGAGTGAAAGGCTGCCTTGAGCCCAGACTCACACCTGCTCCCCGCTCGGTTCCAGGATGGCCAGGCTGCTGCGGATGTTGCGGAGGAAGGCTCTGCAGGTGGCCCCAGAGCCTGAGGGAAGCAACTACCATCTTCCCAAGGGACAGAGCAACCCCTACGTCTCCGCTGGCGGGGAAGCAGCTCCCGTCCAGGCCAGATGGCGGAAGTGCCCAGCCTTCTGGAAAAGGAACCCAGCTCCCGGCGCTGGCGCCGAGCTGGGAGAGGCCCTGACCAGGCCCCAATGGAGCTGGCCCAGGCTGCGGTTTTCCAGACAGGACCCAGCCCAGGAGGGGCGCCGGGCAGGGTGGCTCTGGGGCTTGTTGTGTGGGCAGCAGCGGCCCCAGGAGCCCAGCCCTCGTTCCCATCAGGAGGCATCGCCCTGCCCGCTCACTGAGGCCCTTCCAGCCCCCGCCGGCCAGGAGGGGGAAGGTCCCTGTCCCAGCACCGGCAGCTCAGCATGGGACAGCAGCAGCACCTGGGCCTCTGGCAGCAGCCAGGCCGATGGAGGCCACTGCTTTGTTCCAGGTGAGGAGCCAGGCTGGGCTGAGGGAGGGCTGAGGATGGGGATGTGAACACCCTGGGCCCAGACGCTCTCCCGGTGATATGTGTGGCGGGGGAATCCCCAGCCCAGGTGTCTGGCCTGAGCCACGGGAACCCCACGGACAGCAACAGCCATCACACAGCTGCCCCTTCCGCAAGGGGAACTGGGGGTGGGGGCATGAAGAGCTGCTGCCACTTTGGTCCTTGCTGCTCTGGGGCTGGGGGAACAGGCACCTGCCCTGGAGTCCTGGCCAATGGAGGGGGGGCTCTGCTCTGGGCTTCAGAAGCTGTTAGGGGCTGAAGGCATCCCTGAGAGGGAGGTTTGGGGCCCGATGTGCCCTGGGTGCCTGAGGTGGGAAGGGGGGTCTTTAATTCTGCTCTCCCCACCATGTCCCTTTCCTTCCCTTCCTGGTGCAGGGATCCCTCTGGATTCGGAGCAGGAGGAAGGGGTGGACATGGCCAAAGATGAAGTTGCTCTCAAGGTCATCCGAGAGCAGCTCCAGTGCAGAGAAAAGGTACAAATGTTCCCCACCTGGGCTGGAACCAAGATTGCCCTGTCCCTTCCCAGCATCCCCACCCCCTGCCGAGGGTCTTGTCCCTCATGATCCACCATCCCTAATGGGGCCCTTTTACATCCATGATGTGGGACCCACAAGATGGGGGTGTTTGTCCCACAACAGCCGAGGTCGTCTCCCCCCACAGGCACTGTCCCACTTCCTGATCCTGCTTGTGTAGGAGTCACCCTACACAAGCAGCATCAGGAAGTGGAGGGAGCTAAAGGAATTGGCGGCTGTGCTTGCAGAGCCATTGGCCATTATCTTTGAAAACTCGTGGCGAACGGGGGAAGTCCCGGATGACTGGAAAAAGGCTAGTGTAGTGCCAATCTTTAAAAAAGGGAAGAAGGAGGATCCTGAGAACTACAGGCCAGTCAGCCCCACCTCAGTCCCCGGAAAAATCATGGAGCAGGTCCTCAAAGAATCTATCCTGAAGCACTTCATGGAGAGGAAAGTGATCAGGAACAGTCAGCATGGATTCACCAAGGGAAGGTCATGCCTGACTAATCTAATCGCCTTCTATAATGAGATTACTGGTTCTGTGGATGAAGGGAAAGCAGTGGATGTATTGTTTCTTGACTTTAGCAAAGCTTTTGACACTGTCTCCCACAGTATTCTTGTCAGCAAGTTAAAGAAGTATGGGCTGGATGAATGCACTATAAGGTGGGTAGAAAGTTGGCTAGATTGTCGGGCTCAACGGGTAGTGATCAATGGCTCCATGTCTAGTTGGCAGCCGGTGTCAAATGGAGTGCCCCAGGGGTCGGTCCTGGGGCCGGTTTTGTTCAATATCTTCATAAATGATCTGGAGGATGGTGTGGATTGCACTCTCAGCAAATTTGCGGATGATACTAAACTGGGAGGAGTGGTAGATACACTGGAGGGCAGGGATAGGATACAGAGGGACCTAGACAAATTGGAGGATTGGGCCAAAAGAAATCTGATGAGGTTCAATAAGGATAAGTGCAGGGTCCTGCACTTAGGACAGAAGAACCCAATGCACAGCTACAGACTAGGGACCGAATGGCTAGGCAGCAGTTCTGCGGAAAAGGACCTAGGGGTGACAGTGGACGAGAAGCTGGATATGAGTCAGCAGTGTGCCCTTGTTGCCAAGAAGGCCAATGGCATTTTGGGATGTATAAGCAGGGGCATAGCCAGCAGATCAAGGGACGTGATCGTCCCCCTCTATTTGATATTGGTGAGGCCTCCTCTGTAGTACTGTGTCCAGTTTTGGGCCGCACACTACAAGAAGGATGTGGATAAATTGGAGAGAGTCCAGCAAAGGGCAACAAAAATGGGGACTGGAACACATGACTTATGAGGAGAGGCTGAGGGAACTGGGATTGTTTAGTCTGCAGAAGAGAAGAATGAGAGGGGATTTGATGGCTGCTTTCAACTACCTGAGAGGTGGTTCCAGAGAGGATGGTTCTAAACTATTCTCAGTGGTAGAAGAGGACAGGACAAGGAGTAATGGTCTCAAGTTGCAGTGGGGGAGGTTTAGGTTGGATATTAGGAAAAACTTTTTCACTAGGAGGGTGGTGAAACACTGGAATGCGTTACCTAGGGAGGTGGTAGAATCTCCTTCCTTAGAAGTTTTCAAGGTCAGGCTTGACAAAGCCCTGGCTGGGATGATTTAACTGGGATTGGTCCTCCTTTGAGCAGGGGGTTTGGACTGGATGACCTCCTGAGGTCCCTTCCAACCCTGATAGCCTATGATTCTATGATTCATGGGGAGGCAGAGTCAGAGCAGGACTGAGCTAGGCTTGAGTCAAGTTCTTCTTGTCCTGGTTCAGTGTTGTCCCTGGGCCTTTAAGGGGACCATGCTCCAGCCCCTGCTTGGCATCCCAAAGCAGCTCCGGGCTCCCTTGGCAACAGAGCAAATGAAGGGTCTATCTCAAGCTCCTCTCCCCCAGCATCTCCTGCAGAGGGGTTAAGGGGAAGGAGCCCTCTGGCCCAGGGGGGACAGGAAGCTGACAGGAAAATGCTGATGGAGTCCCCTCTGCTCTCCCTTCCATTAGATCTCATTTCCCCATGGCCTGGTGTCCATGTCCCTAGGATGGGGCACCATGTGGCCCAGCTGGCTCTGTTTGTCAGCGAGCCAGACAAGGACATCAGCCAGCCGGCCAGGGAGGGGACTTACCGGCTCTACCAACTGCTTCTCCAACAGAGGGATAAGGAACCCAGCTGGGACACGGAACCCAATAGGGGACTAAGAGTGACCACAGGTGGATAATGGGACCCCAGACCATTTCTCTCAGACTGACCCCAGCTGGAGGTCAAGTCTCTCTCTGCCTCTGCTCTTCTCCACTCCACTGTGCAGCCACCAATGGGATTGGAAGGACACAGAAACTGCAACCAGAATGAGAAAAGTCTCTCTCTCTCTCTTTCTTCCAGGCCTGACCATACATGATGCGGAAGATCTCAGGTGCTATGACTGGCACCAGGACAGCAGGCTCTTGGGCTACAAGAATACAGCCAGAGTGGGGGAGGTAAGGGCACTGTGCCAGGGCATGACACAGCTCAGGGAGTGTGGCTGGCTGGGTTCCCTGCAGTGGATGCCTCCTGGAGACAGGAAAAGAGCCCACTCCTTATTTCCAGCTCAGAGTTCCTCATCCAGCAACCAGTGGGACTGGCTGGTGCGAAAGGTCCCACATTGGAACCTTGCTAGTTGCCATGATTTGAGGAGAATCCCCCATGGGTGAGATAAGATAGGATTATGGCTCTGGGTGTCTCTCTGCTCCTTGTCCCCGTGGCTGATCCCCAAGTGTCTGAGAGAAGAGCACTGGGTCAGTCAGTCACAATTGCTTGATCAGACCCTTCTTTAATTCCCTGCACCCTGTAGAAGCTGAGAAAGGAGGTGGGGTTTGCCCAATTCCATTGCCGGTCAGGAAGCAGAATCCCTCAACCTGGGAACTGGGTCGGGGACCTGGCCAGGGAATGGCAGAGTATCTGGACCTCAGCCACTGTTCCAAAGAAGCACATTGTCACTGAGCCAAATTGCGGCTCCTTGCTGCACAAGTAGAAAATCAAAGACACACCCCCGACCCCGTCTCACAACTGTCGTGAGAATATCCAAACCTTCGAACACACCGTAACACAGTGCCTCCAGACTGCAGTCAAAGGTGAAATGAGTAATTTCCACAACATCACAGAGGAGGCCTTGGAATGGCTCCTGGATCGACAAGGGCATCTACAGAACACTGCTCCATAGACGCCCCGTGAGAGAGACTGTGTGAGCTTGTCCCGCCTCCCACAAGCTGAATTGCTGCAGCGGAAGAAAAGTCTCCGAGGATTGTCTGTGATGGGGACTGGGCCATGAGTCTCCTTGTCCTTGTCAGGCTGCAAGTTGGATTCCCCTTGAAGAAACCAAGGAGCTGCAGAGACCATACCCAGCAACTAGAGAAATCACTTAGCTGGAGGAAGAGACCTTTGGTCTGCCAGCTCCAACCCCAACCCCTCCCCCCCTCCCCCGCAAACCACAACAACACACACAAACTCCTCTAGCCACTGAGGTGCAGGAGATCTCTCTGCTGGAAGCAACACAGGGTCCCCTGTCATCTCTGTGCCCTGCACAGCAGAGTGGGCCTGCTCACAGTCATAAGAGATCCATTTCCAGCCCATCCTGGCCCCTGCCAAAAATTGCCTTCTTGAAAGAGCCACTGGGAGCTTTGGTCCCTCAGCATCTGCGACCTTTTAATAAAGGGACTTCCCTGAGCCCTGGGACCCTGAAAGCTTCCTGGGGAATGAAGTGCCTTGGCCACAGCAGCTCTCTTCCGTGCCCTTTGGGGCACTAGACGCCATTGTACCGCCAGGACTTGGAGGCTGGCTCTGGGCAATCTGCTTGAGCCTCGTGTCCTCTTGGTTTTAGGTCTTTGGAAAATTCTTCTCCGTCGGACAGAGAAGATCCTTCCTACAGACAGCAGTGCTGGCCATCCATGACCCCCTGCTATGTGTTAGCCAGGCTGGACTGGTGCTCATCTACTCCCTCCTGGGGGAAGCCCAGCAACTGATGGGGAGATGGTAAGCAGCTGCAATCGACTCAGGAGCTTGGGGTGGGGCCCAGGGCCTCATTCCCATCCTCTCGCCATTCACTGGCCTGGTAGCAAGGAGCCTAGTGGGGACTTCTGGACCTCATGGACTTCTCTTCTTAGGATGTGGTGCTCTGCTATCACTCCTGGGAAGGACAGGAGAGTCCCCTAAGTGCCCTCTGGGAACCTTTCCTGCCCCACAGAGCTACCCCCATTTCCCCATGGCCTAGTGTCCATGTCACCCGAGCCACCATTGAGAGTTGCTCCCATCCCTGGCAGCCTGGGAGGCCGAGGACTGACTGGTGATGGCGACTGACCAGGAAGGGCTGAGGCACATGGGCGTGGGAAGCTGATCTCGCTGCTGGTAGGGCTGGACCCACTCTCGAGAGATTGGGAGGATTCAGTCAGCAGGGGCTGCTGACCTGCTCCTTTCCCCAGGGCTGCCATCCTGTGGCTTCAGCTTTTGTCATTGGAGTGACTTGGGGAAAGGTCTCAAGCTCTCCCCATCCCACTTCACTGCTGCCAGAATCCCTCCCGCCCTCCACCACCCTGCTAGAACCCCCTCCCTGCCCTACCTGGGTGGGGATGGAGGTAGGGGTGGACGAGAGGGTTCTAGGAACTTGAGCGGTATCCCCAGGTGGGTTGGAGGTGGAACAGCTGTCAGGGGCACTGATGGGGGGGTTGACACTGGAGGTCACGAGAGAGGACAGCAAGCCTCCATCCTGGGGGTCAGGAGAGTGAATCTACCACTCAGACATGAGCACCTGCTGGGTGGAAATGATGGTGCTGGTTCCAGGTGCCCTTAATCCTCCCTGATTCCTGGGGAGAGTCTCGGTCCCTAACTTGTTCTCGTTCCCCTGCAGCACGAGGATGTCACAGCCAAGGTCATGTGCGAGCTTCACATCATCCGGCACTTGCACCAGATGCCCAAGGTGCTGCAAGGGCTGTGGCTCATCTGATGCTCTTAAAGGTTCCCCTCCCTGTTCAGCAAGTCACGCTCCCTGGCTCCGCACCCCAGACACAGTGCTCTGAGCAGCAGGGTACGGGGGCTGGGGGGCTGGAGAAGGGGCATGGGGTCCCAAGGCACAATCAGGGGACAGGGAGCAGGAGGGGTTGGATGGGTCAGGGTTTCTGGGGGGAGTCTGTCAGGGGGTGGGCATATGGAGAGGGTCGGGGGAGTCAAGGGACAGGGAGCAGGGGGGGTTGGATGGGGCAGAGGTTCGGGGGGGAAGTCAGGGGCAGGGAGCTGATTGAATTAAATGGGTCGGAGGTTCTGCAGGGGCAGTCAGGGGACAGGGAGTGGTTGGATACGTGTGGGAGACCCGGGGGTCTGTCAGGGGTCGGGGGTGCGGATAGGGGGTGGGGCAGTCAGGGGACACGTTGGGGGTGGAGTTCTAGGGGGCAGTTAGGGTGGAGGGGTCTAAGGAGGGGGCAGTTGGAGACAGGGAGAAGGAAGGCTTAGATAGAGGGCAGGGTCCTGGGAGGGGGTGATCAGGGGACAAGGATCAGGGGGTTGGATGGGTTGGCGGTTCTGTGGGGGGCAGTCAGGGGGCAGGAAGTGGGAGGGAGTAGACGGGGCAGGGCTACCACTCTCCCCCTGCCCCGGAGTGTCCTCTTTTTTGAAAGTTCAAATATGGTAACCCTACCCTATGGGCCAAGCCTCCACTCCTGAGAGTTCAGGCGAACCTCCCCCTGTTCTCAGGGAGTCTTTGGCTTTCGCGGCTGGGCCTGCCTGCTGAGTCAGAGGACTCAGTGTTTCCATCAGGCTGCTCAGCTGCAAATGCAGCCACTCAAAGAGGTGAAGAATGGAAGCGAAAGAGCAAAGCTGGACCATCCGCTGAGACAGAGATCCCCAAAGTTATCCTGGGTAACCCTGAGAGACTTCTGGAAAGTCTGAGAGAGATACCACATCTCTGCTGTCACTTTGCACTGACAAACTTGGACTGTCCCAACCTGTTCATGGATTTTACCTGCTTTAACCTCTCAAGAACTTTCACATATAAAAGAAAGAAAATTAAATAAATGATGTAGTTACACCGATATAGGGCCGTAGAGTAAACCCGACCTCAGAGTTGTCCCATTGAAATGGAATTATTCACAGCAGTAATTAAAGTGAAACATGCAGGTAAGTATTTCCAGGGCCAAGATTAAGGCCACAGCTTATGAGAGGTGCAGACGCAAGAAGAGAAGAGCTGTGCAAAAACGGAAATGCCACTTGGAACTTGGCCCAAACAATGCAGCATGAAAAATAAACTCATCTTGTTATACAGCAATGGAGCTGGTTCAAAATGGTTTTACACTGACAATGCAACCTTTGAACTAAAAATGCCACTTTGGATTACATTGATCATTTGAAAAAAGTTCCCTTTTTAAAAAAAACATTTTGAATTTCTCTGCCCACTTGAGAGAGAACGTGGAGTTTTTCCCACCAAAACTAAACACAAATTTGATCATTAAAAACATTTGCAAATAAGTTTGAAGAACATGGGGCAGGGGAGTGGTTTCTTCTTCAATTTTCATGAACCTCTCCACCCTCACTATTTTTGACCAGTTCTAATTATGAATAAATGTCTGTATGTCCATGAATGATAAATATGTCTGCTACTGAAACATTTACAAACAACGGCTCTCATCAGGTGCACTGAGGTCACATTATGCAGAGAAACACCCAGGCCTGCAGGGTTCACATTTTCAAAGACATAAACCGCCCCAGGATGGGAATGTCACACACAACACAGCCTGACTGGCACGGGTTGGTTAGGTGCATGTTTTGCTGTTGCTGGCAAATTGTGTTTTTTTGAGGTGGGGGGGAGTTATATTTGAAAGGAGTTCTTCATCATCGCCCACTCTCATCCAGGGGTGCCGGAACAGGGGAGACCAGGGCCCACCACTTTTTACTGGCCATAAGTGTGAGAGACTGGATGATGGGGGAGAGAAGGGAGCGGAGGGGGTTGTTTGGGAGTAAGGGGCGGCGTGAAGTGGGAGCTCAGAGAGAAAGGCGGCGTGACGGGGGTCCCCAGGGAAAGGGGCGGTTTGAAGGGGCCGGACCTCGAGGAGAAGGGGTGGCACAGCGGCTGGGCCACAGTTTGGGTGCCAGCAGCCCCCACACACACTTTTAGGAAGCTTTTGCCCATCCTGCCCTCATCCTAAATTAATTTGTTTCAGTAAGAAAACTTTGAGCAACAAGGAGACTCAGAAACCCACAATATAACCGCCAAAATCCCCACCCGCCCCTGGAGCTGGGCAAACAGAATTTTTTGGTCGCTGACAATGCCAAAAAAGAGATGGAAAAAAAATGATTTCAGGCTGAACAAAACTAAAATTTTTCCAAAATTTTGATAAACCAAAAAGCTTTAAAAAAATGACCCAGGAACATTTCAAGGGTTGTAACTTTTTGAATTTTTAAAATAAAAGTAAAGGACAATTTTAAACAAAAAAATTTTTCAAGCTGAAAAATCAAAATGGTTTGTTTGAATCATAGAATCATAGAATCATAGAATCATAGAATATCAGGGTTGGAAGGGACCCCAGAAGGTCATCTAGTCCAACCCCCTGCTCAAAGCAGGACCAATTCCCAGTTAAATCATCCCAGCCAGGGCTTTGTCAAGCCTGACCTTAAAAACCTCTAAGGAAGGAGATTCTACCACCTCCCTAGGTAACGCATTCCAGTGTTTCACCACCCTCTTAGTGAAAAAGTTTTTCCTAATATCCAATCTAAACCTTCCCCACTGCAACTTGAGACCATTACTCCTCGTTCTGTCATCTGCTACCATTGAGAACAGTCTAGAGCCATCCTCTTTGGAACCCCCTTTCAGGTAGTTGAAAGCAGCTATCAAATCCCCCCTCATTCTTCTCTTCTGCAGGCTAAACAATCCCAGCTCCCTCAGCCTCTCCTCATAACTCATGTGTTCCAGTCCCCTAATCATTTTTGTTGCCTTTCGCTGGACTCTCTCCAATTTATCCACATCCTTCTTGAAGTGTGGGGCCCAAAACTGGACACAGTACTCCAGATGAGGCCTCACCAATGTGGAATTTGGAAAGTGTCTAAACGAAATGCTTCGACTTGTTAAGAACTGGAGGAGGGGCTGGACATGAACAATTCAGCAGACTGGATACGAATTCGCAAACTGCTGAATCTGCATTTTTCACCTCAAATAGGTTTAGATGAAAAGTTTCGCCCAGTCTAGTCCCCACCATTGAGGGGCATCATAGGAGGGATCAGCTCTTTTAGCTAGTTCCCCAGCCCAAGTCTGTCTCCATTTAATGGGTCCCTCCCCACACTCTGGTTTAGGGTTGCCAATTGTAATTGGACCTATTCCTGAAGATTTTATCACATGACATAACCTTTAATTCAAAATTAATCTTTAATTTCTGCAGACTCCCGGTCATTCTGGAGGATTGGCAATGCTACTCCAGTTTCCTGGGCCACACCCATGTCCCCACCTAATGGAGCCCTTTCTCTGGGTTCCTGGGTGAAGCGTCTGTCCTCCATGAGCAGGTCTCCTTCCCCATTCTCCAGGGCTGGGTCTTGATTCCTCTTTCTGGTTCCCTGGGCCTGGTCCCCGTCCCTGTCACACACTGCGGGGAGCTCAGATTCCTGTGAATCCTGCAGACATCCAGGCTGCTGGGAGGGATGAGTCAGCAGCTTCCTGAAGACAAGTCGCAGGTAGGCAAATACTTTCCCTCAACCTTTCCAAAGCCCACATTGGTATAGTAAGACTATCACCCCCACCACTGCCACCACTCCAAGCACCATGAGACGGTTCCAGGACACTGGATCTGAAACAAAAGAGAGAGAAAGGCCCCATGACTAAGGGACTCCATTAAATCATCCCACTGCTGCCATGAGGATCCCAGAAGATGAAGACGTTCCTGGGATACAGGAAGAGCTGAGTTGGGTCGTGTGCACATGGTCGCCACTCAGAGCAGCGGGAATGAGATCTTCAGGCTCATTATCCCCATCGGCCAACCTGACGGAGGGAGAAAGGTGAGCCCGGCAAAGCAGCCCCTGTTCCAGAGTCTAGGAACTGTGATTTTTAAGATGCTCCAAGATGGGGTCCCTCAGGTCTTAAGGTTAGAGGGGACAGTTAGGATCATCTACTCCAGCATCTCCTGAAGCGTGGGGAAGGGCTAGCCATGGTGGGAAGGGTGGGGTCTGAAGATGTATACATGAAAATGGGGGGTGGGGTCGCTAACATATTGCTGATGGGTGAGGGGCATGATTGGTTTCTTTGCCTTGAGGAGGGGGCTCAGCTTTTAAAAGTTTTGGGAAGAATAATTTAGTCTGAGTCCTGGCATAACCCAGGCCAGAGAACTTCACCTACGGATTCCTGTACCCAGTCCGGTGATTTATGGCACTGACTTGGCATTGAGAGGGATTTTACCATAGGCTGAAATCCAGCTGCAGAAGGGAAAGGGCATTAGAAGCTGAAAGACCCCAGAAGTATCTCTGGTTTTCTACTCAAAATAACGAGCCAGGGTTGATTTCCCCAGCCCAGAGCCTTGCAGTCATGCACCCAGCGCCTACTGAGTTCGGTGTGCAGGCAGGCTCCCAAATCCAGACAGTGGCACTTCACATCCACTTTGCTTTGGTGTCAGGGACTTCCCTGAGCACCCATCCTGTGAACACGTACGCACCTGAGCCCTCCCACTGCGATCCAAGGCTACTCCTACAGATGGAGTTAAACACGTGGCTAAAGCATTTGCAGAGGTTCCAAAGAGCTGAGGCTCCATGTAAAAGAAACATTACTTCAGTTATTCCAATCTTGGGTTTATGAGATGCTCCTGCCCGCCCCCTCCCTTCACAGCTGAGTCTCCCACCCAGTGGAATTCTCCCAGGAATTTCCCACTCCAAGAGACCCTGGACACTGTGGCCAGCACTAGCTGTCCCTCTGGCCCAATCCCATGCTTCAGGACATAGTCTGAACGCCACGGAGGTCAGTAATTAATTCCCCACCTGCATTTACAGCATGGTAAAACTAGCCATGTATGTTACAGCGGGTTCTTGCTTTCCCTGGAAGCATCAGATAGTGTCCCCTGGGCTGGACCAGACAGGACAGCAGCTGGAAATCCCTGCGGAGGTAAAATTTCCAAGTGCACTTATGTCACTTTGCTGCTTTTGAAAATTGTGCCCTCTAAAATCAGCCCCCATCCCTGCAGCAGCCACTCCTGTAAACTGTCAAGTTTGTTTTGTGGCGTTTTTAATACAAGCCGCATTACATGCCACAAAGAACCCTGGCTGGTAAATTTTAAAATACAACAAGAAAAACAGGAAGAGGAAAACTATGCTACATACATGCAAGTTGATCAAGTTAGTGTTGTCACAAGAAACTTAACTTGTGTGTCCGACCCATACAACATTAATGCTGCACTCATATTGTTTTTGCATCTCATTATTTTGAAATAGCAAAGAGAAAAAAAGAATGTGCTTAATAACGGTGCCATCTGGGCTTTGAGTTTTACCAACTCTTCACAGCAGAAGAAAGATTGGGGTTCTCCATTGCCTTATGCCTGAGTCTTAATTCTCAGAAGTGCCAAGTTTTCACTTGGCTCAGCAGAGAGGGATGGGAAAAGGGGGCTCGAAGTCACCCTTTTGTTCTCCCAAGCTTCGGCTAGCTGGTGCCTGAAATAGCACCTGGCATAAAACTCAGAGCACCGCTGAGGCTGCTCTAAGTTACACTGGCTGTCGTAGCAGCAGTTCTCAGCCAGCATTATGCACCACACTCTCTTTGCTACCACACCACATCCCCAGACTAAAGATTGGGAGGAGGCAGGTAACCTAGAGAGACACACCAGCTTTGTGCTACCTAAGAATTTCTAAGCTGCCCCTTATGGGTAATAGGCATGAGGCCCAGGATCAAACTCCTTGTGCCGTGATGGGTGGGGGAGGGAAGAGTTCTGGGCCCCAATCCAGCCTCACCCTGATCCTGCTGTGTGTCATTTACACTAGTGTCTGCAGTTCTTTCGGTATTTCATGCTCATTTTGCATCAGTGTAAAGGTGACACAAACAAAGTGCAAGGCAACAGAGAGTCCAGCCCCCCCACACTGATGGCTTTAACTAGAAGTTTCAATTGCAACCAAAATTGTGGAGAGATTTAAAAAAAAAAAAAAACACACCCAGAATCACAGGAGCTCCGGTAATCAAGTGATCCATCCTGTCACCTATTCCCAGCTTCTGGCAAATATAGACGAGGGAAACCATCCCTGCCCATGCTAGCTAATAGCAGTTGACGGACCTGTCCTCCATGAACTTATCTAGTTCTTTTTTTAACCCTGTTATAGTCTTGGCCTTCACAACATGCTCTGGCAAGGAGTTCCACAGGTTGACTCTGCATTGTGTGAAGCAATACTTCCTTTTGTTTGTTTTAAACCTGCTGCCTATTAATTTCATTGGGTGACCCCTGGTTCTTGTGTTAGGAGAAAGAGTAAACAACACTTCCTGATTTACTTTCTCCACATCAGTTATGATTTTATACACCCACCCTATCTTATCCCCCATTAGTCATCTCTTTTCCAAGATGAAAAGACCCAGTCTTATTAATCTCTCTTCACACAGAAGCTGTTCCACATCCCTAATCATTTGCCATCCTTTTCTGTACTAATGGAGGCAAAAAGAAAAGGAGTACTTGCGGCACCTTAGAGACTAACCAATTTATTTGAGCGAGGCCTAGAGCGCTGGACTAGGAGTCCCGTTGCTGTGGGAAGTGTCTATACTGAAGGGCTGCAGCAGCTGTAGTGTTTTAAGTGCAGACAGAGCCTGAGCCAAAAAGCAGGTTCCTTCCCACCTCCTCCCTTTGCAGAAAACACCCCCTCGGTTTAAACACCAACAGAATCCTCATGCAAAGTGATTTCTTCTCTAGGCCGTCTACAAGCCTCTCTCCTTGCAACTTGAAGAAAACTGAATGGTTGACAAACGGCTTTAAGATGCTGCTGCTTACTTCTGCCTGGCCCCGGTTTCTTTTTAACGGTGCACCAGCCTGGCATGGAATGACCTTGCGAAAGCGGTTACAAATTCCAGAAACCTGTTAAGTACAATACTTAGATTAATTGGACTGTTAAGTAATTATTTGACAGTGCCTAAGCAACTCCCTCACCGAACCCAGACAAACAGGAGTTGCCTGTCTGAGAGCATTCAGAAGAATGGACTGACTTCTTTTTTTAATCATGGAGAATTGAACGGGGCTCTCCCAGCTGAGTGCTCTAACCACAGGGCTGGGTTGGGACGGCTCCTCTGCCATTTTGCATGGAGCATGGCAGGTACCTAACATATTCCTGCAAGATAGGACTTAAGCAGCATCTAAATCACCTGGCTGCAAGAGAGGGGTTTCCCGGGATCACAAGCCATACCACGCATAGAACACAGAGAGGTGCAGGGCTTAGGACACACCCCTCTCATCAACATCTCCCCTTGGCTAGCATAGGTGGCTCCCCCCAGAGCATGCTGGGTTTTGAGGATCACAGTTTTCTGCCCCTGAACTCATCCCCTTAATTGACACTCTGCACTCGCGTGCCAAACACGGCGCCTCAATCAGCCAAGGGCTTGTCCTTGGCCGTAGCCAACTCTGCTGTGCCAGCTCCCCGTGGTCCATTTTTGGCCAATTGTGGCACAAGCCATCAAGCTGCCTGAGAAGATCCAGAGCAACTGGATGCTGCCCTCAAGCTCACACTGACCTCAGTGTGAAATACAGACAGGGAGGAGAGAGGCTACTGGGGAAGGAAATCTCCCATCACAAGCTACTTCCCATCCCCTTTGGTCTCATCACAAGCTTCCTCCTCAGCCCCAGAGATCCCAGACGCAGCTGGTGGGAATGAGCTGGGCTCTGGAACCAGACACTCAGGAGGGAAGAGCTGGTGAGGGCTCCGTACAGCACATGCCTGATTCTCCTCTCTTTGCCTGCCCTGCAGAAGGTTGGCCTGAGGAGGGAGGTGCTGATCCAGGAGCCAGACGTGCCTGGTTCAATTCCAGCCTCTGTCCCGGAGCCCTTTGATTATATGGGGGGAGGGATAGCTCGGTCGGGCTCAGTGGTTTGAGCATTGGCCTGCTAAACCCAGGGTTCTGAGTTCAATCCTTGAAGGGGCCATTTGGGGCAAAAATTGGGGATTGGTCCTGCTTTGAGCAGGGGGTTGGACTAGATGACCTCCTGAGGTCCCTTCCAACCCTGGTATTCTATGATTCTATCTAGGGCCAGATACTCAAAGGTATTTGCATCCCTGAAGACGCAGGTAGGCCACTAATGGGATTTTCAAAAGTGACTAACTACCCTCTTCAATGAGAGTTAGGCAGCTGCGTGCTTTTGAAAATTCCCCTACATGCCTATTTGCACCTTTGGGGGCCTAAATACCTTTGACAATCTGGCCCTTAGGCCCAGATCCTCCAAGTTATTTAGGCATCCAATTCCCCTTGATCTTTGAAGATCTGGGCCTCAGAGACGAGGGTGACAGTGGCCAGAGAGAAAACAGATCACGGCATACCACGTATTTCCCAGGGATTTCAGTGCAGACCCTTCATGAATGTTTGCTCCTGATCCCGCAGTCAGACAGAGCCAGCAGTATGTTAACGAGCAGCCCGATGAACAAAAGGCTTGCTAGCCACAAGAAAAGTAAAAGTTACCCCGTGGCCTATACAACACATGCCACTTTCCCTGTGAGTCCTTGGGGTGCTTTAAACCTTGCCTGCACTGCAGCAATTTTGCAAATATGGGCAGCAGGTATCGTAGGCAGGGGGAGCCTGTGACTCCCCAGACAGCCTACCATGGCCCTGCCCACGCTCCACCCCCAGGCCAGGCCCCCTCCTGCTGTTCCCAGCGCTCTGCCCTGGCTGAGGCTGGCTGGCCTGCCTCCCGCAGGAACTCCGGGCGGCACGCCCCAGCACCAGCCACCCTGAGTGTCAGGCCTGGGGACACAGCTGCCCGCCGGGCCTGGGGCCTCGCCCCCACAGCTGCCCGGCACTGGGGCCGGGGGCCATGGTGGGGGTGCTTTGGGCTCCTGCAGGGGCAAGGGGGCAGAAGGGGAGGGGTGGGGCCTTGTACACAAGGGAAGGGGCCAGGGACTAGCCTCCCCGGGGCGGCCGGGGCACTAGCTGACCACTTTTGCAAAAAATCTTCATTGTTACTAGAGTCAGTGGTAGGAACATTGGTGGGCCTAGTGTAGACAAAGCGCCTGCTCTGGCCCAACAGGATTTACACCTTCCTGGTTCTCTGCCCTAGCTCTAATGCCAGTCCCGTCATTGGTTATAGCAGCCTGGGCGCTGCTCTAGTGTGTGCCGGCTGGCAGGGGGCCCTCAGGGACCGCCCATCCACTGAGAAGAGCCAGAGTGCATTGTGGTCTGGCTAGTTCCTCTCCTCACGCATTCCCACATGACACGCCCCTTGGGCTGGGGCTGCAGATGCAGAGGAGATGGCTCTCCCAGCTCAATGTCTGCTGGGGTCTTCCATATTCTGGGAGTTTATCGGATGTTTCCACAGGCTTTACACGGCCTGAGAAGTGCAAGGGGAGCAGAGTTTTTTCTGGGGTCACTGATTGCACAACTTACCCACCACGGTAAAGTTTACGACGACAGCCACACACTTCCTGTACATTTCACCTTGAATCCTGTAAACTCCTTCAGCCCCTTTGCTCAAGTTCTCCATCTTGAAGTATCCACCAGAAAAGGAGAGTGTCTCCTGGAAGGAACTGAGGACTGTTTGGGAGGCCCCATCAGAGGAGTAAATGACATCTTCCCACGACGAAGTGGAGATGTTATATTTCTGCACGAAGAAAGACGTCTCTGAAACGTAGGTGGCATTTGGTATGGAGGTGTTCACAGAGCTGCCTTCCGGCTCAGCTACCTGGACAATTAGACAATCTTCGCGAGCTGTGAGGTTTCAAACAAGTGGCATTTTAGTTTGGCTTGGCAATCCTGGGTCAGGGACTGACATGGGGGGGTGGGAGACAATAAAGGGAAAGGGTCTGAGAAAGGGCGTCCCTTACAATAAATCGTTCAACCAGTCACTGTTGAAGTGAGATGCTTTGTAGATGCTCACAGAGAGGCTCTCCCACCAGCTAAGAATTTTTGACACTCTGGCTCCCTGCTGGGACCAGCTTTGCTATTCACTTGCAACCAGGGTGGATAAAAATCCATGATTAAAAAAAAAAAAATAAAAAAAATTGGATTTTTTGATAAAATGTTTTTTGCCCCTCAAAAAGCTATCTAAAGATTGTTTTAATTAAGATACATTATAGCTCAAAGATCTCTCATCATGGAATAAGGATTATAAATTCTAATTCTATAGTATGAGACAACAGATTCATGTAATGTTTCAGAAAAGTTTTGTAAATGAGTTCCAATACTTCATGTATTAAGGACCCAATCTTATGGGGTTCCACAGGCTTCTGTATAGATTATGTAGTTTAATCTACCTACCTACCCAATGGGATTCAGTGCCCAGTCTGGAAGATACCATCAGAGATGCTTAGTTTTGCAGTTCTCAAACTGTGGATTTGTGTCTCCAGAGGTAACAAGCTTGTTAACAGCAAAAATGTTTTCAAATAAATAAATAAATAAATAAATAGAGAGAGGTGAGAAATAACAGACCTCAACTCTATTGTCCCTCTGCAAATTGGTGTACACAGAGTCAATCCCTTACCTCTCTCTAAAAGTGCAAAGTTTCAAAAAGTTCAATGAATAGAAGATTGTTGGGGGCAGAATAGATCTGGACAAGGAGAAGTCTGGAGATAAATGTAAGAAGGGAGGGACATATGCTTGTTTTGTTGAAATATTATCTGTTTGCTCTTGAAGAAAAAAATCCAGAATACTTAACGTTGTTGTTTTAGTTAAAGAAAACAATTTAAATGTCTGTCTGGTGATGTTCTCCTCCTATTACAGCCTGGCAAGAAAATCCTCCAGATATTAATGATTAACCAGTTGAATTGGAGATATTTATGAAGTCATTGGGAGGTGAACTATCTGCTTCAATTACCTTTGGTAAATGAAATTGTTATACCAATAAAATAAAAACCAGCAGGATCTTATTGAAGGGGAAAAGGCAAAATACCACATTTATTGTGAATACAGACAGAATCATAGTAAGCAGTTAGTTATCGCTATAACATTCCATTCAATCTCATATTTATTCACACATTCATTCATACAAACACACACACACAGGTTCTGCAAGGTTGTTATAGTTACCAGCCTTAGAGTTGCTCATGCCAAGCCACTGGCTAGGTGCCCTGGACATGAGGAGGGAGCAGGGCCTTGTCAGATGCACATCTGATGCTCCTGGAAGTTGGTTTGCAGAGTCAGACCCCAAAGTTCTCACTTTCTAGAATCCATTTTTATAGGAATTTCTTCCTATGCCAGTCTATGGGAATTGCTTCATCATGTTGTTGCTGAATCAATCAGCAGATGTCACATTCCTGACGGCTCCGTGCTGCCAGATGTTATCTTGTTCTTTGGTTCTCCCATTCTTGAGGCTGTTGGGTGGATTCCAGTCTGCCCTCCGGGGGGGTGGGGTCCTCTGGTTATTTCCACTTGACGCCTTCTTCAGCCGATGGACACTGCATTCTTAGGCTGGCACCTCCCTGATCATTCAGTTATTATCCACACCAAGCATCCATCCACATACATCCTCTATCTCTATTTTAATCATAATGGTTAACAAAGCAAGATAAATACAACAAAAGGGCGGGGAGTCTCTGGGTGCTGTTTCTATTGTTACAGAGTATTGCTTTGAGTCTCTCTCTGTGAGTAGTTGTTGTTACAAAGAATTGCTTTGAGAACAGACTCTGTCTTAGAATGTACTAACACAATTAGCAGCTTGCAAGTTTCACACTTAGAGGGAGAGAAACAGTGCCAAAAACCAAGACCTCTTCATTGATAATACCCTGGAATTTAAACTATGGGGAATAAACTCATTTGTGATTTTAATACAGAACTTCTTTAATATGATCCAACATAATAACCAAACAATCATTCATTTTCTGAGATAGCTGTAAAACTCATCTGAAAAGTTTTCAGAATAAATCACCCTTTAAAAATGAATAGTGTGTACCTTCTAAAAATGAAACCTACATCTATCTCTGAGTCGTGAAGAACATGTATTAAGGTTATAACAACCAACAAGAAGACACTTTTATGAAGAAATCCATGATTAAATCGAGTCTTCCTGACTAGTGTTTTAAATCGATTTGATCTAAATCAAATGCAACCTGTTTTTGCTGACCAACAGGCAGTTCTGCTCCCCAGGCCCTTCTGGGATGTCACTGCCCCAAACTCAGCTGTTGGAGAGCCAGGAAATGCTCAGCTAAGATCTTCCCCATGTAACACTGGGAAAGAATCTTAGCACTACAGGGGAAAACAAACCACAGAGCTCTGCTAACCAGGAGGAGCTCAGTTATAGTTGCCGGTTCCCCCATATAACCTTAACTCTGTCCTCTTGGAATGCCACTTTATTGTATCTTGCAGAGTTTTGCCAACCCACAGCCTGCCTTCAAATCTCAGCAGGTTGCCTAAAAAATCATTAAGTGTTTAAAAATAATACATTTGTGGTGGGGACTGCTTTTTCATCTTTTGAGTTTTGAGCCTGGAGTCAGGGGCAGGGGAGAGAAGGGAGCAAGGGAAGTCACTTTTTTCAAGTCATCCTACATAAACCCCATATTTTGGTTTAAACAAATGGATGTGCTTATCACAGGACTCCAGGCTCTGGGGCTTTTAGAAAATCAAACGCCAAATACTGTGAGATGCATGACAAAGATCAGGGGAGTTGCCAACAGTGGGAATGAGGAATATTTGCCTAATATCACAGGGAACTAATTGTAGGGAATCCTCTGATTAATGCATCGTTAGGCTCTTTAGCTCTTCCCCCTGTGGAGGTAGAGGCCATGGGTACCCCGGGAACATCAGTGGTCTTGTGCCTGAAGGTACCTCTCCCCTTGACAACCCTCCACTCCCCATCCATTGCACTTCATGCAATTCTGCTGTAGGGCAGCCCAACGAGAAGCGTGCGATGCAATCATTCTCATGTCTTTCCGTCCATTCTTGGTCCTGTAAGGACACTGAAGTGCCAGGCCTTCAGCAGCTGCAGTGAGAGCGAGAGGGTCTCACACTTTTGTGCATCAGGCCACGTTTATAGAGCCCTGTGTGGGTACAACATTTGTTTCTGCACACGATCCACGGCTATGAAGCGGATCTCTGCGGATTTGCAGGGCGCTGCCCATTTATGCCTGGATTTAGGAGACGAACTCTGGGCATTATTTTGCAAAACCTGCTCAAGCCTTTTAGAGCTTTTTCATAGCAAACCATGGCGTTTTTTAAACCCCCGACATTCCATGACTGAGCAAAACATCTCCAGGAATATCAACAACGCTGGCTCGAAGAGAGGTAGGACTCTTCTTAAACAAAATGATTTTAAACGAACAACTTGCTACCAAAGAGTTTGAGATATTTGCTGTGGCAGAACAAAGGGGGTTTTGATCTAAAAGAATGTGACCCCAGACTTTTTACAATTCGTTCTACAGATGTGGGGCTTGTGCATTTTCTGCTGGGGCTTGTCCGGACAAAAAGCCAGAGCTCAGCCCTAACAATCAACCGGGAGAGCGGAGTCAGAGGTGAGGAAGGCCTGGGAAGATCCTGAGACAGGGAATGAAGGGGTGTCACATCCACCTGCTCCTTCCTGTAGGTAGATCACAGAAAGATCTAGAGGTGAGTGCTGGGGTTTCCCTGCCATGAGTGGGCAGCGTGCAATTAACAAGGGCTGCTTCTCACACTCACACACACCCCCCATCACGCCATGCACACCTCTCACGCCGGCACCAGATCTGATTTCATCTCATGCATTTACACAGCACATCTCTGCAAGCAGATTATAACCCCCAGTGTCCATAACTCCAGTTAACTCTGCAGTGAGGACATGCTCCCCCCAGCCCCAAGACCTTAAAACCCAAGGTCGACTCCCCCTGCTCGAGAAGACACACGCTTCAACCCTGCCCCACCCCGCAGCCCCAGTTCCCTAACCTGGGGCTTGCCAGGGGATTCTCTGCTTGTGATCAAGTGGGGCTGGCTGGATGCAAGGCGCTGGCCAATCCTCTCTGTCTCCAGCTGCTAAACTGCATTCAAAGAAAGTTTACAAAATAATCCCTCCCCCCTCCTCTGTGTGTTCTTTCCACTTGCTCTTCCCTCTGTCCCTATTCTCTGCGCCTCTCAGTCTCGCCTGCTCAGCCAGCAGCTGGGGATTTGCAAATAAATAAATAAAAATAAAAAAACTGGACAAAAAAGCCCCAAATATTTTCTGTAAAATCGACATGGGCAGGACCACCAGTGCTGGACCTAGTGGCCCCCCCCCCCCCCCCCGGCTTGAAGCGGTTTCCATCTTATCCAGGGTTTACAGTTTGGCTCAGTGGCTCTCTGCCCCCTCACTGTACAAATGGTTCCAGCGCCCCTGGGCGGGACAGGGCCTGAAGAAAGGGGCATGCGGAGGTGTTGGGAACACATGGGCCCTGCAGCTGCCCCCCCGCCATGCCCCCCCGCCCGCCCCAGCTCTACCTTCTCTAACCCCCAGACAACACACCTCCCCCTCCCCTTTTCTGCTTAGGACTCCAGCCCCACTGAACGGGCCAGACGGGAGATGGAATCTCTTCCCTGAAGTGCCATCCAAAAACCCAGAGGGGCGGGCTGGGAGGAAGAGCCCCAGAAACACCCCGACCCACGGCATGGCAGAGGCGCAAAAGGAACGGGCGAGATCGGCGGCAACTTCACCAAAAGCTAAGGCCAGCCCCCCGTCACCTGACTCTACGAAAGCGCAGTAAGCTGGTGGTCTAAACGGGGCATGGGCAGTTCCACCAGACGATCAACAGAGCCGGTTAGAGATTCATTTAACAACTCCGGAATGGCTTTGCAATGGGAGGAGAGTTTTCCGAGCCATGCTTTGCTTCCTGAGGCGGTCAAGATTTGAGCTTTACTAGAGGATTGTACAGGATTCAGGCATTCTCTAGTTCCTCCTTTGTCAGCCCCTTGCCCTAACACCCTGCCTGCCCTGGGTGCTCAGCTGAGCTCTCCCTCGCTGCACGGTGCAAAACCAGAACTATCCCATTACTCTCCCCTGCTGTGTCTCTCTCCCTCTCTCCCCTCAGGCCAGGCTGCTGCTGCCCCAGGGGAGCTCACTGGGGTCGGGGGGTGTCTCTGCGCTGGGTCCCCGGGGCTGTTGCAGACCCTTCCTCCTGCTGGGGCTGGAGGCCCTGTTCAAGCTCCCCTTGGAGAGAAGCGCGCTGTGTTCGCAGGAGCAGGACCAGCCCCGCAAACCGACCGCCCGGCTGTCCCAGAGGTTCCCGAGCCCAGCGCTCACCCCCAGCCCAGCCGCATCCAGCAGCTTCTCCCTGCGCCAAGGCACCGCAGCCCGTGGGGCATCTTCAGGACAGCGGAGCTCCACGTAGTGCCACTTCTCTGCCCAGGAAAGGGATGGGGAGAGGCTGATGCTGACCCTGTGGGGCTGAGCTGAGCAGCAGCAGGTGCAGCCAGTCCCTGTGGGGATCCCCGATGGCTCCCTGGCTCCAGCTGCTGTTTGGGAGGCAGGGAAGGGGCCCTACAGCCAGGCAGGCTGCACAGCTGCATGCCCCATAGGTGCTGGGGCTGGTGCTGGTAGGGATGTATGGGGAGGTGGGGATTTCACAGCAACTTTAACTAATACACTGAAATGCTTCCATCAACATTTTTTGCTAGGGAAAATTGGGTGTTTGATTAAAGACAATTTTTTGTGGAAAGTGTCACTTTAACAGGAAAAAAATCAATTTTTTGTTGGAAACTTCAAAAACCAAAAATGGTTTAGATGATGTGGGGTTTTTGTTTTGTTTTTTCCCCAATTTTGGACTAACGGACTAACCGTTTTCCGGTGCTGGTAGAAGTTTTTGCGGGGTTGGCCATTCTTGGAAGAAGTTTTTCTTGATCTTGCTCTCCTGGATGGGGAGAAAAGTTTGAAAAGATGACACCCCCCCCCCAAAAAAAAGGCTCCAACACCAGGAAATGGAGAACTGAACCCAAACTTGTTGGCTTAAAACCAACGAGATTTTAAAAGCAATAGTTTTTCAGGGGGGCTCTGACTTGTGATTTTTTTTTTATTTTTTTTGGTCACTTGCAATTGGCCACGTGGGATAGGACCAGCTTAGTCAGGATCCAGACCTTAGCCCATCTAGAGAGGCCTGGCAGTGGCTCATACACAGCGGCTGTGGGGGTTAGGGACAGGAGAGTGATTTGATGCATTTTCTGAAATTACACCTAGCAAGGGAAGGAGCCGGGGAAATGCAGTATACCCTGGGGAATCAGGGACGCTCAGGAGGAGGCCACAATGACGCTGCTCCAGAGTTTTGCTCTGACACACTCAGCCCTCATGGAACAGAGCCCCCGGCCTTCCCCTCAACAGGCACTGACTTATTTTTCCCCGTGGATGCTCCACCCCTGTTGTGCCCTTAGCCCCCACTCTTGTTCCACCTCTTTCCCAGGGCACCAACTCCTCAGCGCACTCTTCACCGTTATATCTCTCCAAAGCCAGCCAGCCAGAGCGGGGTGGCACCTCCTCCCACCCCACAAGGACCCCTTGCTGCAACTGTCATGAGTAAGTATCGGGGAGTGAACCCCTCTGCTAGGGCTCTCCCAGGCCGGGATCTCGGTGTCTGGGGGGTTGCTGGGGGGTTGCTGGGGGGTGTCTCTGTTCTGCGCTCTCCCAGCTCCGCTCTTCTTTCTCTGTTAACCCTCCTGGGGTGGAAGCCACCTTCCCGCTCTCCGCTGGCCGGCCTGTGCCCCTCTCCTCTCTCTGCCAGGCCTCTGCCTTCGCTGGGAGCTCTCGCTGGGGTGGGGCTGCTGCTGACTCTGCTCTGAGCTCTGCCTGCATATGGGGGAGCTGCGCTGGAGCCCCCGGAGGGGTCAGGGACCGCAGGTAGAGCCAGCAACTTGCAGGGGTTCCTATTTCACACCGATCTCTGCACCATCGCTGCACCCAGGGGCTAGTGCGCTGGGAGAACCATTGAGGGCCTGACTCTGTGGGGTGGCTTTGCCAGGAGCTGCGTCCTCCAAGAATCGGCCCAGAGCTGTCTGGAAACTAGTCCATGGTCTGAGATTGACTTGCTTATTCTGATACCTGTTGCTCCCAGGCTTCCCCCAGCTGCTCTTGGCCAGTGGACGCCCAGTATCTTTGTCCCCATATCACACTTTTTCACTCCCTCTTGCTTTTCTGTCAGTGAGCTCCGGAGCAGGCAAGGCGCTGTAGAACACACTTTGAGGGGAGGAGAATTCTATTCATGGAGGTTATGGAAAAGGGGATGTAACCAAAGGTAGATGGGGCCAGACTAACCTGAGCTCTTTCTTTGAGATGAGAACTGGTTGTTTAGAGAGGGGAAATGCAGCAGATCTAATATACTTGGACTTCAGTAAAGCATTTGATATGGTATCACGTGGGAAATTATTAGCTAAATTAGAGAAGATGGGGATCAGTACAAGAACTGTAAGATGGGTAAGGAACCAATTAAAGGGGAGAAGGCTGGAAGCTGAACTATGGGATCGGAGGGAGATTCCTAATGGAATTCTTCAAGGATCTGTTTTGGGATCCATCTTCATTAATCTCTTTATTAATGGTGTTAACCCAAAAAGTAGGAGAGTGATAACAAAACTTACTGATGATTAAAAAGCTGGGAAACATGGTCTGTCCAGAGTGGGTAGAATATTATACAGGAAGATCTGGATGCCCTTGAAGACTGGAGTAGAAGAAGAAGGATGACATTTAATGGTACCAGGTGCAAAATCCTGCACTTAGGGTCTAATAAGAAGAATTTCTTCATTATGTTGGGGGCTCATCAGTTGGAGGCGACAGAGGAAGGGCGAGACCTTGATGTGTTGATCGATTATAGGGTGACTGAGCCACCCATGTGATGTGGCCATGAAAAAGGCAAAGGTGATGCTAGGATGCATCAGCTGAGGCACTTCCAGTCGAGACAGAGAAGTACTAAAGTACATGGCCCTGGAGAGCCCTCCTCTAGAATCCTGTGTACGATTCTGGTCATTCGAGAAAGATGAATTCAGAGTGAAACAGATGCAGAGAAGAGTTCTCAGGATGATCAGGGAATGGAGGGCCTGTCTTATGAGAGAAGGCTGGGAGAGCTGGGCTGGTTTAGTCTAGCAAAACAAAGGCTGAGAGGGGATCTGATGGCTCTCCATAAATACATCGGGGTAAACACCAGAGAGGGTGGAGAGCTGTTCTAGCTAAAGGACAATGTAGGCACAAGAACAAAGGCGGATCAACTGGCCAAGAACAAGTTCAGGCTGGAGATTAGAAAGTTTCTAACCATCTGAGGAGGGAGGTTCTGGAACAGCTTCCCAATAGGGGCAAACTTTATTAGTTTTAAGAGAGCATTGGACACATTTGAGTGTGACTGTATGAGAGGGTTGCTTGTGGGATGGGGGTGGACTGGGCAACCCTGAGGGTCTTGACTGGTATATGTCTTATGGTCCTGTCAAGGTTCCTCCCCCACTCTGAACTCTAGGGTACAGATGTGGGGACCTGCATGAAAACATCCTAAACTTACTTTCACCAGCTTAGGTTAAAACTTCCCCAAGGTACAAATTAATTTTATCCTTTGACCCTGGATTTCCACTGCCACCACCAAACTTTAACTGGGTTTACTGGGAAACGTAGTTTGGACACATCTTCCCCCCCCCAAAATCCTCCCAACCCTTGCACCCCACTTCCCAGGGAAGGTTTGGTAAAAATCCTCACCAATTTGCATAGGTGACCACAGACCCAAACCTTTGGATCTTAGAACAATGAAAAAGCATTCAGTTTCCTTACAAGAAGACTTTTAATAGAAGTAAAGGAATCACCTCTGTAAAATCAGGATGGTAGATACCTTACAGGGTAATTAGATTCAAAACATAGAGAATCCCTCTAGGCAAAACCTTAAGTTACAAAAAAGGTACACAGACAGGAATAGTCATTCTATTCAGCACAGTTCTTTTCTCAGCCATTTAAAGAAATCATAATCTAACACATACCTAGCTATATTACTTACTAAAAGTTCTAAGACTCCATTCCTGGTCTATCCCCGGCAAAAGCAGCATACAGACAGACACAGACCCTTTGTTTCTCTCCCTCCTCCCAGCATTTGAAAGTATCTTGTCTCCTCATTGGTCATTTTGGTCAGGTGCCAGCGAGGTTACATTTAGTTTCTTAACCCTTTACAGGTGAGAGGATTTTTCCTCTGGCCAGGAGGGATTTTAAAGGGGTTTACCCTTCCCTTTATATTTATGACAGGTACCAAGTCTCTTGCTTCAGCTGGTCACCTGCAGGGGTCAGGAAGGGATTTTCCTCGCCAGTGTATTCTGGGTTGGGGGGAGGATGTGTGTTGTTTCCATCCTCTGAAGCACTGGAGTTGGCCCCCGCTGGAGGTGGAACACTGAATAGTGTGGGCCAATGCTCTGGAGTGGTACCAAGCTTTCTTTCTCTAAGGGGCTTTGCTGGCTGGGTCTTGCTCACATGCTCAGGGTTTAAGTGATCACCATATGTGGGGTAGGGAAGGAATTTTCTCCCAGGTCAGATTGGCATGGACCTAGGGGATGTTTCGCCTCCCTCTGCAGCATGTGGGCAGGTTGCTCGCTGGGATCAACTGAGTATATTTTCCTTACTCAGCTCTGTTAGAGGCTTTCCAGAGGTCACAGGGTCAACCCCAGCGGATCACTCCCAGTCAGGGCACTAGGAAGCTTTTAAAGAGGATTTCATGGCTTATGATGAACTGTGTATCCTTAGGTAGCTCTGAAAACCTCTGCTTGGAGAATGGAAATACCTGGCTCCTGGGGCAGAAAAAAAAAACAGAAAACCCCAACAGGCTGGGTTTAAAAAAAAATACAGCACCCCCCCCCTTTTTTTTTTTTGGGTGGCTTAAAATATTGAGTAAAACTTTTTTGCTGCACGGGCCACAGGGGAAGAAATAGCCTCCGGAAGCCCTGCTGGCGCTGCAATGGGTTTGGCTGGTGTGGGGTTGCAACTGGCGTGTTACTAATGAACGGTGAAGCCTTGAGTTATGGAGCTCACTCGAAGTGAGTGCCAAGGAAACCCGCTCACCGCCCCGCTGTGTATCCTGTATCTGCCACAGAAGGAGTGAAGAGAATCAAGAGAGCTGTCTGGGGTGACCTAGGGCCAGAACCACAGTGGGCTCTGGGGTGGGACTGAGGAGTATTGACAAAACTGGGCTAGCAGAGAGCTGCTGGTCAGATTGAGGGGCATGAGATCTTTGTCTACACTGAAACGGTTGTCCAATTCGGTTCCTAGTTTCATGTTTTTGCCTTCATCCCTCCACCTGCATAAGCAGCACAAACCTCTGTGCACTTGGCCTCTAACCCAGCCGCGGGGCTCTGTGCTTGGATTGTAGATTTCAACCATGCTTCGTACTTTGCTGTGAATATCACATTGCAGCTGCCAATGGGAGATGCTGCCAGGGATTTCTACGGAGCAGCAGATAGCCCAAAAGCCAAGGCCACGACGGAGCCCCAGGACGAGCCTGACAGCAGCGACATGGAGGAGATGGAGGTGGAGGAGATGGGAGAATGGGAGGATGAGGAGATGGACGTGGATTAGAACATCTGGGATTTGAGAAGTGCTGGGTGTGCATATGGCACCATACGATGCACCCACACGAGAGGGGCTTCCTCACCTCTCACTGTTTACAGAGCTAGGCATCTCAGGGGTTCTCTTATATATATTTTATTTTTCCTTTCTTCTTTGCACTTACAAACTTTGAGCAGATTTAGGGATGAATGAATGTTCCGTTTCCAGTGGTGTCATCATGCCAACAGCTCTGGGATTCGGACACGATACAGGTACAGTAGGGTAACGTGCATCAAATCTCTTCAATCCAGACAGTGTGATCAGCATGGGCAGCAGGTATCATGGGGCTGTGGGCACTGAGGTTGCAGTGCCCCGGGGCTGGGGTCTCGCCCCCCGACCTCTGCCGTCCAGTGCTGGGGCTGTGGGCTGTGGTGAGGGTGCTTTGGGCTCCTGCGGGGGAGAGGCAGGTAAAAGGGGAGGGAGGGGGCAGAAGGGGAGTGGCGGGACCTCAGGCACAAGGGGAAGGGCCAGGGGCTAGGCTTCCTGGGTGGCCAACTCACTGGCAGCCAGTGCTGATCGGAGAGTAGACAAATGATCATCAGGCTTTGTGCTGACCATGTCTAAGTCAGAGCAGCCTTGGGGCTGCTCTAATGTACATTCCGCTCCACATAGGCCCAGGTAAGCTGAGAATAGCTGTACTACAATGCATTCTGGCCATGGGAAGCAGGGCAGTTGAGGCCTTTCCACCAGCCAGGGAAGCCTCTATCTGCAGGCATCCTCTGAGGGTATTGACCCTGTGACATTGCACTTCATAAGCTTTATAAAAATGTTTAAGTGTGAATATGTAGTAACTGGAATATGCTTTATGCAGAAGGTCTCTATAAGCTTTGTAATGATACCTTACAAGTCTACTGAGTGTGTTCATCCTATTTGTATGAATGTGTCATTCTTGTATCTGAAATTAGGAATATGAGATATCACTCTGAGGTCCTACTGTAGTTATGCAAAGTGTGGGCCATTAATGGTGGCTTAGAATCTTGATGGCTCCCATTAGCTAGGACAACTGACTGTAGATGGCTCTGTTCACCTGCAAGCCTTCACTGCATAGGTGCAGGCCAGTCCTGAAAGAATGGAGGGGGGCTCACAGGACATGTGAACATGTCACATGATAGTTGAATCCATCTTTAACCTGGTGTTTTTCCATTTAGAAGCAGGGGTGGGAACCCAGAGAGAACACGAGAGGATTGTGCCAAAGATATAAAAGGGGGTGGAACAGAACAAAGGGGGCTGCCAGTCATAAGAAATCCCCGAGTTACCACCTGAGCTGGAACAAGGCTGTACCAGGGGAAAGGATTGGGCCCAGACTGGAGAGAGTCCAGTCTGGGAAAGAAGCTTATCAGGGTGAGATTTACGTGTATTCCATTTCTTAATGTATTAGGCTTAGACTTGCGTGTTTTGTTTTATTTTGCTTGGTAACTTATTTGTTCTGTCTGTTATTACTTGAAACCATTTAAATCCTACTTTTTATATTTAATGAAAGCACTTTTGTTTATTAATTAACCCAGAGTAAGTGATTAATACCTGGGGGAGCAAACAGCTGGGCATCTCTCCCTATCAGTGTTATAGAGGGTGGACAATTTGAGTTTACCCTGTATAAACTTTATACAGAGTAAAACAGATTTATTTGGGGTTTGGATCCCATTGGGAGCTGGGTGCTGGAGACAGGTGACCTGCTGAGCAGTTTTGGGTTAAAGTCTGCAGCGTTGGGGGTGTAGCCCAGACCTGGGTCTGTGTTTGCAGCTGGCAAGCATGTCTGGCTCAAGAAGGCAGGGTTCTGGAGTCCCAAGCTGGCAGGGAAAATGGGCTCAGAGGCAAATTCAGCGCATCAGGTGACAGGGCACTGCAGGTGTTCTCTTCACTCTGGTCAAATGCCTTGTGTGGGTTGTACCTGTGGGGTGCAGGGGTGGAATGAGCCGGGGACATGTGCCTGTTTGAGTGATTCATAGCAAGCATACGAGGCACCTTTGGGGGAGCCTTGTCCAGGCCTGCCATGGGTCAGCTCTCTGAAACCACCACCCCTGGCAGTGCAAGCCTGACCTTCCAGCCCCCTGCAGGCCTCGCTCTCTGTGTACAGGTTAGCGATCGACACCCCCAAAGCCTCTGAGCGTCCCTCGGGAGTGCTCAGCCTGTTCCACAGAGCACACGCAGAACTGTGACTCTAATCCCACAGGCGCGGTCCACAGCAGCTTGTAAGATTCAATTCAGGCCAACCACTCTATTTAGAACACAGCACTTAGATATACAGAAAACAGGAATGAGTTTATTATCAAAGAACAGAGATGCAAGCGAGAGTGAATAAATACTGGTAACACCCATTGTTTCATGTTCTGTGTGTATATAAATCTCCCCACTGTATTTTCCACTGAATGCATCCAAAGAAGTGAGCTGTAGCTCACGAAAGCTTATGCTCAAATAAATTGGTTAGTCTCTAAGGTACCACAAGTCCTCTTTTTCTTTCTGCAAATACTGGAAAGTAATGGTTACATAGAAAACAAAATCCTAACACTTTCTACAGCCAGGGTTCTCACAAATTTTTGGCAGCCTCAGAATGTGGCTCTGACAATTCAGAGGCCTCACCAGCCAAGTCACTCAAACCTGCCGACTGCAATCCCCAGCGAGACCTGTACCTGCCATGCAGTGCTCGGCATGCTGCCCTCTCTAGCAGCCACTGTTAACCTGAGCTCCCTGCTGCCTCCTTTCCCCAGGGGGGCGGGGGGGGTCAGACACCCCAGGGACGTTGCTGAAGAGGGCTGGGGGAGAACAGCGAGTGTCCCAGCTGAAATCCCAGCGCGCTGCGAGGGCACCTCTGGCTATGGCGGGCTCTGTCTCCGGCCCAGCACCGTGCTGCGGGGAGGAGCCGAGAGTTCAGGGACACGCCGGCTCCCATCGGTCTCCGATACACGCAGGACGCGAACGGACCAGGGTCGTGTCTGGTGGTTTCACTAGCACTGAATGGTGGATCGACCTGAGCTCAAACCGCTCAGACACCAGAATCCCCAGCCCAGGGAATTAGTCCAGAGGGGTGAGAGAGACTCACAGGTGGTTGAATTTGGTGCCGTTGGTCCATTTCCAGGGCTGACCCTGTTCCCTCCGGAGGCCGATCCAGTGGTCCCGGACACCCTTATGGCGCAGCAGGAACGCCTTCAAGAAAGCCGAGGGACAGCAGGTATCAGCCCCAGCTCCGGTGCTTCCCCCCCCTCCTCCAGGGCTCTGTGCCGCAGAGAATCCCAGTCTCATATTCACAGAGTATCAGGGTTGGAAGGGACCTCAGGAGATCTTCTAGTTCCACCCCCATTCCCAATTAAATGATCCAACACATTTCTGCCCCATATCCCTAAATGGCCCCCTCAAGAATTGAACTCACAACCCTGGGTTTAGCAGGCCAATGCTCAAACCACTGAGCTATCCCTCCCCCCATATTGAAGGGTGCTCAGTTTATTTTCGGCGGGGGGGGTGTTTCCCCTCCCTTTTGCAAAGTACAAGATCACCCAAGCAGTATTAACCCTCCCCCTGCACAGAGCAGCCCCACCCAGTCCAGTCACCCGCACCCCAAGTCCCCCTGGGCTGGGGGGAGCTGCTGGGTCTAAGCTCTCTGCAGAGACCTCTCTTCTCACAGATCATTCCCCACTCACCACAACAAGGCAGAAGGAGGGAGCGAGTCAAGCTGAAGTGGGAGCGGTCAATGTGAGAGGATCCCCTCCTCCCCCCTCCTCAGCTGGCTGCTCCTTTCCCATCCCCACAACAGGAGCACTGGCTGGGTTCTCAGTCCCACTCCAGCAGCCAGCAGGCCAGGAGATGCCTGAGCCAGCCCTGCCCTAGACAGAAGCTGTCTCCCTATTTGGGGAGGGGGCAGCTGAGAATGGGCAATCCCTGTGATCACACACAGACAGTAGGGCCCTGGGCCCAGCCAGGGCTGGCGTTCAGCCGCTGGAAGTTCATTCACTCTGGCCTCCCAGCACGGGAGGGCTCAGAGCTGCTCCTCACCCCACGGGGCAGAGCCCAGGTCCTACTTCAGCAGCCACCACTGTGCCAAGATCAGTGTCTGGCAATTCGAGAGTCTCTCACCGTTTCCTGCTCACTGTCGATCCCAGCCAGGGAGGCACCCGCTGCAGAGCAGCGGCTCTGGCTGTCGGTCCAGCTCCCTTCCCTCTCTGAGAAATAGTAGCATTTCCCTTGGTATCCCATCCAGCCGTCCGGGCACAAGGGGCCAGCAGGGGGCACAGATCAGCTGATGAAAGCTGAGATGTCAGCACTGAGAATGAGACAGTCACATGGAGGGTAAGAGTTACACCTCGAATTGGGCATTTGACTGGTACAAAAATTGGTCAATTGAGTGTCAAAGAGTGGTCAGATATTTTAAAATACCAATTTATCAGAACAGTAACAAAAAAGAGCAAGACGTCATTGTCTCCAGTAGGTTTAGCTTTCAATAGATACGTATCTAAGTAATTTTTTTTAAAAAATGTATTTCACTAAGTTATTTTAACTCAGAAAAAAAAGGCGAAACAATGAAACCAAGTTCTGAAAAACACAAGTGAGACTCCAAGACGCAATCAAAAAGGCAGGCTGCCACCTACCCTCAGGGTTCTTGCTGGAGTATTTGACTGCGGCCAAACAGGCAGTCAATTGACCTGCTTGCCAAGTCTACTGGGACCCCCAGCTGGGGCTGGTCCACGGCAATCAGACACAGGAGGATGGAGATGTTTGTCACAGTAAATTTGCCTGGCAAGAAGGATTCCAGGGACACTCCCAGCCTGGGAGGGACTGACACAGCTCAGAGCATTTCACCCCAGGCACAAGATCAACAGCTTGACGTTCAACCTAGCAACAAACGGCAGGTGAACAACTGAGAAGAACTTGGGAACTTTCAAGCAGGGACATGAAAGCCACAAGGGGGCGCCAGAAACCACAGCAACCGGAAGTGACCTGTTGCACTGTGGGCCAGGAATGATGGAACTTAATTCACCTCCTACCTGCAGACTTTTCTCTCCCCAAACACAGCAGCAAGAAAGGCACTTTCTGTAAGGCCTCACAGCAGTGTAACCCTTTCAGAGCCATGAAAGAGCAGCAGTGGGGTCACCCTTAAGTGACACCAAAGAGGATTTGGAAGGCCTGTCTAGTTGAGAGGAGTCGGACTCAAACCCCTCCAGACGTTTTTGAGCACATCACTTTTTTTTTGCACCACAGTAACTCGGTAGCTGGTTTTCAAGCCTTCCCATGTGGCTGGCGCTCAGCGAGGAACAGACACTCTAAGTAGGGAAGAGTTAGGAAACGTGGCAGCGGTGATCAGAAAACGAGCATGTGTTCACTCACGCACAAGGCATGTCTGACCCTCTAGATTTAACTGTCCAGTGCACGGTAGCCCACACCTCTGCCCTACTGAACTGAGCAGAGAAGTCAGTGACTAACAGTTGATGGCACAGGCTGTCTCCACCATCCATCTCCAGGTCAGATGCCACATGTTCTACAGAGCTCCCTGCACCTGCAGGTGTGTAACCAACCCTAAGCTCACAGATTCCCACCTTACACAGTGAGAGCCAATGCTGCCCATTGCAACAGCCTGCCATTACAGCAGGGAGCTGGGATTCAGGGCCCATCTGTATCAGAGCAAGCTGCACCAGTATAATCACAGTGACGCAGTGACATCAGGGCAAACACCTCCTGGAGATGCGCTGGAGCAGTGCAGCTCGCTCTGGTAACTTCCTGCAGCGAACTGCACCAAGGCAAGCTGCTTTGTGCACCAGTGCAGTGCGTCTCCTTTAGCGGTTTGCACCAATTCAACTGCACGGATGTCATGACATCGGCACAGAGGATTCCTAATGCAGACAGACCTGGATTCAATCCCCTCTGCCAGCTGCTAAACCCTCCTGGGGCCCAGTGATCAGATCCCAGGGCAATAGAAAAATCCCACCCCCGACAGTCTCCAGCACGCCCTACTCCAGACAACAGGGGGATACAGCAGGGTTCATGTTCACCGCAAACAGACACCCTCTGCACGAGCACACGCTGTCTGGGCAGCCGGGGGTGTGAATGGTGCTATGGGAGCCTTCATGGCCACGCTCAGCGATTGGGGGGTTTCCACACTGCGCTGGTGGAGGGGTCTAGACTGAGTTCTCCGGCTCATTTCAATAACACTGCAGCACCTGCCGCCCGGCCACAGGCGTGACCTGAAGATCCAGGAAGGCCAGGCTGGTAACCTCAGAGCAACACAGGGAAGGCAAAGGGCTCAGGGATGCGCTGCACCCTGTCCCATTGGACACCCTGGACAGGGACTGCTTCATGGCACATGGCAAAGGCGACTTGGGTCCAAAGTGCTCAGAGATGGGCTGGGGGGGGCTAATGTCAGTCAGATCGTCCCGACACAGAAAGTGCCCAGGTGCAGGGGTCTGGGACGGAGCAGGAGGAAGGTTGGGGAGGAACATCCCCCAGGAATCCTCTGTCCCAGGGGCAGAAGCCAGACAGGCCGGGAGGAGAAAGTGAGCGTGGTAGGTCACGGGGGAATGGGATGCACGGAGATCGTAGATGGAGGGGAAGGGAGCGGGGCGGAAGCTGGGAACTCACCTGCCAGAGCAATGATGGCAGCGATCAAAGCAGACGATACAACTATCAGTGCAACCACAACTCCACAGGTTGGACTTTTCTGGCAGTTACAAGGAGGGTCTGAAACAGAAAGACCCGTCAGGCAGGGCTGGGAGGACACGTCTCACTGACAGCACCGGGGCTGGAGCTGCCCTGGAACATGCACCGTTCTGTCGATTGCTCCTTCCCTCAGACGCTCTGGGAGAGGAGCCCTGAGTGTCAGGCAGACCCCCCCCCACCTCCAAGGGCAGATGGAGGGTCCATGGCTCCCTAGAGCTACCCTGGGGCTGTTACCAAGATCCAGCTCTGGCTGGGTAGCAGGGCCTCAGAGCAGCAGCCGGGCCATGGTAAGAGCTGCCGCTGTGGGGAACTACAGACCCTCCCCCTGCTCTGGGCAGGGAGCCTGGGGGGAGGGATACGGACCAGGGGCTGCTCTCTACCCCCCACCCCAGGCAAGTGGAGGGTCATCCACGGCTCCCTGCAACTGCCTGGACTCCAGCTGCCAGCCAGAGGCGGGGTGGGGGGACCTCAGGGGGAAGGGGGGGGGAGGGGAGGGGCCAGTGACAAAAAGCGGGAGGGCCACGCCCCCTTCCAGCACCCCGGGCAGTTTCAGTGTCTCTCTCCAGCCTGCTCACAGGCAGAGATGCCCCATTACCTGGGTTCCCTCCAGTCTCCAGGTGTCCATTGCCATTAACACACAACTCCTGCAGCGGCTCTTCGCTCTCAGCAGCCCCAGTTGCTGTCCCTATTGTCTCTCTCAGCAACACTCAGGCCACAGACGCTGCTGCAGGTGCTGGGCTGGGGTCGGCTCCTCTCGGTCGGAGTGGGTCCGATTTGGCAGCAGCAAAGCCGAGGCAGAGGTCCTGGCCCTGGCTCCCCGTCCCTGCTCCAGACTCTCCAGCCGATCTGAAACCGAGAGGGACCAAGCAGGACAGGTCAGGGGTGGGGGAGGCGATTTGTGGTTTCTCGTTGCCTGCCCAGCAGCCCAACCCCCTGCCAGAGGCGGTGCCATGATGATTAAACCCCCTTAACTCCTATCAGCCCCTCCGCCCCCCAGGGCCTCAGAGACCTGATCTCCTAAAGGCCTCGCCCACCCGTGACAGGCACCCAGCTGGGGGGTGGGGGAGAAGACCCTCCTCACACACACAATCCTCCTAGAAGTAAGTGTGAGTAGGATATCACAAGGGGACAGGGCTAGGGCTCGAAACAGCCCTGTTCCTGACCCAGCCCCCTCCTGGCAGGGCGGGACTTGAAACAGCGTCCTGCGCTCCTCTGCCTGGCCCTTCCTTTCCCTTCCGGGGGGGGGAGAGCTCTCTCGAACCCCCCCCCGCCCTTTGGCCCAGGGCCCGCCCCCTGAATCGCCCCCCTTTGGCCCAAAATCCCCGCCCTTTGGCCAAGAAACGGCCCCTGCCACCGTGCTGCCCTCCCCATGTGGTCCCCAGCCACCGCCCGAGCCCCCCATTTGGAGCCCCGCCCCCATGCGGTTCCCAGACACACACCCGAGCCCCGCCCCCATTCCGGCCCCGCTCTCCCCATTCGGAGCCCCTCCCCCATTTGGTCCCCAGCCCCAAGCCCGAGCCCCGCCCCCCCATTCGGGCCCCAGCCCCTCGAACTCCCCATTCGGTCCCCAGCTCTGAGCCCTCCCCCTCCCAGCCCCCACCCCATTTGGGCTCGTGGTGCCCGCTCGCCCCAGCCCGGCTGTGGCTGTAACTTGCCCGCAAACCCCGCTGTGCAGCGAGCGAGCCACCGCAGAGCAGCCAGCAGCACCCTCCCTCCCTCCCGCGCCCCGGGTGGCTCTGGCAGGGACCGTTGGGACCGGGAGCGTCTCACCCACGGGAAGAGCACCCGGCACCGCAGCCGGGGGGAAGGAGGTGAGGTCCCGCACACCAGGCAAGCCGGCTTGCAGCCGCATCCCGCCGGGTGAGTTCACAGCCACAGCACGACCTCAGCCACAGCTGAGATGCCAGTGCCCGATTTCCTCACAACAGCAGCTGATCCACGTGCGTCCCGCCCTCAGCCTCATCTCCATTTAACCCAGCTCCCCCTTCTCTATTGCATCAAACAAGGTGCCACAAGTACTCCTTTTCTTTTTGCAAATACAGACTAACACGGCTGCTACTCTGAAACCTGTCATGGTGCAAGGCACTGAATTTAGCCGTATGGAGTGGAAATCTATCAACTTCATGAAAAAACTCGTACAGATACAGACAGACATCATCTTCCTTTCCAAATGCAAACAGATGGACATCATACCAAAAGGACTGAAGGTAAAAAATCCATTACAACCTACATATCACACAGACTATGCTGACAGCTTATGCCACACGCTCTCAAAGAAACTGCGGAACCACCTGATCAACATCCTCTACAGCAAACAGGGAAAGATTAACAATGAGCTCTCAAAACTGGATATTCTCATAAAAAAACAACATTCCACACAAACTTCCTCATGGCTGGACTTTACAAAAACTAGACAAGCCATTTACAACACACACTTTGCTTCTCTACAAAAGAAAAAGGACACTAAACTCTCTAAACTACTACATGCCACAAGGGGCCACAACAGTGGTTCCCTTAACCCACGCAGCAATATTGTTCATCTATCCAACTATAGTCTTAGCCCAGAAGAAGAATCTGTCCTATCTCGGGGCCTCTCCTTCGGCCCCTCCAGCCCCACGAACATGATACAGTTCTGTGGTGACCTAGAATCCCATTTTCGACGTCTCCCACTCAAGGAATATTTCCAACACACCTCTGAACAATATACTAGCCCACAGAGACCTTTCTACCAACACTACAAAAAGAAGGATTCTGGGTGGACTCCTCCTGAAGGTCGAAACAACAGACTGGACTTCTACAGAGAGTGCTTCCGCCGACGTGCACGGGCTGAAATAGTGGAAAAGCAACATCACTTGCCGCATAACCTCAGCCATGCAGAACACAATGCCATCCACAGCCTCAGAAACAACACTGACATCATAATCAAAAAGGCTGACAAAGGAGGTGCTGTCGTCATCATGAATAGGTCGGAATATGAACAAGAGGCTGCTCGGCAGCTCTCCCACACCACTTTCTACAAGCCATTACCCTCTGATCCCACTGAGGGTTACCAAAAGAAACTACAGCATTTGCTCAAGAAACTCCCAGAAAAAGTACAAGATCAAATCCGCACAGACACGCCCCTGGAACCCCGACCTGGGATATTCTATCTACTACCCAAGATCCATAAACCTGGAAATCCTGGATGCCCCATCATAGATTCATAGATTCATAGATATTTAGGTCAGAAGGGACCATTATGATCATCTAGTCTGACCTCCTGCACAATGCAGGCCACAGAATTTCACCCACCACTCCTAAAAAAGACCTCACACCTATATCTGTGCTATTGAAGTCCTCAAATTGTAGTTTGAAGACCTCAAGGAGCAGAGAATCCTCCAGCAAGTGACCCGTGCCCCATGCTACAGAGGAAGGCGAAAAACCTCCAGGGCCTTCCAATCTGCCCTGGAGGAAAATTCCTTCCCGACCCCAAATATGGCGATCAGCTAAACCCTGAGCATATGGGCAAGATTCATCAGCCAGATACTACAGAAAATTCTTTCCCGGGTAACTTGGATCTTACCCCATCTAAAAACCCATCACAGGCCATTGGGCCTATTTACCATGAATATTTAATTACCAAAACCATGTTATCCCATCATACCATCTCCTCCATAAACTTATCGAGTTTAATCTTAAAGCAAGATAGATCTTTTGCCCCCACTACTTCCCTCGGAAGGCTATTCCAAAACTTCACTCCTCTGATGGTTAGAAACCTTCGTCTAATTTCTAATCTAAATTTCCTAGTGGCCAGTTTATATCCATTTGTTCTTGTGTCCACATTGGTATTGAGTTTAAATAATTCCTCTCCCTCTCTGGTATTTATCCCTCTGATATATTTATAGAGAGCAATCATATCTCCCCTCAACCTTCTTTTAGTTAGGCTAAACAAGCCAAGCTCCTTGAGTCTCCTTTCATAAGACAAGTTTTCCATTCCTCGGATCATCCTAGTAGCCCTTCTCTGTACCTGTTCCAGTTTGAATTCATCCTTCTTAAACATGGGAGACCAGAACTGCACACAGTATTCCAGGTGAGGTCTCACCAGTGCCTTATATAACGGTACTAAAACCTCCTTATCCCTACTGGAAATACCTCTCCTGATGCATCCCAAGACGACATTAGCTTTTTTCACAGCCATATCACATTGGCAGCTCATAGTCAACCTATGATCAACCAATACTCCAAGGTCCTTTTCCTCCTCCGTTACTTCTAGTTGATGCGTCCCTAGCTTATAACTAAAATTCTTGTTATTAATCCCTAAATGCATGACCTTACACTTCTCACTATTAAATTTCATCCTATTCCTATTACTCCAGTTTACAAGGTCATCCAGATCCTCCTGTAGGGTATCCCTGTCCTTCTCTAAATTAGCAATACCTCCCAGCTTTGTATCATCTGCAAACTTTATTAGCACACTCCCACTTTTTGTGCCCAGGTCAGTAATAAAAAGATTAAATAAGATTGGTCCCAAAACTGATCCTTGAGGAACTCCACTGGTAACCTCCCTCCAACTTGACAGTTCACCTTTCAATAGGACCCGTTGTAGTCTCCCCTTTAACCAATTCCCTATCCACCTTTCAATTTTCCTATTGATGCCCATCTTATCCAATTTAACTAATAATTCCCCATGTGGCACAGTATCAAACGCCTTACTAAAATCTAAATAAATTAGATCCACTGCGTTTCCTTTATCTAAAAAATCTGTTACTCTCTCAAAGAAGGAAATCAGGTTGGTTTGGCACGATCTACCTTTTGTAAAACCATGTTGTGTTTTGTCCCATTTACCATTGACTTCAATGTCCTTAACTACCTTCTCCTTCAAAATTTTTTCCAAGACCTTGCATACTACAGATGTCAAACTAACAGGCCTATAATTACTTGGATCACTTTTTTTCCCTTTCTTAAAAATAGGAACTATGTTAGCAATTCTCCAATCATATGGTACAACCCCTGAATTTACAGATTCATTAAAAATTCTTGCTAATGGGCTTGCAATTTCTTGTGCCAATTCTTTTAATATTCTTGGATGAAGATTATCTGGGCCCCCCGATTTAGCCCCATTAAGCTGTTTGAGTTTCGCTTCTACCTCAGATATGGTGATGTCTACCTCCATATCCTCATTCCCATTTATCATGCTACCATTATCCCTAAGATCCTCTTTAGTCTTATTAAAGACTGAGGCAAAGTATTTGTTTAGATATTGGGCCAGGCATTATATATCATCTCAGGCATTGGCACCCTGACAGCAGGATTGTCTGGCTATGTAGACTCCCTCCTCAGGTCCTATGCTACCAGCACTCCCAGCTATCTTCCAGACACCACTGACTTCCTGAGGAAACTACAATCCATCGGTGATCTTCCTGAAAACACCATCCTGGCCACTATGGATGTAGAAGCCCTCTACAACAACATTCCA
Organism: Lepidochelys kempii; assembly: GCF_965140285.1. Lineage (NCBI taxonomy): Eukaryota > Metazoa > Chordata > Testudines > Cheloniidae > Lepidochelys > Lepidochelys kempii. The sequence goes on from NC_136393.1 coordinate 30,949,278, forward strand.
CACAAAGATGAACTACAAGCCAACAGGACCACTATTCCCCATAATGTCACGGCAAACCTGGTGGCTGAACTTTGTGACTTTGTCCTCACCCATAACTCTTTCACATTTGGGGACAATGTATACCTTCAAATCAGCGGCACTGCTGTGGGTACCCGCATGGCCCCACAGTATGCCAACATTTTTATGGCTGACTTAGAACAACGCTTCCTCTGCTCTCGTCCCCTAATGTCACTACTCTACTTGCGCTACATTGATGACATCTTCATCATCTGGGCCCATGGAAAAGAAGCCCGCGAGGAATTCCAACATGATTTCAACAACTTCCATCCCACCATAAACCTCAGCCTGGAGCAGTCCACACAAGAGATCCACTTCCTGGACACTATGGTGCTAATAAGCAATGGTCACATAACCACCACCCTATACCGGAAACCTACTGACTGCTATTCCTACCTACATGCCTCCAGCTTTCACCCAGATCACACCACACGATCCATTGTCTACAGCCAAGCTCTACAATACAACCGTATTTGCTCCAACCCCTCAGACAGAGACAAACACCTACAAGAGCTCTATCAAGCATTCTTACAACTACAGTAGCCACCTGCTGAAGTGAAGAAACAGATTGACAGAGCAAGAAGAGTACCCAGAAGTCACCTACTACAGGACAGGCCCAACAAAGAAAATAACAGAACGCCACTAGCCATCACCTTCAGCCCCCAACTAAAAACTCTCCAGCGCATCATCAAGGATCTACAAGGTGGGTAGAAAGTTGGCTAGATTGTCGGGCTCAACGGGTAGTGATCAATGGCTCCATGTCTAGTTGGCAGCCGGTGTCAAGTGGAGTGCCCCAGGGGTCGGTCCTGGGGCCAGTTTTGTTCAATATCTTCATAAATGATCTGGAGGATGGTGTGGATTGCACTCTCAGCAAATTTGCGGATGATACTAAACTGGGAGGAGTGGTAGATACACTGGAGGGCAGGGATAGGATACAGAGGGACCTAGACAAATTGGAGGATTGGGCCAAAAGAAATCTGATGAGGTTCAATAAGGATAAGTGCAGGGTCCTGCACTTAGGACGGAAGAACCCAATGCACAGCTACAGACTAGGGACCGAATAGCTAGGCAGCAGTTCTGCGGAAAAGGACCTAGGGGTGACAGTGGACGAGAAGCTGGATATGAGTCAGCAGTGTGCCCTTGTTGCCAAGAAGGCCAATGGCATTTTGGGATGTATAAGTAGGGGCATAGCGAGCAGATCGAGGGACGTGATCGTCCCCCTCTATTCGACATTGGTGAGGCCTCATCTGGAGTACTGTGTCCAGTTTTGGGCCCCACACTACAAGAAGGATGTGGATAAATTGGAGAGAGTCCAGCGAAGGGCAACAAAAATGATTAGGGGACTGGAACACACGACTTATGAGGAGAGGCTGAGGGAACTGGGATTGTTTAGTCTGCAGAAGAGAAGAATGAGGGGGGATTTGATAGCTGCTTTCAACTACCTGAGAGGTGGTTCCAGAGAGGATGGTTCTAGACTATTCTCAGTTGTAGAAGAGGACAGGACAAGGAGTAATGGTCTCAAGTTGCAGTGGGGGAGGTTTAGGTTGGATATTAGGAAAAACTTTTTCACTAGGAGGGTGGTGAAACACTGGAATGCGTTACCTAGGGAGGTGGTAGAATCTCCTTCCTTAGAAGTTTTTAAGGTCAGGCTTGACAAAGCCCTGGCTGGGATGATTTAATTGGGGATTGGTCCTGCTTTGAGCAGGAGGTTGGACTAGATGACCTCCTGAGGTCCCTTCCAACCCTGATATTCTATGATTCTATGACTCTATGATCTACAACCTATCCTGAAGGACGACCCATTGCTTTCACAGATCTTGGGAGACAGGGCAGTCCTTGCTTACAGACAGCCCCTCAACCTGAAGCAAATACTCACCAGCAACCATACACCATACCACAGAACCACTAATCCAGGAACCTATCCTTACAACAAAGCCCATTGCCAACTGTGTCCACATATCTATTCAGGGGACACCATCATAGGGCCTAATAACATCAGCCACACTATCAGAGGCTCGTTCACCTGCACATCTACCAATGTGGTATATGCCATCATGTGCAAGCAATGCCCCTCTGCCATGTACATTGGTCAAACTGGACAGTCTCTACGTAAAAGAATAAATGGACACAAATCAGATGTCAAGAATTATAACATTCATAAACCAGTCGGAGAACACTTCAATCTCTCTGGTCACTCGAACTCAGACCTAAAAGTGGCAATTCTTCAACAACAAAAAACTTCAAAAACAGACTCCAAGGAGAGACTGCTGAATTGGAATTAATTTGCAAACTGCATACAATTAACTTAGGATTGAATAGAGACTGGGAGTGTATGGGTCATTGCACAAAGTGAAACTATTTCCCTATGTTTATTCTCCCCCCACCCCCCACTGTTCCTCCGATGTTCTTGTTAACTGCTGAAAATGGCTCACCTTAATTAGCACTACAAAAGGTTTTGTTCCCCCCCCCTATTTTTTTCTGGTAATAGCTCATCTTAAGTGATCGCTCTCCTTAGAGTGTGTATGGTAACACCCATTGTTTCATGTTCTGTGTGTATATAAATCTCCCCACTGTATTTTCCACTGAATGCATCCGATGAAGTGAGCTGTAGCTCACGAAAACTTATGCTCAAATAAATTGGTTAGTCTCTAAGGTGCCACAAGTACTCCTTTTCTTTTGACAGCACTCTGTGTAGTCAGTTACACTGCTTCCCCCAGAGAAGCATTCATCAAATCTTTGGAAGCTGTGCACTGCTTCAGGACAATACAATCAGTCATGTCTCTCTCCCCCCACACCCTCCACATGTGTATTCCTAAAGACCTAATCATCTTTATTTATACCTCTTCTGTACCCCTCTAACTAGTGCTTCATATACATCCCCAGGGGAAGGGGAGGGCAAATGAGTGCACCCCACACTCAGAGAGACACTGACCTGGGAGCGATTTCTAGACACGGTTGAAAATCTTTTCCAAAGGAAGGATTGTCTGTAGAAAAGTGACTATTTTTGGAATGCAAGGGTTTTTCAGGAAAGATTGTCAAGACTGTAGGAATTTCCTGGTTTCACAATATTGTTCTGACACATTTAAAATCAATCTTTTGTTCACTACGCACTCTCTTCCATGACTCCACCCCCTTTAACCCAAAACCTGAGTTTGTTCTAAGTGAAAAAATGCAACTAAATTTTTTTGCAAAAACGTTGATATACATTTAAACATTTGATGAGTCCCACCCCAGAGATGGCTGCATTTCAGCACTGGACGAGCGATCGCTGCGCATTGTTACTATATGGCTGTCAACCAGCTGCTTCACCCAACCCCAGGGGCAGTTATATTTCAGTACTTGGCAAGCAATCCCTGGGCAACCTTGCTGCACGGCTATTGCCAGCTGCCCCAACCCAGAGGTGGCTGCATTTCATGCACTGGGGCTGTGATATACCAGAGGGATTAGGCAAGCTGAGGACTCAGAAGTAGACCTAAAAAACCTGTATCTATGGAAACTGAGGCAGTAACACACCTATCCTCCTTTCAGGTATTTTGTTCATCCCTTTCCTGGTGACACATGTGAAACTGGATCATACCAGCTTCAGGGTAGAGACCACGCAGTTGTAACTAAGTGTCTCTACAGCACCTAGCACAGCTCTTCAGGGCAGAGACAGTCTCTTACTATATACAGATACAGCACCGAGCACAATGGGATTCTGTTCTGCTGGGAGCCATAAAACACTGAACATTAAATCCCACCAAATGATGGTAAATCCATCCTCATCATCGTATCCGCTCATTATACTCCACATCTGAACATAGCCATTATATGCACAACATGACCCGATATCTCAATGTCTGTACTTTGACCCGTTAAACTTTTACCCCCAATCGCAGAGATTGCAGATTATGTATTCCTTATGCCATCTGTTCCTAATCTGAATTTCGCATCCCTTGGAAATCTGTACCTTATTCCCTGATAACCAGAAACTTCTATTCTTAAACTCTGTACCGTTTTCCTTTTACTTCAACATCATCTTAATAAAATTATTAAATCTGCAAATAATATTACATCATTCATGTGTCCTGGGAGGCCCTTTAGCCCACCTTTGGGGGCTGTGAAAACTACAATAGGGCTGCTGCAATATCAGGGTCTCCCAAATAACCTCTGATCTCCACCCAAGCCCATGTCACCCTTTGCAGAGCAGGGGGTTGGGAATCAGTTTCACAAGCCACTGCTACGTAGGAAGATGCCCTGATTCTCATGGGTGACTTTAATTTTCCTGATATCTGCTGGGAGAGCAATACAGCGGTGCATAGACAATCCAGGAAGTTTTTGGAAAGCGTAGGGGACAATTTCCTGGCGCAAGTGCTAGAGGAGCCAACTGGGGGGGCACTTTTCTTGACCTGCTGCTCACAAACCAGGTAGAATTAGTGGGGGAAGCAAAAGTGGATGGGAATCTAGGAGGCAGTGACCATGAGTTGGTTGAGTTCAGGATCCTGACACAGGGAAGAAAGGTAAGCAGCAGGATACGGACCCTGGACTTCAGGAAAGCAGACTTCGACTCCCTCAGGGAACGGATGGCCAGGATCCCCTGGGGGACTAACTTGAAGGGGAAAGGAGTCCAGGAGAGCTGGCTGTATTTCAAGGAATCCCTGTTGAGGTTACAGGGACAAACCATCCCGATGAGTCGAAAGAATAGTAAATATGGCAGGCGACCAGCTTGGCTTAATAGTGAAATCCTAGCGGATCTTAAACATAAAAAAGAAGCTTACAAGAAGTGTAAGGTTGGACATATGACCAGGGAAGAGTATAAAAATATTGCTCAGGCATGTAGGAATGAAATCAGGAGGGCCAAATCGCACCTGGAGCTGCAGCTAGCAAGAGATGTCAAGAGTAACAAGAAGGATTTCTTCAGGTATGTTGGCAACAAGAAGAAAGCCAAGGAAAGTGTGGGCCCCTTACTGAATGAGGGAGGCAACCTAGTGACAGAGGATGTGGAAAAAGCTAATGTACTCAATGCTTTTTTTGCCTCTGTCTTCACGAACAAGGTCAGCTCCCAGACTGCTGCACTGGGCATCACAAAATGGGGAGTAGATGGCCAGCCCTCTGTGGAGAAAGAGGTGGTTAGGGACTATTTAGAAAAGCTGGACGTGCACAAGTCCATGGGGCCGGACGAGTTGCATCCGAGAGTGCTGAAGGAATTGGCGGCTGTGATTGCAGAGCCATTGGCCATTATCTTTGAAAACTCGTGGCGAACGGGGGAAGTCCCGGATGACTGGAAAAAGGCTAATGTAGTGCCAATCTTTAAAAAAGGGAAGAAGGAGGATCCTGGGAACTACAGGCCAGTCAGCCTCACCTCAGTCCCTGGAAAAATCATGGAGCAGGTCCTCAAAGAATCAATCCTGATGCACTTGCATGAGAAGAAAGTGATCAGGAACAGCCAGCATGGATTCACCAAGGGAAGGTCATGCCTGACTAATCTAATCGCCTTTTATGATGAGATTACTGGTTCTGTGGATGAAGGGAAAGCAGTGGATGTATTGTTTCTTGACTTTAGCAAAGCTTTTGACATGGTCTCCCACAGTATTCTTGTCAGCAAGTTAAGGAAGTATGGGCTGGATGAATGCACTGTGAGGTGGGTAGAGAGCTGTCTAGATTGTCGGGCTCAACAGGTAGTGATCAATGGCTCCATGTCTAGTTGGCAGCCGGTATCAAGTGGAATGCCCCAAGGGTCGGTCCTGGGGCCAGTTTTGTTCAATATTCATAGATTCATAGATATTTAGGTCAGAAGGGACCATTATGATCATCTAGTCTGACCTCCTGCACAATGCAGGCCACAGAATTTCACCCACCACTCCTAAAAAAGACCTCACACCTATATCTGTGCTATTGAAGTCCTCAAATTGTAGTTTGAAGACCTCAAGGAGCAGAGAATCCTCCAGCAAGTGACCCGTGCCCCATGCTACAGAGGAAGGCGAAAAACCTCCAGGGCCTTCCAATCTGCCCTGGAGGAAAATTCCTTCCCGACCCCAAATATGGCGATCAGCTAAACCCTGAGCATATGGGCAAGATTCATCAGCCAGATACTACAGAAAATTCTTTCCCGGGTAACTTGGATCTTACCCCATCTAAAAACCCATCACAGGCCATTGGGCCTATTTACCATGAATATTTAATTACCAAAACCATGTTATCCCATCATACCATCTCCTCCATAAACTTATCGAGTTTAATCTTAAAGCAAGATAGATCTTTTGCCCCCACTACTTCCCTCGGAAGGCTATTCCAAAACTTCACTCCTCTGATGGTTAGAAACCTTCGTCTAATTTCTAATCTAAATTTCCTAGTGGCCAGTTTATATCCATTTGTTCTTGTGTCCACATTGGTACTGAGTTTAAATAATTCCTCTCCCTCTCTGGTATTTATCCCTCTGATATATTTATAGAGAACAATCATATCTCCTCTCAGCCTTCTTTTAGTTAGGCTAAACAAGCCAAGCTCCCTGAGTCTCCTTTCATAAGACAAGTTTTCCATTCCTCGGATCATCCTAGTAGCCCTTCTCTGTACCTGTTCCAGTTTGAATTCATCCTTCTTAAACATGGGAGACCAGAACTGCACACAGTATTCCAGGTGAGGATCTGGAGGACGGTGTGGATTGCACTCTCAGCAAATTTGCGGATGATACTAAACTGGGAGGAGTGGTAGATACGCTGGAGGGGAGGGATAGGATACAGAAGGACCTAGACAAATTGGAGGATTGGGCCAAAAGAAATCTGATGAGGTTCAATAAGGATAAGTGCAGGGTCCTGCACTTAGGACGGAAGAACCCAATGCACCGCTACAGACTAGGGACCGAATGGCTAGGCAGCAGTTCTGCGGAAAAGGACCTAGGGGTGACAGTGGACGAGAAGCTGGATATGAGTCAGCAGTGTGCCCTTGTTGCCAAGAAGGCCAATGGCATTTTGGGATGTATAAGTAGGGGCATAGCGAGCAGATCGAGGGACGTGATCGTTCCCCTCTATTCGACAATGGTGAGGCCTCATCTGGAGTACTGTGTCCAGTTTTGGGCCCCACACTACAAGAAGGATGTGGATAAATTGGAGAGAGTCCAGCGAAGGGCAACAAAAATGATTAGGGGTCTAGAACACGACTTATGAGGAGAAGCTGAGGGAGCTGGGATTGTTTAGCCTGCAGAAGAGAAGAATGAGGGGGGATTTGATAGCTGCTTTCAACTACCTGAAAGGGGGTTCCAAAGAGGATGGCTCTAGACTGTTCTCAATGGTAGCAGATGACAGAACGAGGAGTAATGGTCTCAAGTTGCAGTGGGGGAGGTTTAGATTGGATATTAGGAAAAACTTTTTCACTAAGAGGGTGGTGAAACACTGGAATGCGTTACCTAGGGAGGTGGTAGAATCTCCTTCCTTAGAGGTTTTTAAGGTCAGGCTTGACAAAGCCCTGGCTGGGATGATTTAACTGGGAATTGGTCCTGCTTCGAGCAGGGGGTTGGACTAGATGACCTTCAGGGGTCCCTTCCAACCCTGATATTCTATGATTCTATGATTCTATAAGATCACAGCTTATCTCGTCCAGGGACTTCATGGTTGCAGCACTCCTTGCAGGTGAGGTCCCTGCTCCATCTCCCCCTCTCTGTGCATTAGCTGAGGGGGGAGCCCGAACTCCCCTCTTCACACACATCATGTCTTCCCCCATTGCTAGTGCAAGGAAAAACCCGGGAAAAAAGTCAGCCGCAAGGAGACTGCAATACACACAGGGGCGTGGCCATATACTCTATTAGCATCCTGATCCTGGATTGGACAAGGCACCAAGAGCCTTAACTACATCCGCTGTTGAAATGAATGGGCTGGGACAAAGACCCAGGATGGGCTAACAGCCGTGTTGCAGCCATTTGACCTAGGGGGCAGTGTGCGGGGAATGGGGGAGCGAGAGAGGCTGCTGGGGCTTGCAGGCTGAGGCCCTGAGGTGAGGGCAAAGAGGATGCTGGGGCCACGAGAAAATGGCCAGACAATACGCTGCAGTAGCCACTAAGGGAAGTGGCCGACCAGCGGCCTGCAGGTCCCCCAGAAGGGGGAGCACAGAGCGTGACACAGGCACGGGGCTGTGTGGTCAAAGAGGACACCCGGCCCGTCACATGTGCAGACTTTTGTTTCTCCTGGTGGGTGCTCCACCCCGAGGCCCCGCCCTCGCTACACCTCTTCCTGCCCCCTTCCCCCAAGGTCCCTCCCCACATGGCCGCCACTCACTCCTCTCCATCCCCTCCCCCGAGGCCCCTCACCTGCCTGCCACTTGCTCCTCTCCGCCCCTCCCCCGAGCGCCTCCTGCTAGCCGATCCAGCCCCGGGGCTGCTGGACCAACTGGGTGGTGGCCAGCCAGGGAGCCCTGGAGCCACGGCTCACATATCCCACCTGGGCGTCTCTGGCTAGCAGCAAACACCTCCCTGATTCCAGGCAGATGTGGGGAGCTGGTTTAGGTTACATGGTGCATGGAGGGGGGCCAGGCTGAAGGGTGCAATCTGACCCCCCAGATCCCCATCGGTGGTTCACCTCTCAGAGGTGCACTTTGATTCCAGGGGCCGTGACTGCGGGTTTCATTCCCAGCTCTGGGTTTTCTTTGTCGCAGTCACTGGGGGCTGCTCCCACCTTCCCTCCCTGATTCTTTCGGGTTTTTCTTCTTCTCCCTCCTCTCTTCTCTCTCTTTCCTTCTCCAGTTCCTGCTTCTACCCTAGTTCTTTCTCTCCCCCGTCCCCTTCCTGCATTTCTCCTGTTCCCCCTTTTCTCAATCCTCCCTCCTTCCTTTCCTCACCTCAATTTCAATCTCCCCCCCCACCCTGCATGTTCTCCTCACCGCCTCTCCTGAGTCTGCTCTGCATGCAGCCCGTTCTCTGGGTGTGGGGATAGGAGGCTTTCAAGGGGAACCCTGCTCTCTGTGATGAACAATGTGCTGTCCTTTGGTTTCCAGTGGACATTTTGTGTTACGGTTGTTACAGCCAGAAATCTTCCCTAATATTCGTTTACATGGCTATCAATGCCACGTCACCCTCCCCTCCTCCTCCTCCTGTGCCCCCTGGCCCTGAGGTGGGCAAGACCCCAGATCCCACCCAGAAATGGCGGTTACAGGGTTTGAGTTTTCTCACGCTGTTTTCAAAGATCAGTCTGAGTCCATTTCATGAATTGTTCATTTCCCTCCCCCCGCCCACCAGAGGAGGGCCGGGTAGGGAAGGCTGTGACTCCCCAAATAGCCTGGCCCCCACCCCCTATCCGCCCCCTCCCACTTCCCGCCCCCTGACTGACCCCCATCCCTAACCGCCCCCTCTGGGACCCCATCCCGTATCCAACCCCTGTTCCCTGAGTGCCCCGATCCCTATCCACACCCCTGCTCCCTGACAGCCCCCCCCCGGGAATCCCACACCTATCCAACCCCCCCTGTTCCTCATCTCCTGACCACCCCCCCGCAGAACCTCCACACCATCCAACTGCCCCATCCCCTGACTGCCCCTTATCTAAGCCCCGCTCCCTTACCATGCCGCTCAGAGCAGCAGGAGCTCGCAGCCCCACCGCCTCGCTGCCCAGTAGGAGCAGGAGGCCAGAGCGCCAAAGGCGCAGTGAGGTGAGGCTGCAGGGGCGGAGGGACAGTAGGGGGGGAACCGGGGGCTAGCCTCCCCTGCCAGGAGCTCAGGTCCCGGGCAGGACAGTCCCGCAGGCCGGATGTGGCCTGGGGGCCATAGTTTACCCACCTCTGCTCTAGGTCCTCACATCCAGGGCTGTGCTTAAGTCTTGTGGAGATTTCCTGCATAACATCTCTAAGATACAGCCTTTCCTCTCCATCCACACAGCTAAAATTCCCATCGAGGCTCTGATCACATCACATCTCAGTTACCGCCACATGCTTCTCTTCTCCATCTTGCCCAGCTCAGATCCATTCAGAATATTGCTCTAAGCTGCAAAGATCATTCTCCTAGTCCATTGCTTTCACCATGTCACCCCTCTTTGCATCCCTCCACTGGCTCCCCTTCTCTATTGCATCAAACAGAAGCTGCTTGTCTTCGCTTTCAAGGCCCTTCACATACTGTCCTCTCCCAACTGGACATCTCTCATTCACTGTACCAAGGTCTCACCTCCAATCGGTCCATGCTGCCAGCAACACCCACTTGTTAAATTTTCAGACAACCCCATTCATGCTTTCTGCCACATGCCCTACATGCTCAGGATGAGAGCCCGTTAAACATTTGCAAACCTACCTCATTATCCATCTCCAATTCCCAAATCAATGCTCTTCTTTGCCCTGGTGTCTACCAAAAATTCAACAGCCTGTCTCCTGAGGTGCTGAGACCACTGCCTATCATACCGACCAATACAGTCTCATTATTTCCTTGCACTCCCCTGTCTGTCTGTCTCCATCTGTCTCTTGTCTTATACTTAGATTGTCAACTCTTTGGGGCAGGGACTGTCTTTTGTACTGTTTTCTACAGCACCTAGCACAACCGGGTCCTGATCCATGACTGGGGCTCCTATGTGCTACAGTAATACAAATAACACAGGCTAGAGAATGTCACTATTATGGCTTCAGTGACCTCCCCCACCACCACCAAAAAGCAGCAAACAAACAAAAAAAATCAACCTCCCAGCTCAAAAAGTATGTGTTTACATTCAGCTGGCTAACTCAATGTAAAGTACTAGTAGAGGTGAGGGAGAGGTGTCTTTTACCTTGATGTAGCTAGTCCAGGAATGCTATACACTCAGCCTGGAATTTACCTGGACAAGTGACACAGAGGTTAAAGCCACCTGTGCCTTGTCTCCACTAGGATTTTACATCAAGTTAGCTATCTCCATGTAAACCCACTTTTGCAGTGAAAACAATGCCTGGGAGACTCCTACCTAAAGCCCCTAACTTCTGGTTGAGCTAGAAATTATTTGCAACATTTAAGAGCCCACTGTTTGAAAGAGGTTAAACACACACAACATTTCTCCATTTTATCTTTGTGCAACTGACAGCACTCTGTGTAGTCAGGTTTCAGAGTAGCAGCCGTGTTAGTCTGTATTTGCAAAAAGAAAAGGAGGACTTATGGCACCTCAGAGACTAACCAATTTATTTGAGCGTAAGCTTTCGTGAGCTACACCTCACTTCATCGGATGCATAAAGTGGAAAATACAGTGAGGATGTTTTTATACACACAGACCATGACAAAATGGGTGTTTATCACTTCAAAAGGTTTTCTCTCCCCCCACCCCACTCTCCTGCTGGTAATAGCTTATCTAAAGTGATCACTCTCCTCACAATGTGTATGATAATCAAGGTGGGCCATTTCCACCACAAATTCAGGGTTTAACAAGAACGTCTGAGGAACAGTGGCGGGGGGGGGGTGGCGGGGGGGGAGGGGAAGGAATAAACAAGGGGAAATAAGTTACTTTGCATAATGACTCAACCACTCCCAGTCTCTATTCAAGCCTAAGTTAATTGTATCCAATTTGCAAATGAATTCCAATTCAGCAGTCTCTCGTTGAAGTCTGTTTCTGAAGTTTTTCTGTTGTAATATCACAATTTTCATGTCTGTAATCGCGTGACCAGAGAGATTTAAGTGTTCTCTGACTGGTTTTTTAATGTTATAATTCTTGACATCTGATTTGTGTCCATTTATTCTTTTACGTAGAGACTGTCCAGTTTGATCAATGTACATGGCAGAGGGGCATTACTGGCACATGGTGGCATAGATCACATTGGTAGATGTGCAGGTGAACGAGCCTCTGAGAGTGTGGCTGATGTGATTAGGCCCTGTGATGGTGTCCCCTGAATAGATATGGGGGCACAGTTGGCAACGGGCTTTGTTGCAAGGATAGGTTCCTGGGTTAGTGGTTCTGTGGTGTGGTATGTGGTTGCTGGTGAGTATTTGCTTCAGGTTGGGGGGCTGTCTGTAATCAAGGATTGGCCTGTCTCCCAAGATTTGTGAGAGTGATGGGTCGTCCTTCAGGATAGGTTGTAGATCCTTGATAATGCGTTGGAGAGGTTTTAGTTGAGGACTGAAGGTGACGGCTAGAGGCATTCTGTTATTATCTTTGTTAGGCCTGTCCTGTAGTAGGTGACTTCTGGGTACTCTTCTGGCTCTGTCAATCTGTTTCTTCACTTCAGCAGGTGGCTACTGTAGTTGTAAGAATGCTTGATAGAGCTCTTGTAGGTGTTTGTCTCTGTCTGAGGGGTTGGAGCAAATGCGGTTGTATCGTAGAGCTTGGCCGTAGGCAATGGATCGTGTGGTGTGGTCTGGGTGAAAGCTGGAGGCATGTAGGTAGGAATAGCGGTCAGTAGGTTTCCAGTATAGGGTGGTGGTTATGTGACCATCGCTTATTAGCACTGTAGTGTCCAGGAAGTGGATCTCTTGTGTGGACTGCTCCAGGTTGAGGTTGATGGTGGGATGGAAATTGTTGAAATCATGGTGGAATTCCTCGCGGGCTTCTTTTCCATGGGTCCAGATGATGAAGATGTCATCAATATAGCACAAGTAGAGTAGGGGCATTAGGGGACGAGAGCTGAGGAAGCGTTGTTCTAAATCAGCCATAAAAATGTTGGCATACTGTGGGGCCATGCGGGTACCCACAGCAGTGCCGCTGATTTGAAGGTATACATTGTCCCCAAATGTGAAAGAGTTATGGGTGAGGACAAAGTCACAAAGTTCAGCCACCAGGTTTGCCGTGACATTATCGGGGATACCTGATGGCTTGTAGTCCATCTTTGTGTGGAATGTTGTTGTAGAGGGCTTCTACATCCATAGTGGCCAGGATGGTGTTTTCAGGAAGATCACCGATGGATTGTAGTTTCCTCAGGAAGTCAGTGGTGTCTGGAAGATAGCTGGGAGTGCTGGTAGCATAGGACCTGAGGAGGGAGTCTACATAGCCAGACAATCCTGCTGTCAGGGTGCCAATGCCTGAGATGATGGGGCATCCAGGATTTCCAGGTTTATGGATCTTGGGTAGTAGATAGAATATCCCAGGTCGAGGTTCCAGGGGCGTGTCTGTGCGGATTTGATCTTGTACTTTTTCTGGGAGTTTCTTGAGCAAATGCTGTAGTTTCTTTTGGTAACCCTCAGTGGGATCAGAGGGTAATGGCTTGTAGAAAGTGGTGTGGGAGAGCTGCCGAGCAGCCTCTTGTTCATATTCCGACCTATTCATGATGACAACAGAACCTCCTTTGTCAGCCTTTTTGATTATGATGTCTGAGCTGTTTCTGAGGCTGTGGATGGCATTGTGTTCTGCACAGCTGAGGTTATGGGGCAAGTGATGTTGCTTTTCCACAATTTCAGCCCGTGCACATCAGCGGAAGCACTCTCTGTAGAAGTCCAGTCTGTTGCTTCAACCTTCAGGAGGAGTCCACCCAGAATCCTTCTTTTTGTAGTGTTGGTAGGAAGGTCTCTATGGGTTAGTATGTTGTTCAGTGGTGTGTTGGCAATATTCCTTGAGTGGGAGACGTCAAAAATAGGATTCTAGGTCACCACAGAACGGTCTCATGTTCGTGGGGGTGGAGGGGCAGAAGGAGAGGCCCCGCGACAGGAGAGATTCTTCTGCTGGGCTAAGAGTATAGTTGGATAGATTAACAATACTGCTGGGTGGGTTAAAGGAACCACTGTTGTGGCCCCTTGTGGCATGTAGTAGTTTAGATAGTTTAGTGTCCTTTTTCTTTTGTAGAGAAGCAAAGTGTGTGTTGTAAATGGTTTGGGGCCTAGTTTTTGTATAGCTCTCCAACACCACTTTCTACAAACCATTGCCCTCTGATCCCACTGAGGGTTACCAAAAGTTAGTGCCTGTCTCACCCCCCGCAACCTGCAAAGGTCTCATGCCAGCAAAGGGAAGCTGCTCCCAGATCTGGAGCTGCATTCGCATGTCCTGAGGGCTGTCCTGCACCATGGTCACCACGGGCAGGTAGGTCATCAACCTCCATCTCTGTCCCAGCTGCAGGATGGCCTCTGGTGCCTGCTCCCTCAGGCACCTGGAGATGCTGAAATAGGGGTGGGGTTGGCAGAGCAGGAGAATACCCCATGAGGTTAAGAAATGGCAGTGAGAGCGTTTTCGCTTTCTGGGAGATTACAGTGTCCCTCTGTGGGGACTCCCTTCCTCGCAGATGCTGTACTTTCGTTCCTGGACACTGCCAGGAGGCCCAGCTCCCAACCCAGCAGCTTGGCTGTTCCATCCCCTACCGTGTACCGAAACTGCCTTGAAAGGACTATCCAAGCACCTCCCAGGCCTGCTCCCATTGCGGGTCTCTCTCCTGGCTGAGCACATGCTGTTCTTATATCACCCAACAGGCCTGGATCCTAGTTCCATGCTGCTCCTTCTCATGTGACCCCTGCACTTATTCCCTTCACCTGGGGATAGGTTCAGTTGAGTTAGTTCATTACTACCCCTTTCATGGCCATCTCACCCTGGGACAGCCTGAAACTGGAAACCTGTGCTCGAACAGGAACTCTTTGCTAGGAAAGGTGCTGAAGACACAATGGAAGAGGAAATCCTTTGGTCTGGATTGAAATTATTCCAAAGGAGGGTGAATGGGAGAAAATGTCCAGCGTTACCCTCCTAGCGAAAGAAAACAATTAAGGTCAGAAAGGACCATTCTGTCCATCTTTTGTGTAACACAGGCCCTAGAACGGCACCGAGCGCTTCCTCCAGAAACCGATGACATGTGACTGAGCCAGAGCACATCTTCTGGAAAGACATCGACATGCATTAGAGCCAGCTGGTCAGAAACAATCTTTCTTCTGCAGTGACGTGAAGTTAAAGGACACGGAGAAGAAGAAAACCTTGACTCGGGTTGTTACTGGAGCTGAAGCAGAGAAGCCAGGACAAACATGGCTAGGGCCCAGGACTGACTATCAGCAGATCTGCTGTTTTCTATTCCTGGCTTTTTGACCATGAGCGAATCTCTTTGCTTCTGTGTGCCTCAGTTCCCACGACTATAAAATAAAGCTACTCAAGGTTCTGGTTTTTTCTCTTCTGTTTTTCAAGGCGGGACACTTAGACACATTTGGGGCCTGTCTACGCTACCGGTTTAGAGTGTCTTTTTGTAAGCTGTTGTTCAGAATGTTTTTCAGAAGCTATGGATGACACAAGCTCCCAAGTTTGTTCTGTGCTTAGCCCCTCTGTCACAGCTGGGCTGGGCGGCCTTTTCTCACTGTGCTGTGTGGAGCAGGTTCTGGGCACTAGGGATATGAAGAGGCTCTCGGGGACTAATTCTTGAAAATCAATATCAATGATCTGCAACGCAAATAAAATCACTGCTGCTAACATTGGTGGGCGATAAAATAGTAGTAGAGTGGTAATTAATGATGAGAAGAGGGCAGTGACCCAGAGCAATCGGATCCCTTGATAAAGTGGAGCCATTCAAAGAAAACAAGTTGGAAAAGAACCAAAGGAAGGGTCCTATAGCTAGCAACAAAGCATGCAGGCCACACCTACAGAGTGGGGAAGTGTATCCAGGAAAGCACTGACTGTGCAGAGGATTTCGGGGCCATGCTGGGCAAGCCATTCAACATGAGCACCCAGGGTGATGCTGTGGTGAACAGGGCTAAAGTCATCATTAGATGTATGAAAAGAGCAGTGAGGAGCATAGGGAGGTGACACACCATGAGGAAGACTGATCATGGAATCCTGCATCCAGTTTTGGCGTCCACCTTTGAAAAAGGATTTTGAAATATTGGAGATGGGGCAGCAAAAAGCAATGAAACGTTTTGAGGGCTCTCCAGCTCCACTTCCCGCAGCAGGACAAATGGACCTTCAGCTCCTAGAGAACAGACTCTGACCTCCTTCTGATCAGCAATGGGGTTTCCCCATCCCCTCAGCAAACCTGTCAGCCAGGCTGGACCGGATTTGAAGGAGGAGGGTATCTAACAGGGTGGCTTGGCCTATGGCTAGGCCAAATTGATGACCAAGTGAGCCCCACCT
Organism: Lepidochelys kempii; assembly: GCF_965140285.1. NCBI lineage: Eukaryota > Metazoa > Chordata > Testudines > Cheloniidae > Lepidochelys > Lepidochelys kempii. Next base: position 30,965,258 of record NC_136393.1, read on the forward strand.
AAGAGGAAACAAGGGGAAACAGCAGCAAAAGTAGAGAAGCAGAGCGAGCTGTTCAGTAGATGGCCTTGGGCCAAACCCTGGAGTCCAGGGTAGGACTGGATTCTCTCACCGTCCCTAAGGAAGGGGACATAGAAGACCCTAGAAATCCAAGAAGGGCAGGCTGAGCCAAAATCAGGCTGAGGAAGGTCACTTGCAGAGGAATGCAGATAACTTGCAGAGTTCCAGAATTCCTGAGAGTTCAGGCGAACCTCCCCCTGTTCTCAGGGAGCTTCAAATTTCAGATTCTGTCCCTATTGCTAAGTTATCTGTCAAAACACTAGAGTTTTCAGGTGCCTAAGTAGCCCCTGGAATCATGGTGAAATTATCCTCCCCGCCACCACCAAAATTGGAAATGGTGCCCCGGAGTGCACGGGACCCTACCGTGCTTCCCCCATAGGAGCTGCATGAACAGGCAACTCTGCAAGTTATCTGCATTCCTCTGCAAGTGACCCCCATGCCTCTCCATTTCCTTGGCCACATGTATCCTGTCCCCGTAATGGCAGCTACTCCAGAAAAAGAGGGAAAGAGCTCACCACTGCGACCACCTGAGGGAGGTGCTGGGTTGAGATCAGCTGGTCAAAGCAGGCAATAGGGACAGAATCTGAAATTTGAAGCTCCTAGAGTGACCTCTGACCTCCATTCCAGGAATGGAGGCTGGGCACATAGGTTAGGGTTACCATATTTGAACTTTCAAAAAAGAGGACACTCCGGGGGGGAGGGGGGAGTGGTAGCCCTGCCCCCTATCTACTCCCTCCCACTTCCTGCCCCCTGACTGCTCCCCACAGAACCACCAACCCATCCAACCCCCCCTGCTCCTTGTCCCCTGATCGCCCCCTCCCAGGACCCTGCCCTCTATCTAAGCCTTCCTTCTCCCTGTCTCCAACTGCCCCCTCCTTAGACCCCTCCACCCTAACTGCCCCCCTAGAACTCCACCCCCTACCTGTCCCCTGACTGCCCCACCCCCGACCCCTGACAGACCCCCGGGTCTCCCACACGTATCCAACCACTCCCTGTCCCCTGACTGCCCCTGCAGAGCCCCCGACCCATCTAATCCCCCCTGCTCCCTGCCCCTGACTTCCCCCCCAAACTTCCACCCCATCCAAGCCCCCCTGCTCCCTGTTCCTTGACTCCCCCGACCCCTCTCCATATGCCCACCCCCTGACAGGCTCTCCCCAGAACCCCTGACCCATCCAACCCCTCCTGCTCCCTGTCCCCTGACTGTCCCTTGGGACCCCATGCGCCTTCTCCAGCCCCCGGGCCCCTGTACCCTGCTGCTCAGAGCAGTGTGTCTGGGGTGCGGAGCCAGACACAGTGCCGTGCTCCCCCGCAGAGCGCACAGCTCCCCCTCCGCCCCCAGAGTGCTGCATTAGGAGGGAAATCCTGGACCTTTTGAGACTTTTACAAATTCCTCCCAGAGGCCGATTTAAAACCCAAAAAGCTGGACATGTCTGGGAAAATTCGGACGCATGGTAACCCTACCACAGGGACTCCAGGATCTGCAGCTGCTGCCACTTGTATGGTGAATCCTCCGACTCATCACCAACCAGCTCTTCCCCATTCTGCAACCTGGCCCCACGGTCTGACTGTGCAGGAGAACAGAAACCCTTTGGGACAGCAGGAGAGTCTCCTCAATGCCGCACCCTTGGTCTGATGAGATCATCTGTCCCCACTGCTCTCTGCGCTGGGCTGGCTGCAGCACACGTCTATGTAAGAGGCTGGGCCAGAGAGATGTTACAGTCAGGGTCCAGGCAGCCCAGAAGGAGAACAGAGGGTCTGAAACCACAAGACGAAGCAATCAAATCAGCGGATTCGACAGAGAAGGTTTCTACCCTACAGGGACATCAAAGAAGGTCTGTTAGGAAAGCTGAGATGTTAGTCTGGAAACTGCTAAGGCAAAGATTGTGACTTGTTAAGATTCAGTTTTAGTCACTACAAAGTGTGTTGTGTTTTGTTTCTCTGGTTGAAATTTGTCTCTTTCTCTTGCTTGGTGTCCCTTAAATCTCTTCTTTGTTACTATGCTTCCCAAACCACCTCAGTGTTGTATGTTCGAGTGAAGTGTGAGTCTCCAGCCTTCCCAACAGGCTGAGCTGTGCCCTGTCTCTCTGAAGGTAGCGAATAAGTTCTGAGCGGTGCTGGGTCCAGAATCCAAGGGCAGTTCACCACATATCTCGTGTGAAGCCCAAAGAGACCAAAGGAGCAGTAGAGATTCAGGCCCCACTGACCCATGGGAACTTCCCACAGAAGAGGCTACACAGGGCTCCAGACACAGCCAGTTTGGGTGTGTACCAAAGTTCACTCACCGCTAGATGCTGGCCAGGCCTCGTGTCACCGCTTTCTAGCTGGGCTAGCAACCCCGCTGAGACTCACTCTTGCAGTTTCTTGGCTGGGAACTCAGCCCTCCAACCAGGTGACTGTCCTTTACTCCACTCCTTCCTGGGTTGTGCTCCTTGAGTTCTTCCTCAGCCTGATTTCGGCTCAGCCTGCCCTTCTTGGATTTCTAGGGTCTTCTATGTCCCCTTCCTTAGGGACGGTGAGAGAATCCAGTCCTACCCTGGACTCCAGGGTTTGGCCCAAGGCCATCTACTGAACAGCTCGCTCTGCTTCTCTACTTTTGCTGCTGTTTCCCCTTGTTTCCTCTTAGGTGGGGCTCACTTGGTCATCAATTTGGCCTAGCCATAGGCCAAGCCACCCTGTTAGATACCCTCCTCCTTCAAATCCGGTCCAGCCTGGCTGACAGGTTTGCTGAGGGGATGGGGAAACCCCATTGCTGATCAGAAGGAGGTCAGAGTCTGTTCTCTAGGAGCTGAAGGTCCATTTGTCCTGCTGCGGGAAGTGGAGCTGGAGAGCCGAGATGTTAGGTGAAAGAGACTGCATGATGGAGTTGGAGACTGAGGGACAGGAGCCTCCTCCCAGAAACGCTCCCAGGAGAACAGGTTTGAGGAGGAGTTCTCTTGGGAGCCTCTTGCTAGGAAAAAAACAAGGGTGGCACATTGATGGAGATGTCTCTGTCCCAGGGATGGGGGAAGCTCCCAGCTAGGCTATGCAGCAGGGATCCCATTTCTCCCCCAAGAAACCCAGATGCCCAAAGAAGTCAATGGCTCTTACCTCCAGGAGGGAGCGGAGTCTTCCCTCTCAGCCTCTTTGAGAACTACCACTGCTTTGTTTCCTAGGACAAGGGACCTGTCCCCACTGCTCTCTGAGGTCCTTCAGCTTCTGACTGAATCCATCTGGGAGGCTGTCACACACCCCAGGGCCTAGAAGACACGGGGGGAGGAGGCTCCTCTTCATGTCAGACTTGGAGAGCCCAGAGAAGGGCCAAAGGAAGAATAAAGGGCAGGAGATGAAGCTAGCCCTGAGCTTCTGTCCCATCCTCACCGCCTCAAATGTGGAGCTTCCTGAGCTTCAGTTGGGCAGACAGTCTGTAGCCCTGACCCAAAGGTCCTTCTGCGCCATATGGGGCAGGAAGATCTCTGCCTGGGAGTACGGGGAATGGGATGGGGGTGAGATCAAGGAAAGAGGGGAGGGATATGGGTGTGAGGGAAAGAGCTCCTGCCCCACATGAAGGAATTTGGGCGGCCGAGGGAAGGACCCAGCTCCACAGAGAGGGGAGAGAGTTTCTGTGAGTGCCAGGGACCTCCATTTCCGCTTCCACTAGCCCCCCATTTACAGTGAGACAGAGCAGTACCTGCAGCAGGGAGCGGGACTTGCTGAATAGGGAGGGGAACCTTTAAGAGCATCAGATGAGCCACAGCCCTTGCAGCGCCTCGGGCATCTGGTGCAAGTGCCGGATGATGTGAAGTCACACATGACCTTGGCTGTGACATCCTCGTGCTGCAGGGGAACGAGAACAAGTCAGAGACCGAGACGCTCCCCAGGAATCAGGGAGGATTAAGGGCACCTGGAACCAGCACCATCATTTCCACCCAGCACCTGCTCATATCTGAGTGGTAGATTCACTCTCCTGACTCCCAGGATGGAGGCTTGCTGTCCTCTCTCGTGACCTCCAGTGCCAACCCCCCCATCAGTGCCCCTGACAGCTGTTCCACCTCCAACCCACCTGGGGATACCGCTCAAGTTCCTAGAACCCTCTCTTCCACCCCTACCTCCATCCCCACCCAGGTAGGGCAGGGAGGGGGCTCTAGCAGGATGGTGGGGGGCGGGAGGGATTCTGGCAGCAGTGAAGTGGGATGGGGAGAGCTTGAGACCTTTCCCCAAGTCACCCCAGTGACAAAAGCTGAAGCCACAGGATGGCAGCCCTGGGGAACGGGGCAGGTCAGCAGCCCCTGCTGACTGAATCCTCCCAATCTCTCGAGAGCGGGTCCAGCCCTACCAGAGCCCTACCAGCAGCAAGACCAGCTTCCCACGCCCATGTGCCTCAGCCCTTCCTGGTCAGTCGCCATCACCAGTCAGTCCTCGGCCTCCCAGGCTGCCAGGGATGGGAGCAACTCTCAATGGTGGCTCGGGTGACATGGACACCAGGCCATGGGGAAATGGGGGCAGCTCTGTGGGGCAGGAAAGGTTCCCAGAGGGCACTTAGGGGACTCTCCTGTCCTTCCCAGGAGTGATAGCAGAGCACCACATCCTAAGAAGAGAAGTCCATGAGGTCCAGAAGTCCCCACTAGGCTCCTTGCTACCAGGCCAGCGAATGGCGAGAGGATGGGAATGAGGCCCTGGGCCCCACCCCAAGCTCCTGAGTCGATTGCAGCTGCTTACCGTCTCCCCCATCAGTTGCTGGGCTTCCCCCAGGAGGGAGTAGACGAGCACCAGCCCAGCCTGGCTGACACGCAGCAGGGGGTCGTGGATGGCCAGCACTGCTGTCTGTAGGAAGGATCTTCTCTGTCCGACGGAGAAGAATTTTCCAAAGACCTAAAACCGAGAGGACATGAGGCTCGAGCACATTGCCCAGAGCCTGCCTCCAAGTCCTGGCGGTACAATGGCGTCTAGTGCCCCAAAGGGTGGGGAAGAGAGCTGCTGTGGCCAAGGCACTTCATTCCCCAGGAGGCTTTCAGGCTCCCAGGGCTCAGCGAAGCCCCTTTATTAAAAGGTCGCAGATGCTGAGGGACCAAAGCCTCCAGTGGCTCTTTCGGGAGGGCAATTTCTGGCAGGGGCCAGGATGGGCTGGAAATGGATCTCTAATGACTGTGAGCAGGTCCACTCTGCTGTGCAGGGCACAGAGACCACAGGGGACCCTGTGTTGCTTCCAGCAGAGAGATCTCCTGCACCTCAGCGGCTAGAGGAGTTTGTGTGTGTTGTTGAGGGGGGGTGGGGACGGGGTTGGAGCTGACAGACCAAAGGTCTCTTCCTCCAGCTAAGTGATTTCTCTCGTTGCTGGGTATGGCCTCTGCAGCTCCTTGGTTTCTTCAAGGGGAATCCAACCTGCAGCCTGACAAGGACAAGAAGACGCATGGCCCAGTCCCCATCACAGACACTCCTCGGAGACTTTTCTTCCGCTGCAGCAATTCAGCTTGTGGGAGGCGGGACAAGCTCACACAGTCTCTCTCACGGGGCGTCTGTGGAGCAGTGTTCTGTAGATGCCCTTGTCGATCCAGGAGCCATTCCAAGGCCTCCTCTGTGATGTTGTGGAAATCACCCATTTCACCTTTGACTCCAGTCTGGGGGCACTGTGTTACGGTGTGTTCGAAGGTTTGGATATTCTCACCACAGTTGTGAGACGGGGGTGGGGCGGGGTGTCTTTGATTTTCTACTTGTGCAGCAAGTAGCCGCAACTTGGGTCAGTGACAATGTGCTTCTTTGGAACAGTGGCTGAGGTCCAGATACTCTGCCATTCCCTGGCCAGGTCTGGAGACATGAGGGGGGCGCATGTGGTCCATATTGGCTCTGGAGCTCACTATGTCCCCTACCCAGTTCCCAGGTTGGGGCATTCTGCTTCCTGACCGGCAATGGAATTGGGCAAACCCCATCTCCTTTCTCAGCTTCTACAGGGTGCAGGGAATTAAAGAAGGGTTTGATCAAGCAATCGTGACTGACTGACCCATTGCTCTCCTCTCAGGCACTTGGGGATCAGCCAGGGGGACAAGGAGCAGAGAGACACCCAGAGCCATAATCCTATCTTAACTCACCCACGGGGGATTCTCCTCAAATCATGGCAACTAGCGAGGTTCCAATGTGGGACCTTTCGCACCAGCCTGTCCCACTGGTTGCTGGATGAGGAACTCTGAGCTGGAAATAAGGAGTGGGCTCTTTTCCTGTCTCCAGGAGGCATCCACTGCAGGGAACCCAGCCAGCCACACTCCCTGAGCTGTGTCATGCCCTGGCACAGTGCCCTTACCTCCCCCACTCTGGCTGTATTCTTGTAGCCCAAGAGCCTGCTTCCTGGTGCTAGTCATAGCACCAGAGATCTTCCGCCTCATGTATGGTCAGGCCTGGAAGAAAGAGAGAGAGAGAGACTTTTCTCATTCTGGTTGCAGTTTCTGTGTCCTTCCAATCCCATTGGTGGCTGCACAGTGGAGTGGAGAAGAACAGAGGCAGAGAGAGACTTGTCCTCCAGCTGCGGTCAGTCTGAGAGAAATGGTCTGGGGTCCCATTATCCACCTGTGGTCACTCTTAGTCCCCTATTGGGTTCCATGTCCCAGCTGGATTCCTTACCCCTCTGTTGGAGCAGCAGTTGGTAGAGCCGGTAAGTCCCCTCCCTGGCCGGCCGGCTGATGTCCTTGTCTGGCTCGCTGACAAACAGAGCCAGCTGGGCCACATGGTGCCCCATCCTAGGGACATGGACACCAGGCCATGGGGAAATGAGATCTAATGGAAGGGAGAGCAGAGGGGACTCCATCAGCATTTTCCTGTCAGCTTCCTGTCCCCCCTGGGCCAGAGGGCTCCTTCCCCTTAACCTCTCTGCAGGAGATGCTGGGGGAGAGGAGCTTGAGATCGACCCTTCATTTGCTCTGCTGCCAAGGGAGACCGGAGCTGCTTTGGGATGCCAAGCAAGGGCTGGAGCATGGTCCCCTTAAAGGCCCAGGGACAACACTGAACCAGGACAAGAAGAACTTGACTCAAGCCTAGCTCAGTCCCTGCTCTGACTCTGCCTCCCCATGAAGAACCCTCCTAACCCACAGCCCCGCCAGCAGCAGATCCTGCAGCCCGCTGGAGCCAGCCCGCCTCCGCCTGGAGCCAGAAAGCTGGGGTCGGAGCTCACTTACGTCAAACTCAGGGTGGGTGACTGTGTATCTCAGCAGGGCTGTGCTGCTCCTGATAGCCCTGGCTTGCTCCTGGGACACCCTGGACACGACCCAGAAGTTGACATGCTTTGGGGAAAGGAGGCAGGTCAGACTCAGTGGCCAGGTGCACCTGCTTTGCAAATGAGCCCCTCGCCCCCAGCCCCAGGGGCCTGAGACATTCTGCGCAGGGGGGAATAGCTGAGTCATTGATGGCAGAGCTTTAGAAGGGGATTCTTTCCCCCAGGACGCAGCTTCTACCCTGCAGGTCACAACTTCTCAGCGTCTCTCTCGATTGGGACAATGTTCGGGGTCGGGGCTGGTCCCATCCTCCCAGAACTCCTGATTCCTGAACAGTTCACCAGAAAGGAGACTGAACCCTCGGCCCTTCCCTGCTATGAAAATCCTTGCGGGGATGTAGGGAGTGACTGAGAGCACAATCCCCCCAGGAATTTCACAGCAGATCAGAGGGAAGGGCTGATTCCCTGGGATCCTCCTGTTTCTCTAGGAAAGAGCATGTGCCTCTTCTCTGAGAACCATCTTCCAAATCTCATGGGGTGTGTGTGGTGGAGGGGTGGGGGAAGGGTGGGGTTTCAGACTCTCACTCCCCAAGACAGCCAGGAGCCCTGTGGTTTGTGCTCAGCAGAACCAGGCAGAGCTCTGGCTTGAAGTCCCAGCTCCTTTCTCTGTCCCTCAAGAAGGAAGGACCTGACACTGCATTGCACTGACCTCCCCAGCCAAGGACGACCCACTGGGGACCCAGCTAGGAGGACAGAGTAGAAAATGGATCTTCCAGTCTCTCCTTACGAGTCCCCCAAAGAGTTACGGTAAAATGGGGCTCACCTCCAAGATGAAGTGGAGCCTGTCTGTGTCTGGGGACTCTGCCAGCAGGTTCCCCAGCATGGCATCCAGGACCTCTGGGATGACTTTGCGCAGAGCCTGCAAAGCATGAGTCAGACTTAGGGAGCCTGGGCCTACACCTGCCACAGGATGGGAAGAAGGGTCTCAGGGAAGCACTGGGGAGACTCCCAAACACATCTTCTGGCCTCTCTCCTTCACATACCACTGCAGGCAATTCGCAAGAATTGTTGACACCTGGACCTTTGATCCATGAGCTTAGCAGGTCTCTGCAGAGGGCCTTGTAGGCAGAAGAGTAGGAAACAGCCAAGTTGCTATGGATGGAAGCTTGGCTTCTGGGCAAACACGGCTTATGAAAGAAAGAAAGAAAGAAAGAAAGAAAGAAAGAAAGAAAGAAAGAAAGAAAGAAAGAAAGAAAGAAAGAAAGAAAGAAAGAAAGAAAGAAAGAAAGAAAGAAAGAAAGAAAGAAAGAAAGAAAGAAAGAAAGAAAGAAAGAAAGAAAGAAATCCATCCCCCAGGGAGGGGTAATCTCTTCCCTGCTGGAGGGAAGGATCCAACCCTGCAGCTTTTTCCATCTCCGCTACCCCACCCCTAAATCTGGAGCTCCAGTGAATGAAGGGAGCAGGGACCAAGGACCACTCTGGAAGAGGAGGAGGATGGAGGAGGAGGATGTACCTGGATGCCAGTGGTGTCCTTCTCCGTGCCCAGGGTGAAGACGGAGTGAAGGGCAGCTCGCAAGAGGTGGGTCTCTAGGACTGGCTCCAGGGCAGGTTTCATGGTGCTGGCAAGAGAGAGGAGCTGCTATTAGACTGTGCAGTACGGGGGTGGGACTGTCGCCAACACGGACACTAACCCATAGGGATAGAGGCACAGGCTGGTGAGAATGGAAACTGAGGCACTTAGCTAGGGAATGACAAGGCCAAGGCATCACAGACAGACAGTGGCAGGACAGGAATAGCTCCTGTTCCCTGGAGCCTGCTGCCCGTCCTGTATCTGAGCCTGGGAGTGAGTCCGTCCCCCCCACCTCCCCGCCCCAAGGCCCCTGTCATGTTATGGAAGTGAAAAGAAGAGCCCTGCCAGGAGAGAGTGACCCTTCCCACCCCACCATCTCTGCCAGAGGCGCCACTCTTGGGAGGTGACCTGGGAGGGACAGTGACGGTGACTCCCAGCCTTGGGCCTGAGCAGCACTGGGGTGAGGAGAGCCGGCAGGGTGGGGGGGTGGGGCTGTCTCGGTACCAGAAGTTGCCCACTGCAGCCAGGGAGTGGGTGAGGATGGCACTGTGTGACGAGTCATCGGGAAGCTCCTCGATGAGCTCCTGTGAGACGCGAAGGAGACAAAGGAGCGTGTGAGATTCAGGCCCGACTGACACCTCCCACTGAGGAGATGACACAGCCAGTGCCCCACATGGCCAGCAGGATCCCCCACCACTTCCCGCTCCTCCCATTCCTTTCTGCCCATCAGACCTGTCCCCCTTCCCGGATTCCTGCCCAGCTCACTCCCAATCCCCTTCTCTCCTCCTCCCTCTCAAAACTGCCCCCATTCAGCCCCATCCCGATGACCGAGCTGGGACCATGTGATTCCTTGGCCCCCACTCTCAGCTGCCCTCCAGCCCCACAATTCCCCCCCTGCCCACTACTGACTAATCTCAGAATTTCTCCCTTCTCTTCTCCCCAGTCTTCAGCCCCAGCAATCCCTGCCCTCTGATGCCCCCTCCAACACCACTCAGCCCCCACCCATTAGCCCGCCCATACCCCTGCCAATCCCATGTCTCTCTCCTCCCTCCAGCTGCTGTATGGTGTGTCTCACTCACCACAATCCTCTTCACCACAGCCGCCTTGCAGCAGTGCGGCTCCAGCGTGTCCTCCCCTCTCTCCCGTGCAGCCAGACATGCGGGGTAGATGGCCCGAAGGAACAGGAGCTGCTGCCCCTCATCCTGGACCCACCAGGAGTGGGGAATAGCGAGAGAGAACCTGTTAGCTAGCGACCTTCCTGCCCCACCCAAACCAGCTCCAGGGCTCAGGCCTCAATGGGGGATTGTGGGCACCCGCCTATTCTCCAAATCCCCCACGACTCCTACACAAGCAGGATCAGGAAGTGGGACAGTGCCTGTGGGGGGAGACGACCTCGGCTGTTGTGGGACAAACACCCCCATGTTGGGGGTCCCATCATGGATGTAAAAGGGCCCCATTAGGAGTTGTGAAGCAGGAGGGACAAGACCCTCGGCAGGGGGTGGGGATGTTGGGAAGGGACAGGGCAATCTTGCTTCCAGCCCAGGTGGGGAACATTTGTACCTTATCTCTGCACTGGAGCTGCTCTCGGATGACTTTGAGAGCAACTTCATCTTTGGCCACGTCCACCCCTTCCTCCTGCTCTGAATCCAGGGGGGTCCCTGCACCAGGGAGGGAAGGACAAGGGTGTGGTGGGCAGAGCAGGATTCAAGACCTCCCTTCCCACCTCAGGCACCCAGGGCACATCGGGCCCCAAACCTCCCTCTCAGGGATGCCTTCAGCCCCCAATATCTGCAGAAGCCCAGAGCAGAGAGCCCCCCTCCACTGCCCAGGACTTCAGGGGAGATACCGATTCCCCCAGCACCGGGAGAGCATCTGGGCCCAGGGTGTTCACATCCCCGTCCTCAGCCCTCCCTCAGCCCAGCCTGGCTCCTCACCTGGAACAAAGCAGTGGCCTCCATCGGCCTGGCTGCTGCCAGAGGCCCAGGTGCTGCCGCTGTCCCATGCTGAGCTGCTGGTGCTGGGACAGGGACCTTCCACCTCCTGGCCTGCCGGGGCTGAAAGGTCCTTAGTGAGCGGGCAGGGCGATGCCTCCTGATGGGAACGAGGGCTGGGCTCCTGGGGCCGCTGCTGCCCACACAACAAGCCCCAGAGCCACCCTGCCCGGCACCCCTCCTGGGCTGGGTCCTCTCTGCAAAACCACAGCCTGGGCCAGCTCCACTGCGGCCTGGTGGGGGCCTCTCCCAGCTCGGCACCTGCGCCGGAAGCTGGGTTCCTTTTCCAGAAGGCTGGGCACTTCCGCCTTCTGGCCTGGATGGGAGCTGCTTCCCCGCCAGCTGGGACGCAGGGGTTGCTCTGCCCCTTGGGAAGATGGCAGCTGCTTCCCTCAGGCTCTGGGGCCACCTGCAGAGCCTTCATCCGGAACATATGCAGGAGCCTGGCCATCCTGGAACCGAGCGGGGAGCAGGGGTGAGTCTGGGCTCAAGGCAGCCTTTCAGTCATGGGCCTTTTCTCTCCCTCCTCCTCCCTGCTCCAACCACAGCAGCCCCCTCTGCCCCCACAGGAGTGCAGGGAGTGCCATCTACACACATTGGCAGGAGTTCATTGCATGATCTGCTCCCAACGTTCCCCTTCATAATCCCTGCTGCTGCAGTAGCCAGGAAGTCTCATCCTTTTCGAGCAATGGGGTCAGTCCCAAAGACCATCGGTTACTCTGGACAAGCAGCCCACTCCTGTCGTCCCAAGCCACTCTCCAACCCAGGCTAGAGATGGAACAGAACCCAGGAGTCTGGATTTCTCCTGGGAAACCATTCCCCACATCAAAGTCACAAAGACCCTAAGCACAGGAAGACCAGGGCCCTCCTCCTTCCCCATTGATTTCCAGGCTCAGCACCTCACAGGGTCTGGCCCAGCTCAGAGACTCTCAGCCTGGGGAACAGTGTCCCACAAGGGAAGGGCTGGAAGCCCCATTGCTGGAACCTTTCCAAACACCCTGGAGGCGGCTCTGGAGAAGCCCCTGCCCGGTCTAAGAGTGAGGAGCTCTTTGGGGCTGTTTGCAAATCAAATCCTCCTTTGGAGATATTCTCTCCCCCTGTTTCTGCCTCTCCCCAGAAAGACAGGGGAAGCCACCGAGGAACCCGAATGCCACTCACTTGCTCTCAGTGATGGGATGATGGATGGCGGATGTTCAGGGTCAGCAGACGTCCCTCACCCTCCTCCTCACTCTCCAAGCCCAAGGCAGGCTGGAGAGGGTGGTGACCTCAGGAGTTTCCCTGCCCAGCCAGCAGGCAGGGTGATGACACGAGGGCGATCGACTAGCTGTGAAAACAAGAGTCTGTCTTATTGCCAAGGGACAGAGAAACTCAGCCAGCAGCAGGGGGGTGCAGAACACTGCCCTAGGGCGGAGGTGACAGCGCCTCCCGGATCCTGACATCCCAGCACTTTACACACCTTCCTGGAGCCTCCCAAACCCACTGGGCTGTAGCGATGGGACCCCAACCCTACTGATAGCAAACGGGCCTCAGCTACCAGCTCAGGGTCACACTGAGTGTCAGAGCCATGGATGGACCCCTTCACTAACCACTGCCGCACACTCCCTCCCACAGCTGGCAATTGCAACCAGGCCCTAATGGCTGGTCCCCCTGCCTTTGAGAGGGAGTGTCACTCCTGCTTCCATTGTTGCCTATTGATCTGTGGGACTTTGGGCAAGTTGCTCCACCTCTCTATGGCTCTCTGGGACTCACATCCCTGAATGGGCTTTAAAAAAGACAATGGTTAAAGTTTGGCCCCAACTAGTTCTTGTTTCCCGAGACTAGCCATTTTAGCAAAGTTTAGAATTCTTGACATTCAACACCTGGAAACATCCCTTTCTCCTTCGCAGGCGGCCTTAATATCCCTTATCTCACCCAGGCTCCCTGCTGCCTGGAGTTAGAGAATTGACCTTGTTCCCATTGGACCTACCTAAGGTGTCACACAGCAAAGTGCTGACGGAGCCAGAAAGAGAAGACAACAGTCCTGACTCCTGTTCTAACTAATAGACAACAACCCCCCGGCGGCAGGGATAAAGCCCAGGAAATCAGGTGTGAATATTTTCATGGAAACCATTTTCTGTCAGAAAATCCATTCAGACAAAATCGTAATAAGTAGGATGAAAATTCTTTGCAAAAAATATTTGTTTGCAAAACAAGAGCATCTCCTGTTTGTCACAGTGCAGTAAACTGTCTCATTGTACACAAAGGGGAAACACTATGATCTAGAAAATTAGATGAGATGCTTCAGTCTGAACTAAGTAGTTCCTGCTCTTCACAATTTCAAAAGAATAAAATACAAATCCAATAGAATATTAGTCATAATCTGATATGGCTCAGTGTGATAGGACACCCCCTAGTCTGCACTGCTCCGAGTGACACTCTTCAGTGGATCCCCAGCATCCACCCAGGCGAGGTAGGTGGGAGAAGATTGTCATTCGTTTATGACAGAAGGAGAAACGAAGGCTGAGAAAGGAGCAGTGACTTGTCTTAGCTGATGCAGCCAGTCAGTAGCAGAGTTGCTCTCAAATGAGCTACAGACCAACAATTGTTCCTAGTAATTATTCAGCAAATATTTCAGAAGAACTGGAATGTTCGAGAGGATCATGAACTGCTCCGAGAAAATGAATGGAGAGCAGCATTCACATTGGTCAAACATAGAAGTGGTTGTGACTTATTTGCTTGGTCATAAAAGAGAACAACAAAGACCAGAGTTTCCTCCCTGTCAATAGCCCCCTCCTCAGCCAATCAAGGTTGAGACTTTGAGGGGTGGGAGGCTAAGGGTTCTCATCAAATAGCCCAAAGAATGGCCCTGGTCACCACCGAGGGGATCACTCTCAGAGCACTATTCCAGTCTCACCTCTCTGTGAGGGCCTCCCACACACACACACACCCCCAGCCCCCGCTCCACACACAGAGCTCCTGGTGGTGGGAGGAGAGCAGAGGAAAAGGAAAAAGGAAGCAAGAAGAGAAAGGTAGGAGGGACAGAGGAAAAGGGAAAACAAAAAGGAGAAACCCCAATATCCCCAGTAATTCTAAGGGACAAAGTCCTAGGTCGGAAATAAAATCCTGCCCCCACAATCTAATGCTTTCCTTTCCTAAAAATCAGCCGGCACCTGATGGATCAGACTGAACAGGTTCCAAACCTCTCCGAGGCTCTTACCTTCTATACAGGGATGTCTGTTTTCAAGCAAAACCACTAAAAGAAAAGGAGAAAACTCTGAAGAGGATCCTCCTTTTCCTCACGAATGTGAAAGTGAATGCTCTCTCAGTCCTCCAGGAGAGACCTCGAGAAGGAGACGTGCTGAAGCAAAGCCACAGGGATCTCCGAGCTTGCCCCTGTCCTGCACCCCTGTCCTGCCTGGCTGATGTCAAGATCTCTCTGTGAGATCATCGCCTCCCCACCACCTTTGTCCAATAGGCTGAGGTCCTGCCAAAGGCCCTTGTCATGTCACTGACACACCCACCCCTCCCTTGCAGTGCTGATGTCCTGCCCCTGTCCAGACACAGTGGATGTTTCAGCTGCTTCTCCTGGATCACCCCACGCAATGAGCGTTCATTGTGGGCTCAAGCCGAACAAAGTAAATCATCAGAGGCTTCTCCCCATGCTACACTCAGTTTTTCATAAATTAGCAGACTTTATGGACAGAAGAGACAATTAGAGCATGTCATCTGACCCACTGCATATCACATGCTTTCTGTAGAGCATAGTAGCTCGTTTTTGACTACACACATTCCAGAAAGACATCTAGTCTTCATTAGAAGACATCAAGAGGTGGAGAATTCCCACCACTTCCCTTTCTACTTTGTTCCTTTGGTGATTCATCCTCAAGGTTGAATATGTGCACCCTCTTTCGAATACGAAATGGTCTCTTTTGAGTTTCCAGCCACTGGGTCTTGTTATGCTTTTCTCTGCGGGATTAATGAGCCCTTTCCTACCCAATATTTTCTCTCCATGAAGTCACTTCAACACTTCAATGACGTCACCTCCCGATCTTTTTTTTATCATCTAAACAGGCTGAGCTCTTTCAATAGCTCATTCGCAGGCATTTTTCTCCAGCCCTCAAAATGTTTCATTGCTTTTTTTGCTGCCCCATCTCCAATATTTTCAAATCTTTTTCAAAGATAGACACCAAAACTGGATGCAGTATTCCATGATCAGTCTTCCTCATGGTGTGTCACCTCCCTATGCTCCTCACTGCTCTTTTTATACATCTAATGATGGCTTTAGCCCTGTTCACCACAGCATCACCCTGGGTGCTCATGTTGAATGACTTGCCCAGCATGGCCCCTAAATTCTCTTCACACTCAGTGCTTTCCAGGCTACACTTCCCCATTCTGTAGGTGTGGCCTGCATGCTTTGTTGCTAGCGAAAGGACCCTTCATTTGGTTCTTTTCAAGCTTGTTTTCTTTGAATGGGTCCAGCTTATCAAGGAACCCGATTGCTCTGTGTCACTGCCCTGACCTCATCATTAATGACCACTCTGCTACTATTTCATCACCCACCAATGTTAGCAGCAGTGATTTAATATTGGATTGCAGATCATTGATATTTACTTTCAAAAATTAGTCCCTGAGAGCCTCTTCATATCCCTCGTGCCCAGAACCTGCTCACAACACAGCAAGAAAAGGCCACCCAGCCCAGCTGTGCCATAGGGGCTAAGCACAGAACAAATTTCCGAGCTTGTATTATCCATAGCTTCTAAACAACATGTGGGGGTCATCAGCTTACAAATACACTCTAGAGTGGTAGCGTCCAGGAACAAAAGCACAGCATCTGCCAGGAAGAGAGTCCCCACAGAGGGACACCGTTATCTCTCAGGGAGGGAAAAAGCTCTCACTGCCATTTCTTAACCTCATGGGGTGCTCTCCTGCTCTGCCAACCCCACCCCTATTTCAGCAGCTCCAGGTGCCTGAGGGAGCAGGAACCAGAGGCCATCCTGCACCTGGGACACAGATGGAGGTTGATGACCTACCTACCCGTGGTCAGCATGGTGCAGGACAGCACTCAGGACATGCGAATGCAGCTCCAGACCTGGGAGCAGCTTCCCTTTGCTGGCAGAAGACCTTGCAGGTTGAGTGGGGGTGAGACAGCCACTAACATGGACATGGAAGTTTGGGGTACAGGGAACAGGGCCAGGGCTGGGCAAGGAAGGGAGGGACTTGGGAAGAAAGAGAGAAGATCAACCACTTTCTGAATGTGGGTCAGGATTATCCCCATTTTTAGAGAGTGGGAAATTGAGGTGCCACGTGGGAGCAGGATTGCGATTTGGCCGAGCGTCTGAAGAATCACCACAGCCAAAATAGAAAAGCTATTAAGTGTCAGAAGAAGATTAATCATGGAATTCAGAGTTCAGGGCTCACCAGTAAAGGTGTCGTATATATCATAAACCAGAATGTGCTCTGCTACCTCCCTGGTCTCGGAGACAGGGGTACATCTCTTGGACAGGGGTTAGAGGATCTTTCTCTCAGATACACAACAGTGAATAGTTTGGAAAACAAACCCTACTTGTCATGTTGTTCACTGGTCCTGCTCGAAACTCCACCCTCCAACCATTGTGAACCAGGACCAGGGACACCATTCCCCTCTCCTGTCTACAGGTACCTGTGCACCTGCAGACATTGGCATGCACTGGTGCAGGCACCATCACGGAGCTGGATGAATCAGCCTGCTGGCCCACAGATCCAGCATTCTCTCCCTGAGCAATCCGTCCCGCTGTCTGATCCACCTCTCTTCATCCAGGAACCTCTAGAGCAGTCTCTCTTGATGGATTGTCTCCTTCTCCTCCTTGCCTCTTTGGAAAGCAAGGTTCTTTTGGCTTCTCTTTGCCCCTGCTTAACCCCTCTGCCCACCATTCCCCTCCTCCGCTCAGCCCCACTCCCCTAAAATGGCCTCAGCCCCAGGAACCGCCCCACGCCCCTGTCTCTAAACACCTGCCCATTCTCTCCTCCTTCTCCCCATTGGCAAGCCCTGGCCACCACTTTCTTCCTTACCCTTCCTCTGCCTACCCAGTCTCTTTTCTGAACACTATTTCCATGATGGCCTCTGCCCAGCCCCACCCAGTACACAGCTAACCTGGGGAACTCACTGCCACAGGGTATTACTGAGACAAAATGACCAGCAGGGTGAGACACTGACAGGGATCATGAAAGCCTTCACAGTTACATTTGATCAGAGAATGAATTAAACCACTATAGCACATGTCTCCAACCAGCCACTCACTCACAGGGAATCTCCCTGATATGGGAGAATTGTCCCATCGCGCAGAATTGTCCATTGATTGGGGGCAAGGTCTCTGCCCCTCCCTTTACAGTAGCTGGCACTAGTCCCTCCAGGAGTCGCTGCTCTGAACAGGGCTCTTCCCAGGAGCCTGTGGAAAGAGGCACATTTAGACCCATAAAGCTCTGCTGACTCTCAGGGCTGGATTCAGACACTCCTGGGCCAGGCAAGGGACTGCCCCATTGATCCGGTGCCCCACATGGAGTGGCAGTGGCAGGAGGCCCTCAAAGAGATGCTGGGACAGTGGCCTAGGAGCCCTGCTCTGTCCCAGAAGAGGAGCAGGAGCCTCTCCCCCAACCCCTTGGGATCAGCAAGTTGCCCACAGTCAGGCAGGGAGCAGTTGTGGTAGTCCAAGTCCTTACCTCCCCAGCCAGGGGGTATGCTTGGGTGAGGGGGTCAGGACTGCTGTGCTCTTCCCTCCCCCCTGCACAGAGAGTCCCCTGCTGGGGTGGGGTTGGTGGGGTGCTCCAGACAAGTGGGGCTGGGAGTTCAAATCCCATGGAGATGCCTGCGGTAGTTCCTTCTCCCAGAGCCATTGTCTCAGGCCCTCTTCAGACTCAGGCAGACGATGCTGCAGATGCTGCAGTGCAGGCAGATCTCCCCATCCCATCCCTGTCGTTCCAGGCTGTGGATGATGCAGTATCTGTTGCTGGCTCCTGTCAGAGCCAGGGCACTGGACTCTGATGATTCCTATATTCCTAGGGAACACAAGCAAATTCTATCTGGATAAAAAAAAGGCCAATATTTCACCCAGATCAATGAAAATTCATGAAGAGGTCAAACAAAGCTGAACCATGGATCATCTCAAAATAAAAGTTTCATTATGAATTTTTCATCCAGTCTCAATTATTATGCCCCAGATTTTGGGCTTAGATTCTAGGAGTTCTTGGCCTCTTGTGACCTCCTCTCTCTAGATCCCTGGCTGTACTAGTTATCATTTCAGGCTGGGCTTCTCAAGGGAGTCAGGAGCCCAAGATGTACATGCCTTACTCCCATATGCTCTTTTGTGAATCCCAGCCTTCATTGTCTGAAATTCTGGAGAAGCCCAGGCCTTCAAAGTGAACAAGCTAGACACAGGACCAGGGTTACAAAGGCACCTAAAGAAGGAGACAGGTGCCTATTCGGATTTACAATAGCATCTAAGCAGGTTCAGGTCCTCACTCCCACTGAATGACCATGGGACTTAGCCACCGAGCTCATTTAAGAGCATTGATCAATCCCCGTCGGTGCCTGTCTCCATCTTTGTGATCCTGGCCCACAGATAACACAGAAGCAGGGCTGGAATTGGGGAATGCTGGGGGAGATCATAGGCCTCATGCTATGTGGGTCTCAGGCTTGAGGGACAGAATGGCTCTTTTGGCTTTATCACCTAAGCATCTCTGCACTTGCCTCTGGGCCTCTGCTGCTGAGTGTGCTGGGCTCCAGGGAGTGAGTCCCGCTCGCCCTTAGGAAATAGACATGAATTAATCACCTTCCCGCAGCATCAGTCCTTCAATGCCAGTGATACTTAATGCCAGCTGCACACACTTCATCTGCAGAGAGCAACAGGTTTGAGTCTAGTTCTGTCCATTCAGGCTCAGAAGGGCTGGGGGTGGGGGGGAAAGATTCTCAGATACCTGTGCCTTTAGCTTCTAGATTCTGGTCTATAGATAGATATTGACCCCAAAAGCCTGGTGCCGGATGACTGAATGCATCATGTGCTGGGAAAAAATCCACAAAGGTCAGAAAGTTTGCTATTTCAATTAAATATATTGGTGGATCAACATACATTACGATGAGAAATAAGACTTACGTTATGAAATCAAATACCAGCTGTGGATTGGAATTTTTCCACTCTTGGGGAAAATTTTGACTTTTCACTGAAAATGCCAAATCAATTTTTTCTCCCCAGTTGTTGGCAAATGTAAACTTTCTGTGGAAAACTAGATTTTTTTTCATCAGCAAAGCAAAAATGTTTGGTTTTTGAGTTTTCAGTTTCTTTACAAAAGAATCCCAAAATGCTGGAGGGAAGTAGACAGGTTCTAAGAAGTTGTTGTTGGCAATATTGTTTAGCTGAAAAAACAATCTCCATTAACAGAACACAGCTGAAAATTTCCAACCAGCGGTAAATGTTAAATACATTGGGGAACATTCATATTGTCTGATGAGAGCCTGATTTCAAACCCATTGATTCTATCGCATCTGTGTGATTTCTCTTTCAAAGGGATAGTTACGTGGAGGTAACAATTGAATAAGCAGTAAAGTTGGCAGCGCACATCATGTTTTAGACAGAAGAGCCCCTTTAAACCCTGGGTTAGAGTTGAACCAAGCAGCCAAAGCCTGTCTACCCTGACCACATTCAAGGACATATGGGAGCAGACTGGGAGTAGAACCCAGAGCTCCTGGCCTAGCTCCACACTGCTGCTGGCTGAGTATAAAAGGTATAAATGGGTGGACAGAACTTACATGGAAGACACAGAAGACACGGGGCTGTTTTGGCATTTTACTCTATTAGATTCATGCCCAAGTGGTAAGCTTGGTGATGGTCGCAATGGAGGGACCTTCTTTGCAAGAATTGTTGGATTTGGAGGGTGCTTTGTTCCATCCTTCATACTGAATTTTATCAAGCCACACCTTGGGTGAATCCTCAGATTGGGTAAAGTGATGAAGCTCTGTTGAGTTTCAAGGTGCTTGGTTACACGAGTGTGATAATATTACTGATTGATTGTCAGAGGTGAGGTGCACGAACAACATCTAGTCATTGTAAGTGATGAGTTCTATGGAACTTGGACATTTATAGAATGAGATATTAGGGAAAGGAGAAAGAGGGCCATTCTAATCCTGATCATTGTCCTTCTCATTCCCTCAACAGCCGTCACACAGTGTACTGAGGAAGAAAATGTCCAACCAAACCGCCATGACCGAATTCTTTCTCCTGGGAGTCTCTGATGTTCGGGAGCTACAGATTTTACACTTATTGGTGTTTCTACTGCTTTACTTGATATCCGTGTTGGGGAAATTTCTCATCATCACAGCCATAGCCTGCAAGCAACACCTTCACAAGTCCCATGTACTTCTTCCTGATGAATCTATCCATGCTAGACTTTGGTTCCATCTCTTTCAGTCGTACCTCGGGGAAATGGTTGTGATTTCTTCATGTGCTTTTAGGCTGAATCTGGTTGATTTTATAATTGTGTCGTATGTTCAGATCTACAAAACAGTGCTGAGAATCCATTCGGAACAGGGCCAGCATAAAGCCCTCTCCACCTGCCTCCCTCACCTCACTGTTGTCTCCTTATTCCTTTTCACGGGCACCTTTGCCTTCCTGAAACCAGCCTCCAACTCGACCTCAGAGCTGAATCTCTTGCTGGCTGTTCTCTATTCTGTGTTGCCCCCAATGATGAATCCGATCATCTACAGCATGAGAAACAAGGAAATGAAAGGTGCCCTGAGTAAACTGATAGTTTGGATGTTATTCAGCAAGAATAAAATGTCTATATTTCTCCACTGATCACGAGTTCATTCTGTGTTTCTTTATAAATAGAATCCTCGGATGACATGATTGCCTTCATGAGAGCATACTTTGCAATCTGTTTATGCAGAATTGGGTATTTACATTAATAAAAATCCAGACAAATTTAACTCAAGAAAATTGTAGTTAGTATAGATTTACATCAATGTAATTAAGATCGAAATCTATCTATCTATCTATGTACTGCTAGACATCACCATTCTATGTGATAATCAGTAGCCATAGCAAAGTTCCTAGTGTGTTCGCTGGCTCTTCTTTTTCAGGAGTATAACTCTGACGGAGGTATCAACACATTTGTTCTTTGGTTTTTGTTTGTCAGTTTTTTAGTTTATTTTTGTTGAGTTTGTTGTTTTTATTTGTTTCTTTGTTCCAGGTGGGTTTGCAGATGGGCAGGCCTGTTGAGACAGTGAGATTTTGGTTCGACAGGATTTTCTATGTTTGCCTTCTCTTGAGAGTGCTGATATGTCATATCTTTGATGGGGTTTTCTGAGTGAGCTGAAGGTTTGCTCCCCACAATGATAAAAGGGTGCAAAAGAAGTCTCTGCATGGGTAAGTTCCTCCTGACTCGATTATGTATACACTGTTGGGATATTATTGTATTCTGAATGATGTGTTAGGGGAGAAAGAGCCTCAGGTAGCTGTCTGATTATTTTAACCAGTGTTTTCTAAAGAAAATCCAACTTGGGCTAGTGAGGCCAAGTTTGGATCCCATTGAAGTCACTGAGATTTAGCCCCCTCACTTCAAAGAAATTAGGCTTTGGCCAAGAGCCTGTCTACACAAGGATCCAGAATTGGCTGAGAGACCCCTGGAGAAAGTGAGTGTGACAGAAATGTAAGGGTCTGATATCCCAACGCATCTGAACCAACACCAATGTAGAGTAAACACATTAACATCACCAGTTTAATACTTACTCCATCGCTCACTGACAAACAGCTCATCAAAAATACTCCGTGTTTGAGCTGTTTTGACCGGATACATTTTAAACGTGCTGTGTTTTGTTTCTCTGAATAAATGGACGTATCACACACTTGGGTTCCTGAAAAACCAAGGGGCTAATTCTCAGCTGGTTTAAATTGTCATCGCTCTTTTGAAGTCAATCGATCTCTGAGAATTTATGGAAAAGAGGCAAAGCATTTGGAGATGGAGTTAGAGCTGAAATGCTTAGAGCTGGAAAGGGCTAAGCTTGGTCCAGCAGGTAACACCTAACTGTCTTTGTCCAGGAACTGCCCCCATTCCAAGAAATTCCCCATATACAAAGTAGGGGATGACACCGAGGCCTTCTTAGAACATTTTGAAAGGGCCTGCCTTGGGTACAACACCCCTACAGACCAGTATATGGTGGAGCTGAAGCCATAACTCAGTGAACCCTTAGCAGAGGTGGTGACTGAAATGCCTAAAGAACACATGAATGACTACGAACAAATGAATGACTACGAGCATGTCTGTCGGTGGTTTAGAGCTCTAAGGTAAAAACTGGATCTGCCATTTTCCTGGCACGCCTACCACATTGTAAAAAATTGGGATGCCTGGGTATCAGGAGCAAGTGTTAAGTCTCTGGAAGATCTGTCTTTCCTAATGCAAATGGCGCAGTGGTACATCCTAGACAGGAAGTCCAACAGTGTTATCGAGGCAGGGGAGATCAGAACCAAATGGGTGGAGGTGGCGGAGAAGAAGAAAGTTGGAGTGGATATCAGAAGGGGCAACCCGAGACAACACCTTACCTCTTGGGACACCCTATTACTTGGGGACAGCCCAAGGCCCCATCTACACCCCAAGGAAAATCCCAGACACCTTATTCTCCCACCACACCATTCTCCAACAACTCACTTTGCCCCAGTGACCAGTCAGCCGGGTGATGTTTAAAATTTAATGAGCTGGAGCATGTGAAGGCTAACTGTCCCAAGAAACCCAACAGATTGCAGTTCATTGCACCAGAATCACACCAAAGGTCCTCTGGCCCAGATGCCTCTCAGAAACCCTCAGAGCAAAGGAAAACTGGGAGAGTGGGCAGGAAGAAGTTATCGACAATATAGATACCAAGCTTACCAACATCGACAGTATCCCACATATACCCAGCAGTTCCAGTGATCACATGACCAAATAAAGCAACAACGCCAGAGACCCAGACCAGCATCACTGCCCCAATTCCGTAGCAGTGTCTCAACCCGCTCCAACTAACAAGCAGATTTGAAGCCTTGGTCGAGGGTTCAAAAACAATGTTCCCACTTAAGCACTTACACCGCCATCATAATGACTACTGATGCATCGCAGACAGGGTGGGGTGGTCACATGTTACATCACACAACCCAAGAGCTATGGTCTGCAATGGAAACCTCCCTGCACATAAACGTCCTGGAACTTCAAGCTATAAGCAATGCCTGCCGTCACTTCCTCCCGTTAATCCGGAACCAACATGTACGGATAATGACAGACAACACTGCCTGCATGTTCTATGTAAACAAGCAGGGAGGAGCTCGCTCTCACTCTCTTTGCACAGAACCTATGAAACTCTCGAACTGGTGCCTTGCGTACAATATCGGGATATCAGCCGCCTACCTTCCCGGGGCAATGAATACGACAGTGGATGAATTAAGCAGACGCTTTCCCTGGGACCACGAATGGGAGATAAACGCATTTGGGGCTACCCAACCATAGACCTCTTTTCAACGGCAAAAAACACAAAATGCTCTGAATTTTGCTCCAGAGCAGAACTGGGCAAGCACTCCCTGGGAGATGCATTTATGATTCCGTGGAACCGGAACTTACTGTATGTTTGTCTCCTGATTCTGATTCTCCACAGAGTTCTGGCAAAAATATGAACAGATCATGCCAAGGTGATCCTGATTGCCCCAGCATGGCCCAGACAACCATGGTTCCCATTCCTCACCAGGATGTCAACTCGACCACCAATCTCCTTGCCTCTCATTCCGAACCTCCTATGGCAGGAACATGGCTGATTTCGCCACCCCAATCTGTCCATGCATCACCTCAAAGCTTGCTTCCTATATGGTTCTCGCAAAACGAACTAGCATACTCTGATGAACTTCAAAGAGTGCTCCTACATAGCAGATCACAATCTACTCACACCACCTATCTCCAAAAGTGGAAGCGATTTACACAATGGTGTTCAACTAAACAACTGCCTGCTATGTCTGTCTTCCTCTTGTATAAGGAGGACTGCAAACAATCCTACCTGTTGGACCTCAAACAATCTGGCCTTTCTTTTAGCTCCATCAAAGTCCACCTAGCTGCTATTAGAAAAGGAATACTTGTGACATCTTCGAGACTAACAAATTTATTTGAGCATAAGCTTTCGTGAACTACAGCTCACTTCATCGGATGCATTCAGTGGAAAATACAAGACAGAGATTTTATATACACAGAGAACATGAAACAATGGGTGTTACCATACACACTGTAACGAGAGTTATAAGGTAAGCAGGAGAGCGGGGGCGGGGAACCTTTTGTAGTGATAATCAAGGTGGGCCATTTCCAGCAGTTGACAAGAACGTCTGAGGAACAGTGGTGGGCGGGGGGGAATAAACATTGGGAAATAGTTTTACTTTGTGTAATGACACATCCACTCCCAGTCTTCATTTAAGCCTAATTTAATGGTGTCCAATTTGCAAATTAATTCCAAAAGTCCGAAGTCCCTACCTCCTTGAGATACACTGCTTTTAAGTCACCTGGAGTGGAGCACCCACAGGGACAGCTCTTTTTCTCCCTCCAAGAGGAGGTTACTCATCCTGTGCCGTAACTGATGTTCTTCGAGATGAGTGTACCTGTGGGTGCTCCAGTATCTGCCCTCCTCCCCACTACTTCGGAGCTGGGGTAGCTCCATTGCAGAGACGGAACTGAGGAGACAGGCCACGGATGCGTACTATCAGAGCGGGCGGGAAGCACTGGCGCATGCGTGACTGGTACGAGTACTGCTGTAAAAATCTCCAAGCGAAGGCGCAGAGACGCACCAACACCTAGAGTGGATCACCCACAGGGACACTCATCTCGCAGAACATCAGTTACTGCACAGGGTGAGTAACCTCCTCTTCTTTCTTCATTGGGCCTTTTGGTCAGTGCCAACTAGGCATTTGAGCTACTTAACCCCTTACAGGTAAAGTGATTCAGTACAGCTGCCAAGCAGGGATTTTATCCTGCCCTTTTCTTTATATTTATCACACACACACACACACACCAAATCACAGACAGTGCTGGACAGCCTGTTCCACACTGGCTGTGATTTCTTCCTGGAGCCCTGTGACAATGGAGTGGTAAGCCCATTTGGTACGTCCTGGGGTGGCTGAGAATATCGGTGTAAAGCTAGTGCACAGCGCCTTGATCTGCTGTCTCTACATATGTCCGAGAATCATGGAGAGGTTCACCTCTTCTACGCCACCATCACTTTTTCCTTCATAGTAGACACCTTCAGGCCACTCAGGGTCATCTCCTCCCTGGGCTGTAAAGTGACAAACCTTTAATTCTCTGGAATAAAAGGGCTTTAGAGAATTAACAGGGCACACTTCAGGCATTAGGTTGGAGGTGGGGAATGCTATGAGATAGTTAACAGCACCCAGGTGCTTTTGGACTGTAAATGGCCCTTCCCATGATGCTTCCATCCTATGGGCCTGGAGTGCCTTTAGCAAGGGCTAAAGAGGTTCAGAGGGTGTTTTGTAGGTTGGTTACAAAATCCAGAATGTTAGTTCCTGGAGAAGGTGTAACCCCCTCCCATTGCTGCTGCACCAACTGTAATGGCCCCTTAACCTCGGAGCCATACACAAGTGTAAATGGTGAAAAGTCCAAACTGGGATGTGGTAGAGGCCTGTAGGGAAAGAGCGACTGCTGCAACACTAGGTTCCAATCACTGGCCCCCCGCAAAATTCCATTAAACTTCTCCACCAGGCCATTTGTCTGATCGTGGTAAGGGGAAGCAACAAAGTGGTTCACCCCATGAGCTTCCCAAAGGCTTTTCATGGACCCTGCCAGGAAACAAGTTCCAGAAATTAGTGCCAACGTCCAAGTTCCCTGGAGGCTTTCATCTGCGTAACCCCTTATCTACCCCAGCACTGTAACCCCTTATCTACAGTTCAAATACCAGAGGGCACCATTGAGACAGACTGCTTGCTCCACCAGTTCCAGCTCTGGGACTGGTTCTGGTTGAGACTTTGTGACCGGATCCACTACTGCTGTCACAGACGTTGGCATGGGGTCCGGTTCCACCACTGGTAATACAGACGGGGCCCTGGTAGAAGGCTCAGGAGCAAGGATAGGTGTGAAGATTTCCTTAGCCTGGTTGTGGGTGACCATTCCCACCCTCTTGGCTAGGTTCACATGATTGGCCAAGTCTTCCCCCAACAGCATGGGATGCCCTTGTACTGGACAGGCAACTTGGCTGTAGGCAGGTTTAAAGAGTTTGACTTGAAGGATTGAATCGTCACTTGGGCCTCTGGGTTGATTAAATTGGGGTCCACTAAGGAAGCATGGATAGCTGACACTTGTGCTCCGGTATCCGTCCACACAATAACCTTCTTCCTGCCCACTCTCCCAGTTTCCCTTTGCTCTTAGGTTTCAGAGTAACAGCCGTGTTAGTCTGTATTCGCAAAAAGAAAAGAAGTGCCTGCACAGTGGGGTGGGAGGAGGTATTGTTTCATGGTCTCTGTGTGTATATAATGTCTTCTGCAGTTTCCATGGTATGCATCCGATGAAGTGAGCTGTAGCTCACGAAAGCTCATGCTCAAAAAAATTGGTTAGTCTCTAAGGTGCCACAAGTACTCCTTTTCTTTTTGCTCTTAGGGTATCTGGGAGGCATCTGGGCCAGAGGACCTTTGGTGTGATTCTGGTGCAATGAACTGCAATCTGTTGGGTTTCTTGGGACAGTTGGCCTTCACATGCTCCAGCTCATTATATTTTAAACATCACCCGGCTGACTGGTCACTGGGGCAAAGTGAATTGTTGGAGAATGGTGTGGTGGGAGAATAAGGTGTCTGGGATTTTCCTTGGGGTGTAGATGGGGCCTTGGGCTGTCCCCAAGTAATAGGGTGTCCCAAGAGGTAAGGTGTTGTCTCGGGTTGCTCCTTCTGATATCCACTCCAACTTTCTTCTTCTCCGCCACCTCCACCCATTTGGTTCTGATCTCCCCTGCCTCGATAACACTGTTGGACTTCCTGTCTAGGATGTACCACTGCGCCATTTGCATTAGGAAAGACAGATCTTCCAGAGACTTAACACTTGCTCCTGATACCCAGGCATCCCAATTTTTTACAATGTGGTAGGCGTGCCGGGAAAATGGCAGATCCGGTTTTTACCTTAGAGCTCTAAACCACCGACAGACATGCTCGTAGTCATTCATGCATTCTTTAGGCATTTCAACCACCACTTCTGTTAAGGGGTCACTGAGTTGTGGCCTCAGCTCCACCATATACTGGTCTGTAGGGGTGTTGTACCCAAGGCAGGCCCTTTCAAAATGTTCTAAGAAGGCCTCGGTATCATCCCCTACCTTATATATGGGGAATTTCTTGGAATGGGGGCAGTTCCTGGACAAAGACTGTTAGGGACCACATAGAATCATAGAATATCAGGGTTGGAAGGGACCTCAGGAGGTCATCTAGTCCAACCCCCTGCTCAAAGCAGGACCAACACCAACTAAATCATCCCAGCCAGAGCTTTGTCAAGCCTGACCTTAAAAACTTCTAAGAAAGGAGATTCTACCACCTCCCTAGGTAACGCATTCCAGTGTTTCACCACCCTCCTAGTGAAAAAGTTTTTCCTAATATCCAACCTAAACCTCCCTCACTGCAACTTGAGACCATTACTCCTTGTTCTGTCATCAGCTACCACTGAGAACAGTCTAGAGCCATTCTCTTTGGAACCCCCTTTCAGGTAGTTGAAAGCAGCTATCAAATCCCCCCTCATTCTTCTCTTCCGTAGACTAAACATCCCCAGTTCCCTCAGCCTCTCCTCATAAGTCATGTGTTCCAGTCCCCTAATCATTTTTGTTGCCCTCTGCTGGACTCTTTCCAATTTTTCCACATCCTTCTTGTAGTGTGGGGATCAAAACTGGACACAATACTCCAGATGAGGCCTCACCAATGTCAAATAGAGGGGAACGATCACGTCCCTCGATCTGCTGGCAATGCCCCTACTTATACAC
The DNA here is from genome assembly GCF_965140285.1 of Lepidochelys kempii. Lineage (NCBI taxonomy): Eukaryota > Metazoa > Chordata > Testudines > Cheloniidae > Lepidochelys > Lepidochelys kempii. Next base: position 30,993,019 of record NC_136393.1, read on the forward strand.
CACAAAATGCCATTGGCCTTCTTGGCAACAAGGGCACACTGTTGACTCATATCCAGCTTCTCGTCCACTGTAACCCCTAGGTCCTTTTCTGCGGAACTGCTGCCGAGCCATTCGGTCCCTAGTCTGTAGCGGTGCATGGGATTCTTCTGTCCTAAGTGCAGGACTCTGCACTTGTCCTTGTTGAACCTCATCAGATTTCTTTTGGCCCAATCCTCTAATTTGGCTAGGGCCCTCTGGATCCTAGCCCTACCCTCCAGCATATCTACCTCTCCTCCCAGTTTAGTGTCATCTGCAAACTTGCTGAGGGTGCAATCCACACCATCCTCCAGATCATTTATGAAGATATTGAACAAAACCGGCCCCAGGACCGACCCTTGGGGCACTCCACTTGATACCGGCTGCCAACTAGACATGGAGCCATTGATCCCGACAATCTAGCCAGCTTTCTATCCACCTTATAGTCCATTCACCCAACCCATACTTCTTTAACTTGCTGGCAAGAATATTGTGGGAGACCGTGTCAATAGCTTTGCTAAAGTCAAGGAACAACACATCCACCGCTTTCCCCTCATCCACAGAGCCAGTTATCTCGTCATAGAAGGCAATTAGATTAGTCAGGCATGACTTGCTCTTGGTGAATCCATGCTGACTGTTCCTGATCACTTTCCTCTCCTCTAAGTGCTTCAGAATTGATTCCTTGAGGACGTGCTCCATGATTTTTCCAGGGACTGAGGTGAGGCTGACTGGCCTCATTCATAATATAATAATATCCCAACAGTATATACGTAATCAAGACAGGGGTTTTTTGGATGAGGGTATGAACCGGGGTTACTTAAGTTCTCAGACAGATTTCCCCTAGACAGCTAAACTAAACTGGGAGGAGTGGTAGATACGCTGGAGGGGAAGGATAGGATACAGAAGGACCTAGACAAATTGGAGGATTGGGCCAAAAGAAATCTGATGAGGTTCAATAAGGATAAGTGCAGGGTCCTGCACTTAGGACGGAAGAACCCAATGCACAGCTACAGACTAGGGACCGAATGGCTAGGCAGCAGTTCTGCGGAAAAGGACCTAGGGGTGACAGTGGACGAGAAGCTGGATATGAGTCAGCAGTGTGCCCTTGTTGCCAAGAAGGCCAATGGCATTTTGGGATGTATAAGTAGGGGCATAGTGAGCAGATCGAGGGACGTGATCGTTCCCCTCTATTCGACATTGGTGAGGCCTCATCTGGAGTACTGTGTCCAGTTTTGGGCCCCACACTACAAGAAGGATGTGGATAAATTGGAGAGAGTCCAGCGAAGGGCAACAAAAATGATTAGGGGTCTGGAACACATGACTTATGAGGAGAGGCTGAGGGAGCTGGGATTGTTTAGCCTGCAGAAGAGAAGAATGAGGGGGGATTTGATAGCTGCTTTCAACTACCTGAAAGGGGGTTCCAAAGAGGATGGCTCTAGACTGTTCTCAATGGTAGCAGATGACAGAACGAGGAGTAATGGTCTCAAGTTGCAGTGGGGGAGGTTTAGGATGGATATTAGGAAAAACTTTTTCACTAAGAGGGTGGTGAAACACTGGAATGCGTTACCTAGGGAGGTGGTAGAATCTCCTTCCTTAGAGGTTTTTAAGGTCAGGCTTGACAAAGCCTTGGCTGGGATGATTTAACTGGGAATTGGTCCTGCTTCGAGCAGGGGGTTGGACTAGATGACCTTCTGGGGTCCCTTCCAACCCTGATATTCTATGATTCTATGATTAACCCAGACTTTTTTGCTGGCTGAATTGTTAAAAACACATGGAAGTTTTGACATTTGTTTTCCTTCTGCATCAAAATGAAAAATGGTTGAAATTGGAGCCAAAGATCAGTTTCCACAAAGCTTTTGGGGGGAAATGATTCGGATTCACCCTGGAATTCATACTCAGAACCAGACAGGAAGAGCCTGCCCCACTCTCAGAGAACCAAGTGGTTCAAGTCTGTATAAGTTTTGATACCATCCTCATCACTGTAGTATCTGAGCCTCTCCCAAACGTGCATTAAGCCAGGTTTCTATGCATCCGTCACATGGGGTTTGGTCTCTTGTCCTCTACCCAGAGGAGGAAGGGTGCTGTGGAGTGTCTTGTTTCAGTAGCTACTTCATAGTTCTCTGCTGCTATGTGTTAGTTAGAGAAAGCCCAGCTGAAGAACTAGACTTTGCCCGTGGAGAGGAATGGGTGGAGGTTTGCGATGGGCCTCAGTTCTTGGGGAAGTTCAGTCGGCACATGGCTGTGATGTGGATGATCCAGTTTCAAATCTTTGCTCTCAATCAGGTGTGCAGGTGTCTCTCTCTCTCTCTCTCTCTCTGGTGTCAACCAGAAACTCCACCTGGGACCTGAGCTACCATCCTGACTGAAGCTTAACAAAACCAGCAGGATGCTGCAGAAAGTGTCTCTTTCAAAGGAGCAGCACTTTCTGATAGAAAGAGGTTTAGATGAAAAATTCCAGTCAGCTCTAGTCAGGACACCTAGGGTCTATCCCAGGCTATGGAATGGGAGTGGGGCCTAGTGTTTAGAGCGGGAGTGGGGCTAGGACTCCTGGGTACTAGCTCCTGCTCTGAAAAGTGGGGTCTAGTAGGTTAGAGCAGGAGAGGCTGAGAGCCAGGACTCCTGGGTTTTAGTCCCAGGCTTATGACTGATTTTGTATAAGTCTCTTATCCCCATTTGTAAACTAATTGCATCGACTGTGAAACGTATTTCCAATAAGTAACCTCACAATGTGAGCTATAAGCAGCCTGTGCAGAGGTGGGATGGATCTTGATGAACCCATGCTAATAAGGACAAACACTTTGATCTCACAGTTAATGGGTTTGGCTTGATCTGTGCTGGAAGCTGTTTGCAAATATGGGGGAGGCAGCTCAATGAGTGCTGACCCCAGTGCGGCACTAGAGGACACTGTGCTGCAGGGAGCAGGGTTGGGGCTCATAGAATATCAGGGTTGGAAGGGCCCTCAGGAGGTCATCTAGTCCAACCCCCTGCTCAAAGCAGGACCAATCCCCAATTTTTGCCCCCGATCCCTAAAGGCCCCCTCAAGGATTGAACTCACAACCCTGGGTTTAGCAAGCCAATGCTCAAACCACTGAGCTATCCCTCCCCCCAGCAGGAGGTGCTCTTCCCTCACAGTCTGTGCTGTGCTCCCTGCATGGCTGGTCGCTGGCACAGGAGGATAAAACCAGCCCCATGCCTCGGAGTCTGCTGAGAGCTCTGTGCTCCTCCGACAGAGAGGATATGGCAGACTAGGGAAGGACACTAAGGTGGTAGGGAAACATGGGGGCATGGACAGGAAGATCTAAACTGGGAGTGTTACGAATTACACCTGAGAGGACACGCATACAACTGCTGCAAATTATACCTGATAGGACACGCACACAAATGCTGCACAAATGCTGCGAATTATACCTGATAGGTCACGCACACAAATGCTGCGAATTATACCTGATAGGACACGCACAGTTCAAATCTAGGCTGAGAAACATAAACAAAGTCCACAACTGCAGAGTTCCCAAAAGACATTAAGTTTATTACGCTCGAGCGTGGTGCCCCCCTGCCAGCCAGGAGGGGACCCTGAATACAGATTATACAAAGGTTATATACTTTTTGGCAAAGCATGTTGCCCTCGTGCATCGGAAACCTTAGCCAATAAACAAACCCTTGTCTTATCTACCACCTATCCCTGCTTGGTGCATTCCTCGTGCTATACCAGTATGTTAATTACACAGCATGGTCCTAAAGCCATGCATCAGTAACCTTTATTATCAGGATGGGAGGCCTCACGTCAAGGCCAAAAGACAGGGAGTTGGAGACTGACAAAAACCAGATACTGGGAGTCAAGGAAGGCTGGAGACAAGGAGGAGGATTTTCACAGGGATTCAGTATCTAAGGGTTGCTCCTCCTGGTGTATGATGTGCTGGCATTTAAACAATGGTAGGCCCCAAACCAAAATGGAGTCATATGTGCTAACCTTTCCTTAACAGTCCTCCCTTTCTTTTTGTACGTCAGTAAGCTATATCAGGGCTGAGTAACCACGCTGCAGGGTTAGCAACTGCCGACAGCACATACTGCAGCATTGTAGGCATACAAAAAATAGCGCAAAAACAATAACAGACAAAAAAAGTAAATACAAAATACGCCGTCCCCAAATCCCCAGATCCAGTAGCCATGAGGTGAGCCAGTCCCAGACCTCCTGGAATCCGGCGCTGGTAGTGTGGAGGCTGATGTGGTGGAATAGGGCTGCCTGTTGCTTGAGGATGTGGATGTCAGTTTCCACCCTATGGTGCTGATTTACAAATACACAACAGCTTGAGTTGACCAGAGCACAAACCCCGCCCTGATTTCCAAGGAGATAATCCAGGGCTAGGTGGTTTTGCAATGTAGTTTGGGATAGCTGGGTGACTTCAATTTGAAGGGCAGATAGAGCATCTGCAGTAGCATTTGCCATTAGTTTCAAAGCAGCTGAAATGTTAACTATAGCTTTTTCCAGCTCGCTTACTCTCAACCATGGCAGACACCAATGCACAAAGGAGTGAAAGCCTTTGGGCGTTGAGAAAGGAGGTTTAAAGGAACACTTCGTCGGTCCCTCCATACTAGATTGCGGATCTCTCCCCGGGTCAGGTTCTGGTGTACTGTCACGGCGGGTACTATAGCCCCTAAGGTACATGGACCACACCATCCTGCTGGGAGAACCTTATAGGCTGTGTGATTGCATAACCAATACCAGCCAGACCCCTCGGGGACTGGCCACGGGGTTCTGGAGTAGGTAGAGGGGTCTCCCGCACCAGAGCTGATTTGGGTGGTGTCCTTGCACCCCACAAAATTCCCTACAAAAACTGTATTTTCTATGCCCTTACGTCATGACACACATAAAGCATAATTACCCTGGGCCACCATATCAATAGACCATATTTGGATTGTAAAGTGCCCATACCTTAGTTTGCCCATACCTTAGGCAATACCTTATTTGCCATACCTTAGGCAATTTGCCCATACCTTAGTTTGGAGTGTTCGATTAAGGGGGATAGGTACCCCTACCAAGGGGACCCCCTGACCTAAATATGTGGGGGTATGAATACCAATCCAACACTGCGTTCGATTTACACCTTGTTTGATAGCGCGGGTTAAATTCAAGAAGCTATTGCCCTCCCATCCTTGTACTGGACTTGGGAATAGGGAGAGGAACCCCCCCAGGCAAACCATACCAATGTCGGCATCCTCCTTTATACCATACAAAAAACACTACCCCCAATGTAAGTCCAATAAACAGGAACACAAAAAGTCCTGGTGGGCTGTGAAGGTCCCAGGAGCTGGAAAGCTTAGTCCATGGGTTGGTCGTGGTGTTCATTCGTGAAGTGGCTCGTCCAATGGCTTGTCAAGGTCAGGTGGGTGTCCCAGCGCCAACCTAACGTAGCTATGATGGATCCAGGAACCTTTACCTGCAAAGGAGTGGTGGCAGATGATGGAAGTAATGTTCGTGGCTGTAAGGCGTTTTTGGTATTTATACTTGCCTACAAGCACAGGTTCCAGCCTCTGGAATAAACCCACCCCACCACTTTACTTCACATTCCCAAGAATACATCCCGCAACTTCCTCCCTGCCAATGTACAATGCTCCGTCTTTGCCATCAAGGCCAATTCTCAGTGTCTTTTGCAGTCAGGAATCCTTGGATTTTGGTGGTTTTAGCAGAGCAAGGGTTTCTTTTTTTTTTTTTTTGGAACACTCATGGTTTTGCATTATACAGGGGAGAGGTTACTAGCACGTCACCCTGTAGTGCTTTGGGGTTTTTTTTTAGCAAATACTGAATGCAGCTTAGCTTTGTCAGTGGACAAGGGAGAGGTTACTAGCACTTCACCTTAGGGTTTTTTGTTTTTTTTGCTGTTCAAAAGGAGGAAAGAAAAAAAACCCAGAAGGAGGGACAGGCTGATCAGTAGTCGAAGTGAAGTCACCTCAAGGTGGAGGGGTCTTTTTGCAGTAAGAAGCATGGGTCCAGCTGATAGGAAAAAAACCCAGAAAGCGACCCTATAATCATGTAAAGCTACGCTGCTGTCTTTTTTCTATGCTTATCTGTCCTTTCTACTTTGTTTATGGATAGAAAGAATGCGAACTGTGTGTAACCTGCACTCCCTGCTTTTGGGGAGAGAATTCCTTATACAGATAAGCCTCCATGCTCTTACCTACCCCAGAACTTCAAACAGACTGGGTTAACCGGTTCGAACTGGAAGAGATATCACAATGTATGTTGAACCAAGCTATAAAAGCTCATCCCTGTTCTTTGTTCGGGGCTTCACCATTTTCCTCTGAAAAGGAATTGGTGAGCCCTTCAGCTGTCGTATTCGCTAGCAATAAAGTGCCTCACTTTATCAAAGAGCCAAGACTCTGTGTTTTGTTTGGCTAATACAGAAGTCCAGGGAAGGCTACCCTCCTAACCCTAGACGGGAGGGGAACCCTTTTTCCCTAACACAGCCAATCAGTCCTTGGCACTTCACAGCAGTATTGGTAGTTAGCAGGACTTAATAAGGGCCTTTTCAGCATGGAGCCAGAGTAGTCTTTTGTTGATGGACCATTATGTAGACCCAGTCACCTGGTTTTAACAAATGGCGGGTTTGCTTAGGATTTTTGAAGCAGGACTTCTTTTACCTCTAAATACCGAGACCTAACACATTTCATTAATGTCTGGCAGTGTATTGCAGATCTCACAGCTGCTTGGGCACATTCAAGCCCCCCTCTTCCTTGGCTGTTAGCCAAATCCTAGCTGTGAGTAATGTCCTTGGGCAGGCCAGTGTCTTATTTTTGGACTGAGCTTGCCAGCTACAGCGTTGAATTAGCTCGTCCTCCATTTTATTTCTTTTCCCCTTCTTGGCTTTTATTAACCTGCAAAGGAAACTTTCACTTTTTACTTATACACCTTAGTTTAAAAAGGAACACATGTACATTGCCCATTATACAGCACTTTAGTCTTATTGTTTAATGTATGCCACATACACCCTTTTAGGAAAATGACTTCATTACAGAGCTTTGGAGCAACAAGCCAGGACAAGCACACCCACTTTTGAGGAGTCCACTTGGTACAACCTCTGGTGTCCAATAGCTTTCCTCCCTCCCCAGCCCTCTGGCTAGAAATGTGAGGTAGCCAGAAGGATCTCATGTATAATATGGGGAGTGGGTTAACCTTTCATGTCCTTGCTTCCAAAGACTGTTGGTGTGTAAATTTTAACAATTTTTTCAATTAAAAGATCTGGCCAATGAAATTTTTTTTTTTTTACTTAAGCAAATGTATTAAATTTTAGTATATCACATTTTTTTGATATTATCCAAACACTTTGTATTCCAAGTTGAATAAAACAAGTATCTGCATTTTGATTTAACCCTTCTATTTAGTTTTAAACTAAACTGTCCTATGAAAAATTAAACACAGCAATTCTGTCCACAAGACAAACACCACAAGACAGGACATAGAACACAGAACAGAATTCCTATTGTGCCAGTAAATTCATGAGATGTTGAATTGCTTTTCAGCTGGCATCTATTTTCTCTGATTGTCTGAAAGACAAATAAAAAACCACAGATCTACCCCTTTTGGGCAGTCAGTCATTGCTTAAAATATTTTCTTTTTATACAAATACCTTTGTTAATTGCAGGCAAAACAGAGGAATTACCCATATTTTCTTGTATTTGTTTTATAGGCAGCCTAGGTTTCAGTGGCCTCTACCTTATCAGTTCAGTAATTTACATTAAAACAAATGCTTTCCGGCTTGCTTTTGGATCCACAGGTTAAAGATTCTTACTTTAAAAAGGGCACAATAAACTTTACCAGACTTTTGATTGCCTTTTATTTTTAATTCCTGCTGTCAAACACACAGCGACCTGAAAAGGAAGACACCACCTATTGTAGCCCCTTGGAACCTAATAAGATATTAATTAAGTAGCACTGTACAATTGCATTTTTTTGGAAAAGGGCCCATTTTTTTTCCAAAATGGCTGCAAAGAAACCAAGAATTGTTTTTTTTTTTCAGTATTTTACAAAGTTCAACTGCTTAATTCTTTCCAGCAACTAAAGAGTTAACTTTTTACTTTTTTTTTTTTAAATTACTTGCTTATTTCCCAAAACGACACCCAATTAACTTAGATTTTACCATTTTAAGTATTATTCCGGGATTTATGTTTCCATTCCTGTAATTATTTACTCCTCTTTTTTTACTATGACTTTCAAGTTTTCAACCTGTTTTCCAATCTCTCTATCTGTTGCCTGCCCGCTTGGGCCTGATCCTGTTTTTTTTCTCTGAACTGTCCCTTCCATGAGCACCAGCTTTGTTTCACTACCAAATTAACAAGGAGGGTGGGCTTCTTAACTAGCCCCCAGCCCTCCTGGTCTCTTTTCTTAAATATTTTTACTTACAAGGGCTACCCGAGTCCTCCCCCCATGAGGCTTGTCACCTGGACAGAAAGCACGGCTAATTGGCAAGCAAGGAGGTGACGGGCATAAGTCAGAAAGCCGAGGGTAAGCCGGAGGAGTGGCAGAAGCAGGCATAGCATAGAGCGGGGCTGGAGACCCCTGAGATGAATAAGAAAAGGAGGAAGAAAGAGGACTTCCTTTCGCATGCGCATAAGCCCAGTTGTCCCATACATACCAATAATCCATCTGGGCTGGAGCTTTATTTTCCAGCCTTTTCCTAAGCACTGTTAATTTTTCCCCAGCAAAGGAACCATCCGGTGGCCAGTCAAAAGGTGTTTGAGTTGTTAGTGCTGGCCACTGTTATGAATTACACCTGGTAGGACACGCACACAACTGTTGCGAATTATACCTTGTAGGACACGAAGACAAATGCTACGAATTACACCTGATAGGACACACACACAAATACTGCGAATTACACCTGATAGGACACGCACACAAATGCTATGAATTACACCTGGTAGGACACGCACACAAATCTATAACAGTGAAGCAAGTGGCTGACTGAGGAATCAGTGTTAGAATAGTGCTCGGATCAGGGACAACTGGATGGGGGGCTAGAACATAACCATTTATAGCCCGTAGATCCTGAACAAATCAATAGACTGGATGCCCGTCTGGTCCCGGTTTAGGCTTCCTTATTGGAAGAATGGGAGTATTACAGGGCGAACTGCAGGGGACTAAAACCCCCTGAGTCAAATAGCTGTCAATAAGAAGTGAGATGCCTTCTTTCGCCTCCTTTGGCAAGGGGTATTGTTTTACGGACGGAGGCAGTCCGCCCCTTGTTTTCAGACTCACTGGAACCGCTGATTTAAGAAGACCCACATCAGTAGGATTTGTGCTCCACAAAGTGTGGGGAACACTGGACAATTCAGAGGGCACACCAGGAATAGGGGTAACCGATGCCATAAGAGAAGCAACCGCCGAGTCCGGGACGGACATGCGGAGCCCCTCGGGGGCGCAATATATGTGTGCCCCCAATTTGCCCAGCACATCCCACCCGAGAAGGTTCGCGGCGCCCTCTGGCATTACAACAAACCTATGTGATAGCTTTAAAGAACCAAGCTCGATAGGGACAGGGTAGGATAAAGGAGCCGGGCAGGGATTACCTTCTATACCCTACACCCAAACCTTGGTATTGGACAGAGAGCCCGGAACAAAAGTTAAAGTGGAGAGGGTGTCCCCAGTATCTACTAGAAAAGGCACAAGGTGTTCTCCACCTTTCAAATAAATTTGTGACTGTAATCCCAAGTCCCATTCCAACTCTCCCAAAGTCCCCAAAACCTCCGCCTCTAGTCACTGGGGGTTAACAAGGTTCTGGGGGGCGTTAGGGGGAAAAGAAGGATTAGTCTCTACCTGGCTCTTCCAAGGAGCCCCTCGGGGAAGCAGGGGACACTCCCTCCTCCAGTGCCCTGGTTGCTTACAATAATTACAATTTCTGTCCCTCATTTTATCCCTACCTCCCCCTTCTCCTGTCCCCCGTCCACGCCCCCTTCCCCTCATCTCTCCGCGCCCTTGCCAATGCTGGTTTCCCGAAGGAGCCTCCAAGGCAGCAGCTAACACCACTCAACCTTGCACAAGATTACAGCTTTTTCTTTTTTTTTTTTTTAACCTAACTCATGGGTACCAGAAATATTCCCCCAATTCTCGAGAATTTCAGCCAAAGGGGTCCCCTTACTTACACTCTGCCCAGAACCCATAATGGGCTACCAAAAGGACACCAAATGTGCCACCTTATCACCTAAGTGACAGCTCACACTCCTCCCTCCTCGGAGTTCTCAAAGGTGAACTCACCCTGTGCCGGCTGGAGCTGTCCGAGAGAAGGAGTGTAGTCTCGCTTGTTGGGGCGAGCCTAGAGTCCCTTCGTGGTCTCCAAAACTGTTACGAATTACACCTGGTAGGACACGCACACAAATGCTGCGAATTATACCTGATAGGACACGCATAGTTCAAATCTAGGCTGAGAAACATAAACAAAGTCCACAACTGCAGAGTTCCCAAAAGACACTAAGTTTATTACGCTCGAGCGTGGTGCCCCCCTGCTAGCCAGGAGGGGACCCTGAATACAGATTATACAAAGGTTATATACTTTTTAGCAAAGCATGTTGCCCTCGTGCATCGGAAACCTTAGCCAATAAACAAACCCTTGTCTTATCTACCACCTATCCCTGCTTGGTGCATTCCTCGTGCTATACCAGTATGTTAATTACACAGCATGGTCCTAAAGCCATGCATCAGTAACCTTTATTATCAGGATGGGAGGCCTCACGTCAAGGCCAAAAGACAGGGAGTTAGAGACTGACAAAAACCAGATACTGGGAGTCAAGGAAGGCTGGAGACAAGGAGGAGGATTTTCACAGGGAGTCAGTATCCAAGGGTTGCTCCTCCTGGTGTATGATGTGCTGGCATTTAAACAATGGTAGGCCCCAAACCAAAATGGAGTCATATGTGCTAACTTTTCCTTAACAGGAGGAAGGCTGAAGCCACACTTTGCCCTCAGTTAAGATGGCTGCCATCTCACATCCTTCCACATAGGATGAAGGCACATGTTGCCCTGACTAAAGGCCACCATCTCCCATTGTTCTCAGTGGAACTAAAGCCACAACCTGTCTTGAATTATGATTCCTGCTGTTTGCCTACAGTCCTTACTGGTAGAAATGAGGCTGCCCCTAGCAAAGATGGCCACCACCTCCCATTGTTCACTGAAGAAACTATGCCCTCACTCAGAATGGCCACAGTCCTATTATTCTTGATGCTAGTGAAGATACAAGTTGCCCTGAGTTATAATGGCTGCCATCTGCTTAGGTCCTGTGCAGGCTACAGTGAGGCTGCTCCTTGTAAATACATCCACTTCTTCCCATTTCTCCCAGAGAAGCAAAGGGGCAAGTAGCAGGGATGTTGCCTATAGCAAAAATGACTGAGTCGGCCTGTGGGACAAGCAGCTAAACTACCCTCTGGAGGTGAAATGGCAGGTGGAAACCACCTTCCTACCTGCCACTGGGCTACTTTTCATGCACTGTTCTCTAGCTCCCCCATGAGGGTACAGGGGGAAGAGGTGGCAGGTGAAATTTGCATGTACCTCCGAGGATCTCTATATTTGCATCTCCTCCAAGCACCCAAAGCTGCACAGTTGAGGCTTTCCCTGTGTTCCACACTCATGATCTTTGTCACATTCACCATGCGACTGCAGGGATGAGAACACATGAAAACTGGTGAATGGTGAAAAAGGTCTACCCTAACCTGGGAGTGAGTGGCCACGTGTTGGATAGTGAGACGCAACTAACAGGTGTTTTAGGGGGCTTGTTTTGTAGTCGGATAGTTTTAATAATAGGAATGTTTTAAAAGGAGGTATGGTTCAACAATATACAGTGGAAAAAATTAATCTAAAAATAATAAACATTGAAACATATTCCCAACTATATAGCTAACATAAGAGGGTCTAAATTAGCTGTTACCTGTCAAGAAAGAGGTCTTAGAATCATTGTGGAGCATTTTCTGAAAACATTCACTCAATGTGCAGTAGCAGTTTTAAAAAGCTAACAGAAGAATTTTAAGAATCATTAGGAAAGGGATAGATAAGACAAAAAATATAATAACTCCATAAATCCCTGGTGAGCTCACAGCTTGAATACTGGGTGCAGTTCTGGTCACCCCATCTCCAAAAAGATATATGAGAACCGGAAAAGGTACAGAGAAGGGCAACAAAAATGATTAGAGGTATCGAACAGCTTCCATAAGAAGAGACATTGAAAAAGACTGGGACTGTTCAGCTTAGAAAGAGACAACTGAGGAGGGATATGAGAGCCATCTATAAAATCATAAACAGTGTGGGGAAAGTGAATAAGGAATTATTTACTCCTTTACATAACACAAGATCCAGGAATCATCCAGTGAAATTAAGAGGCAGCAGGTTTAAAACAAACAAAAGGAAGTATTTCTTCACACAACACACAGTCAACCTGTGGAACTCATTGCCAGGGGAGGTCGTGAAGGCCAGAAGTATAACTGGGTTAAAAAAATAACTAGATAAGTTAATGGAGAATCGGTCCATCAATGGCTATTTGCCAAGCTGGTCAGGGACACAACCCCATGCTCTGGGTGCCCCTAAACCTCTGACTGCCAGATCGTGGGACTAGACAACGGGGGATGGATCATGTAATAATTGCCCTCTTCTGTCTATTCCTTCTGAAACATCTGGCACCAGCCACTGTCGTAAGACAGGATACTGGGCTAGCTGGACCGCTGGGCTGACCCAGTATGGCTGTTCTTAAGTTATGCTTGGATTTGTTTAGAATAAAACCTGTAATGAGACTCACTTGCAAAAAAGAAAATTATCTCATAGTGTTGTGAGCTAATACCGTTAGACTACAACAGTGCTGCTCATTGCTGCTTTACCAGTGCACTAACAAATTTATTGCACTGACAAAGCTGGGCTTTGAGACAGCTAACTTCGGCTATTAACTTGATGCACTGGCAAGCAGGGATATGAAAATGCGATCGCATCCCTCCTTTGTCTCCTCTGTTGACCAGGGGACCACTCCCCCTCCACCGTGACAGTTGGGGCATATTTATATATTGCACATAAATGTATCACTGTAGGGATACTAGGAAGAGGGATGAGTGTGCCAGATCTTGTCTGCATCTAGTAGCCAGCCAGCATTACTACAACAAAAATGCTACCGATGCCAAGCTCGAAGAGTTAGGCCAAGATCCTCAAAGATATTTAGGCAGCAAACTCCCATTCGGCACCCAAATACCCATGAGAATAAGGGACTAACTCCCATAGCTGAGATGGCAGAGGGGGGTCTGGGCTTTTCCTGCTGCAGATCTTGTGTTTCTCCACAGAGCTCACGTTCTGTCCTCCTCACGTTCTGTCTCCCCTACTGGAGGTTCCTTTGGGCTGGGCTAAAAGAGAGGCATGGGGGGTTACTTTCCAACCACCAAAAAGCCAGGCCTAGAGTCAAGAGGTGGCCCATGGCATGTGAATTCCAGAGGCCCAGGGATGGGAGAATTATCCCCAGGTTTTGCCTGGAGGCCAGAATATCCCCCATCTCTATGGAAAGAGGGAACTGGCAGATGGGAGCATATTATGGGGTTCTTTTCCCTCTAGGGAGCACTGGTTCCAATCCGTTGCCAGGCTCGGGGGACTGGCTGGCTCAGGCACTCAGGGTTACAGGATGACAGCCCCTCACTGCTCCAGACTGTGCCCCGAATCGTGCCACTCACCCTTGAGCCGCTGGTACTCTGGGACCAATGGTGTCAAGAAACCACAGAGCTGGGTGGGCGATGTCCCCTCCACCTGGAGCAGTTCCATTCCGATATGGAAAACAATCTTCTCCATGGCATTGTAAAGAGCCCACTGCTTCCCACTGCCTCCTGCCCCTGTGGGATTCCTGAGGGGAAATGCAATAATGGGTCAGCATAGTGGGGGGAATGGAATGAATTCCAGCCACAAGGGGGCAGACAGGAGGATGCCCCAACCAGGTGTCCTTCACTCCAGTAGGTAGCAGCAGAGAGGGACAAGGACATACCCAACTACCCACAGTCTCCAGCCAGGTCTCATTGAGGCTTCCCATGAGCAAGGAAGGATCAAGAGCCAAACAACCCAGTTTTTCCCTCTTCCAAAATGGCCACCCCTCCATGTTCTTTTTCACAGAGCTGAAGTCGCAGGCTGCCTTCTGGAGGCAAAGCAGGGAGATGGTGGCGTTCATCCCAGTGAAGCTAAGGGCACTGATGACCATGTAGGAGCCTTCGTTGGCTGTGACGCCAGCCAGGAGGGGTATAGACTCCAAGAGTCTCGGTGGCACATAGGGCAGGAAATCCCTTTCTACAGTTGGCATGGACACACTGTGTTTCCCAAAGTCTCATGGCTCCTTCCCTCACAGGCTGCCCACGTGGGCAGTGTCATTGAGATCGGCACAGCCTAGTAGAGTGACCAGATGTCCTGATTTTATAGGGACAGTCCCAATTTTGGGGTCTTTTTCTTATATAGGCTCCTATTACCCCCCACCCCCTGTCCTGAATTTTTAAATTTGCTGTCTGGTCACCCTACAGCCTAGGTCACAGCCCAACACCCAGCCTACCTCCTGGGTGGCTTCTGGGCTAAACCAGGCCCAGGAACAGGCGGGGACACCACGCTGCAGAACGGCATGGGCAAAGAGGGGAGCGGCTCCCCAGCAAGAGGAGATGGAAGCCGACTGACGCAGCCCCAGCACTCTGGCTGAAGAGTGTCAAATGGGCTGGGTCCCCACCAAATGTGGCCACTTTCTCCCACAGACAGCACAGCACTAGGCGCTGGTCCCACAGGCCAGCATTCCCCAGGGCAGCCTGGGGCAGAGACAGGAGGCCCAGCGCCTCCAGCCAGTAGTTCATGCAGGCCACGATCACATTCTCGGTGGTGGCGAAGAAGTGGCTCTCTTGGAGCTCCACGGTGGGTGCACCTGCAGAACCTGAGGGACACCTCCCCACATCCCTAGCTACACAGATGCACCTGCCCGGCTCCCTGCTGCAGGCATGGCTCTGTGGCTCTTACTGCAGTTCCCAACTCAGTGCAAGGGAGGAATCTGCTGATGCTGGAGCCAAGCGGTTCTTGTCTACAGTGCTGAGAGCACCAGCCAGGGATCAGTCACCTGGGGTTATTTACCCTGGCAGCAGCAAGCTTGCTGGGCCGTACACGCATAGGACCCAGGTTCAAGGTGGCTGGCGGGATCCCAGGGCATGGCCCACGGGCTCAGAGACCCAATTTGGCACCTCTGGTGTATGGTAGCAGGGTCACAGGCTCACAGTGAAATGCAGCCGCCTCTGGGGTGGGGCAGCTGGGGACCAGCCGCACAGCACTGCTGCCTTGGGCTCGCTTGCCACTGCTGAGATGCAGCTGGCTCTGGGGTGGAACAGAGGGGTAACAGGATGTGAAGGGGAAATCCCACAGCCAGTTCAACCTGCAGCTGGATTTTGGTGGTGCCAGAAGGGAAGGGGAAGTGTTGGGGTATTTTATACCTGAGGGGTCAGGGTTCCAGCTGTGTCTTTGGCTGAGCCCTGCCCTCTCAAGATGCTCTCCATCATAACAGGATCCCACGCGCTCTGCTGGGCTCCCCAAAATATATTTCAGCTACACACTGAAGCAGGAAAAGAGCTGAGCCCATCGCTCTGAAAGTGGAGGGAGCCATGTACTGTTTGCAAGCTCTGCCTTTCTTCCCTTGTGTTTGGCCCATTTGGCCACATTCAAGTGGTTGCCTATTCCATAAAATCTACCAGAGTAGCCACTAAAGAAATGCTGGTGGGATCTGAACCTACAATTTTTGAATGACTGGCCCTCCTCACTAAACTATTCTTAAAAGTCCAACACCCTTTCCATTGCACCACAAAGCAGGGGTGGTGCTGAATAGCTCTTCTCCTCTCTGCTTTGCAACACTACAAATGTTGTAATACAAGATGGGAAAGAGCTGAAGACGACACTGTGGTGGCTGGGAATTGAATCCATGCCTACTGCTTAGATGGCAGCTCTGCTAACCACTACACCACCAACACCCCATCCCTGAAGGCTGTCACAACCCAGAAATATGGATTACCTAGAACCTGTCTTCAGCTGGAGTGCCTAGGATACTTCATCCTCCTAGTTCCTTCTCCTGGCAAGAGTAGCTCCTTCAGCTCACTAATGATGTACATCCCTACCATCCTGGGGACTCCATATCCCAGATTACGTCCTTCAGAGACTTCGTCTTTCAGTATGAAGATGCTTTTTCCTGGCAGCATCTGACCCATGTATTCTATGTCTACTTCAAGGCATCCCCCCACTGGGATTGCCATTCCATTAGCTGCTGTTAGATGTACAAACCATTTTGAAAAAGGCGACTCAGTAATGGTGGTGACTTCTGAACCAGTATCAAACCAACACTGGTTTTCTTCCCTGCTCTAAGTACTTCAGCAGTTAGTCTCCAAAGGCTCATTCACAGAAGTTGCTAGATATGCTGGCACTCCCTTTCAGTACTGTAGGCAGACTGATTTTCCACCAAGGACAGGCCTAGGAATCTTGCATCTGCTTGGCCTTCTGTTGATGGGCCAACTATTCCTGATGCCCCTTTGGTTTTGAATGCCTGGGACTGTGGTCTCCTCCTTTCTTGGCTAGTATGCCCTGGTCTTTCACAGAAGTAGCAAATGCACATTCCCTGGGGATCATTATGTGAGGATCTTCTGGATCCTGATATCCTTGGGTACTTCAGCATACACTTCTTCCTTCTATAAGTTGTTAAAATATACAAAGTTTCCCGTACTGCCAACCCCAAACAGTCAGGCATCAGACCCCTGAACCCTGAGTTGGTCTTAAAAAAGTTTTTTCACATGATAAATAAGGAGCAGAGTATGTGTATCTGTCCACCTCCCACAGTGTGCGTTTGCAAAAAGAAAAGGAGTACTTGTGGCACCTCAGCAACTAACCAATTTATTTGAGCATAAGCTTTCGTGAGCTACAGCTCACTTCATCAGATGCATACTGTGGAAAATACAGAAGATGTTTGTTTTTATACACACAAATCATGAAAAAAATGGGTGTTTATCACTACAAAAGGTACTCTCTCCCCCCACCCCACTCTCCTGCTGGTAATAGCTTATCTAAAGTGATCACTCTCCTTACAATGTGTATGATAATCAAGGTAGGACACTTCCAGCTCAAATCCAGGGTTTAACAAAAACGTCTGAGGAAGGGGGGGGTTAGGAAAACAAAGGGAAATCGGCTTGAATAGAGACTGGGAGTGGCTAAGTCATTATGCAAGGTAACCTAAGTTAATTGTATCCAATTTGCAAATGAATTCCAATTCAGCAGTCTCTCGCAGGAGTCTGGATTTGAAGTTTTTCTGTTGTAATATCGCAACTTTCACGTCTGTAATCGTGTGACCAGCGAGATTGAAGTGTTCTCCGACTGGTTTATGAATGTTATAATTCTTGACATCTGATTTCTGTCCATTTATTCTTTTACATAGAGACTGTCCAGTTTGACCAATGTACATGGCAGAGGGGCATTGCTGGCACATGATGGCATAGATCACATTGGTAGATGTGCAGGTGAATGAGCCTCTGATAGTGCGGCTGATGTTATTAGGCTCTGTGATGGTGTCCCCTGAATAGATATGTGGGCACAGTTGGCAACGGGCTTTGTTGCAAGGATAGGTTCCTGGGTTAGTGGTTCTGTTGTGCGGTATGTGGTTGCTGGTGAGTATTCGCTTCAGGTTGGGGGGCTGTCTGCAGGCAAGGACTGGCCTGTCTCCCAAGATTTGTGAGAGTGTTGGGTCATCCTTCAGGATAGGTTGTAGATCCTTGATAATGCGTTGGAGAGGTTTTAGTTGGGGGCTGAAGGTGACGGCTAGTGGCGTTCTGTTATTTTCTTTGTTAGGCCTGTCCTGTAGTAGATGACTTCTGGGAACTCTTCTGGCTCTATCAATCTGTTTCTTCACTTCTGCAGGTGGGTAGTGTAGTTGTAAGAATGCTTGATAGAGATCTTGTAGGTGTTTGTCTCTGTCTGAGGGGTTGGAGCAAATGCGGTTGTATCGTAGAGCTTGGCTGTAGACAATGGATCGTGTGGTGTGGTCAGGGTGAAAGCTGGAGGCATGTAGGTAGGAATAGCAGTCAGTAGGTTTCCGGTATAGGGTGGTGTTTATGTGACCATCATTTACTAGCACTGTAGTGTCCAGGAAGTGGATCTCTTGTGTGGACTGGACCAGGCTGAGGTTGATGGTGGGATGGAAATTGTTGAAATCATGGTGGAATTCCTCAAGAGCTTCTTTTCCATGGGTCCAGATGATGAAGATGTCATCAATATAGTGCAAGTAGAGTAGGGGTTTTAGGGGATGAGAGCTGAGGAAGCGTTGTTCTAAGTCAGCCATAAAAATGTTGGCATACTGTGGGGTCATGCGGGTACCCAAAGCAGTGCCGCTGATTTGAAGGTATACATTGTCCCCAAATGTAAAATAGTTATGGGTAAGGACAAAGTCACAAAGTTCAGCCACCAGGTTAGCTGTGACATTATCGGGGATAGTGTTCTTGATGGCTTGTAGTCCATCTTTGTGTGGAATGTTGGTGTAGAGGGCTTCTACATCCATAGTGGCCAGGATGGTGTTATCAGGAAGATCACCGACAGATTGTAGTTTCCTCAGGAAGTCAGTGGTGTCTTGAAGGTAGCTGGGAGTGCTGGTAGCGTAGGGCCTGAGGAGGGAGTCTACACAGCCAGACAATCCTGCTGTCAGGGTGCCAATTTCCCCACTAGGTGCCGAGTGGAGCAGCCCCCTCATCCTCTTCTATCCCATTGGGTAGGGTAACTGCCATTGTATCTCTCCCTTATCACTGTCTTGTCTCTCCCAGTTTCCCATCTAATCTTCTCTTGCACTCATATTCTCCATCCATGCTCCCCAGGGTCTCCTTTTCTTCACAGTATCTTACATTCAAATATTCCCTCTATTATAGGGGATTTGACATAGGTGTCCAAGAATTAAAGGGGAAAGCATTGAAAGTAATTTTTTTTCAAATTGATAATTAGAGAGGAAACTTGGAAAAATCTGAGAAGATATTATGTTAATATCCGATGTCAGAAAATGGGCCAAAATCAGAAGGGATATTAAATCACATAATTAGGTCCTGATCCTACAAATATTTACACTTATGCTTCATGTTGTACGTTGTGAATAGTACTCTTGGAGTACAGGACATGATGTTATACAGATACATAAGTCTTTGCAGGATCAGTCTAAGATAAAAAGTTAGGAAAATTTTAGGCGATCTGTGATGGGGGGCCGTTTGTTGAGTGGGGCTGCCCCTATTGGCCCAGTGTGGGATTGGTACACCCCATCACACAATTATCTGGACTCCCTGTGGGATCAAATAATTGTAACAAGGTGGCCTCAGAACTCCTGGCAGGGTCGAGCAAATAATCCAGCCATGGCCCCCAGTTAGGGCAGAACAAGCAGTCTGTCGCCTGCAAGCCTCCTGGCTGTGGCAGTCAGCGACAATGGGGGTTTCTGACCCTCTGGGAAGGGCAGGGCAGGGCAGAGCAGAACAGTCAGTCTGTAGCCCCCCAGGCAGGGCGAGTGAACAAGCAGTCTATGGCCCCTGAGCCTCCTGGTTGGGGCAAGCAACAGCAACTGGGGTTTCTCACCCTCCGGTAGGGCAGGACAAACAGTCAGTTTGTAGCTCCCAGGTGGGGCAAAGCAACCAAACAGGTTATGGCCCCTGAGCCTCCTGGATGGGCTTGCAGGCAAACAAGCAAGTGGGGGGGGGGGCAAGGCAGGCCCACCTTGCTCCACTGGGTTCCAACCCAGGATGCTATGAAGCCAGGGGATTTCCCATTAAGGGAATAAGCACCAACTTCTACTACATTCCCTGGGTTACTTCCTACCATGAGGTGCATGTCAGGCATCTCCTCAACTCTCAAGCTTCTGGCACCCAGACTGTTGCCTCTTTTGGGGGGAGACCCGCATCTCTCTCCCTCCTGATCATGGCATTTCTAGATGGTCTAGTTCCCTACCTTTACTGTGTTGGTCCCAGCAGAGACAGGCAGCCCCAGCAGGCCTGCTTGCTTTCTCTTCAGAGACAATTATCTTTTAACTGTGGGCAGTCACTGTTATCACACAGCTCTTTCTAAGCAAGCCTATTTTATTCTTAAGGTAAAATGCATTACAGAGAAAACATATTAAAACCAATAAAAGAACCTACAGGCATGCTAATAAGCTTATCAGAGATCATCCCCACTCTAACATGGACTCTGGCCAGAGATTAGTCCTTCCACTCAAGAAGTTTCCTTGTAGCTTCAGGTTCATCACAGCTTCTGCTCAGAACCAGTACCCAGTCTTATGGAGCCTCTGTAGGTCAGTGCCCTTTCAACCCTTCCCTAAGGATTTAAGCTTTCCATGGACCAGGGGTCCTGTCCATTTGCTGGGTCAAGAAGAAGGCCCTGAGTCGGTCTAAACCTTGGTAATTTATCCCAAAGTCTTTTCTTTGTCTGGAAAATCCCATTTGAATTAGTTTATGCGACACTCTCCAGGCAGCGGTTTCAAAGGGCTGATAAGTGAAGGAATTACATTCACATCTCCCTCATACTGGAAAAAGAGATGTATAATGCCACAATAAACACATACACAATTGCATTTTTAACACAATGGACCCAAAGGGATTAAACCTAATTCAGTAAGGTCGGATTTATTTCAGTAAAGTTTATCTTAATTCTATAAGGTTTGTTCAGAACATTGTCAGTCTGTCACAGAGCATTTGGGATCCCTTGGTGTGAATGCAGTGGTGGGAATGTGAGGGGTTAATGCAGTAGGGTTGTTATATGGGATGGAGTGGTTTAGCAATTATGCATTCTGCTTCAGGAAGGAGGCAGACAATCACACACAAAGCAGCCCCATATGGGGACTAAGCCCCAAACAATGCAGGATAAGGGGGTGTATCTGCCAATTAAAGGCTAGATGATTTTAACACCTGGGAGACACCATTCTCCCAAATTGGGGGGGAGGGGAGGAGGCTCTTAAATATGGAGGAAACTAGAAAGATACAACATAAAAGAAGCACTTCTTAAATGGATTCAGCAATGTTTCCCTCACAATGTAATTGTAGTTGCCACCTGGGAATCATATTTGCTTGGAGACAAAGGATTTTTCTGTAGGCTGAGAATAGCTATCAAAGAACATAGCTATCACATTACAGCACAAAAATTCTACAAGCCAGGTTTTTTTTTTTTAATTCTCAGGTATAAAGTTAGTTAAAAACAGAGAGGCTAACATGACAGAACCCAAAGCAGAAAAAGCCAAAGAGGCTGCCCACAGGAGAGAAATGAAGGCAAAGGAAAAAGAGAGGAAGCATGCACTGGAGATGGAGAAAGCAAAGGCTCAGCAGAATATACCGGATAACCCTAACAATCCTTATCCAACAATCCACAAATGGGAGCGACTATGTCCACAGTATGATGAATAACAGTGATATTGCTGAATATTTTCTCACCTTTAAGAGACTGTGCACGCTCTATAAAATTCCTGAAGCTCACAAGATGACCACATTGGTTGCAAACTTGACTGGAAGAGCTCTGGACATATTCAATAAGATGCCTATTGATGAGGCTTCTAACTATACTAAATTTAAGGATTTGGTTTCAAAGCAATTTCAAGTTACACCTGAAACTTACAGAGTAAAATTTAGAGCCCTTAAGAGAGGACCTGGACTAAGTAATGTGGCTTATCTAAACCAGATAAAGGATCTGTTAGATAAATTGGTCAAAGGAAAGGGTGTAACTAGCTTTGAAGGAATCTGTGATTTGATGGCTCAGGAGCAATTCCTGAATATGTCCAAGGAGGAAATAAAACAGTGTTTATGGGATAAGAAAATGGACTCAGCAGGAATCATAGAATATCAGGGTTGGAAGGGACCTCAGGAGGTCATCTAGTCCAAACCCCTGCTCAAAAGCAGGACCAATCCCCAATTAAATCATCCCAGCCAGGGCTTTGTCAAGCCTGACCTTAAAAACCTCTAAGGAAGAAGATTCTACCACCTCCCTAGGTAACGCATTCCAGTGTTTCACCACCCTCCTAGTGAAAAAGTTTTTCCTAATATCCAACCTAAACCTCCCCCACTGCAACTTGAGACCATTACTCCTTGTCCTGTCCTCTTCCACCACTGAGAATAGTCTAGAACCATTCTCTCTGGAACCACCTCTCAGGTAGTTGAAAGCAGCTATCAAATCCCCCCTCATTCTTCTCTTCTGCAGGCTAAACAATCCCAGCTCCCTCAGCCTCTCCTCATAACTCATGTGTTCCAGACCCCTAATCATTTTTGTTGACCTTTGCTGGACTCTTTCCAATTTATCCACATCCTTCTTGTAGTGTGGGGCCCAAAACTGGACACAGTACTACAGATGAGGCCTCACCAATGTCGAATAGAGGGGGACGATCACGTCCCTCGATCTGCTCGCTATGCCCCTACTTATACATCCCAAAATGCCACTGGCCTTCTTGGCAACAAGGGCACACTGCTGACTCATATCCAGCTTCTCGTCCACTGTCACCCCTAGGTCCTTTTCCGCAGAACTGCTGCCTAGCCATTCGGTCCCTAGTCTGTAGCTGTGCATTGGGTTCTTCCGTCCTAAGTGCAGGACCCTGCACTTATCCTTATTGAACCTCATCAGATTTCTTTTGGCCCAATCCTCCAATTTGTCTAGGTCCCTCTGTATCCTATCCCTGCCCTCCAGCGTATCTACCACTCCTTCCAGTTTAGTATCATCCGCAAATTTGCTGAGAGTGCAATCCACACCATCCTCCAGATCATTTATGAAGATATTGAACAAAACTGGCCCCAGGATCGACCCCTGGGGCACTCCACTTGACACCAGCTGCCAACTAGACATGGAGCCATTGATCACTACCCGTTGAGCCCGACAATCTAGCCAAATTTCTACCCACCTTAGAGTGCATTCATCCAGCCCGTACTTCTTTAACTTGCTGACAAGAATACTGTGGGAGACCGTGTCAAAAGCTTTGCTAAAGTCAAGCAACAATACATCCACTGCTTTCCCTTCATCCACAGAACCAGTAATCTCATCATAGAAGGCGATTAGATTAGTCAGGCATGACCTTCCCTTGGTGAATCCATGCTGACTGTTTCTGATCACTTCCCTCTCATGTAAGTGCTTCAGGATTGATTCTTTGAGGACCTGCTCCATGATTTTTCCGGGGACTGAAGTGAGGCTGACTGGCCTGTAGTTCCCAGGATCCTCCTTCTTCCCTTTTTTAAAGATTGGCACTACATTAGCCTTTTTCCAGTCATCCGGGACTTCCCCCGTTCACCACGAGTTTTCAAAGATAATGGCCAATGGCTCTGCAATCACAGCCGCCAGTTCCTTTAGCACTCTCGGATGCAACTCGTCCGGCCCCATGGACTTGTGCACATCCAGCTTTTCTAAATAGTCCCTAACTACCTCTTTCTCCACAGAGGGCTGGCCATCTACTCCCCATGTTGTGATGCCCAGCGCAGCAGTCTGGGAGCTGACCTTGCTCGTGAAGACAGAGGCAAAAAAAGCATTGAATACATTAGCTTTTTCCACATCCTCTGTCACTAGGTTGCCTCCCTCATTCATTAAGGGGCCCACACTTTCCTTGGCTTTCTTCTTGTTGCCAACAAACCTGAAGAAACCCTTCTTGTTACTCTTAACATCTCTCGCTAGCTGCAGCTCCAGGTGCGATTTGGCCCTCCTAATTTCATTCCCACGTGCCCGAGCAATATTTTTATACTCTTCCCTGGTCATATGTCCAACCTTCCACTTCTGGTAAGCTTCTTTTTTATGTTTAAGATCCGCTAGGATTTCACCGTTAAGCCAAGCTGGTCGCCTGCCATATTTACTATTCTTTCGACACATCGGGATGGTTTGTCCCTGTAACCTCAACAGGGATTCCTTGAAATACAGCCAGCTCTCCTGGACTCCTTTCCCCTTCATGTTAGTCCCCCAGGGGATCCTACCCATCCGTTCCCTGAGGGAGTCGAAGTCTGCTTTCCTGAAGTCCAGGGTCCGTATCCTGCTACTTACCTTTCTTCCCTGTGTCAGGATCCTGAACTCAACCAACTCATGGTCACTGCCTCCCAGATTCCCATCCACTTTTGCTTCCCCTTCTAATTCTTCTAAGGAAGTCTTGCTTCTTATGCTGATCAATACAAGCAGTCCCAGACCGCCAGAGAGGAGGGGCAAAATGGAACAAAACGGGTGGAGGGAGGAGAGAGGAACAACCCTGGTCACAGTTGCAGCGGATACCAGAAGGGACACCCTCAGACCACACCCTACTACCAGGGGCAGCCCAAGGCCCCAACTACACCCCAAAGAACACTCCAGACACCTTATTGTCCTGCCACATCGTTCTCCAGCAACCCACCTCACCCCAGTGACCTGTCAGCTGGATGATGTTTTAAATGTAACGAGCTGGGGCATGTAAAGGCCAACTGCCCCAAGAACCCCAACAGATTACAGTTTATTCCACCGAAATTACACCAGAGGTCCTCAGGCCCAGATACCTTCCAGATACCCTCAGAGCAGAGGGAAGCTGTGAGTGTGGGCGGGAAGAAGGTCACCGCTTGGAGCACAGGTGTTGGCTATCCATGCTTCCTTAGTGGACCCCAACTTAATCAACCCAGAGGCCCAAGTGACGATTCAACCCTTCAAGTCAAACTCTTTTGACTTGCCTCCAGCCAAGTTGCCTGTCCAGTACAAGGGCTGGTCAGGAACGTGGACTTTTGCAGTCTATGATGATTATCCCATCCCCACGCTGTTGGGGGAAGACTTGGCCAATCATGTGAAGCTAGCCAAGAGGGTGGGAATGGTCACCCACAGCCAGGCTAAGCAATCTGTCATGCCTAGCTCTGTTCTGGAAACTTCTACCAGGACCCGGTCCGAGGTAATGGAACCAGATCCCATGCCAATATCTGCAACAGCAATAGTGGATCCAGTCACAGAGACCCAGACAGAGCCAGTCTCAGAACCGGAACCAGCGGAACAACCAGCACCAGAACCATTGCCAGCACTGAATCCAGTACTTGCAACCCCAAAACCAGCGGGCCCCACCGAACCTGCACTGGCAGCAGCAGATAACCCTACACAAGAGGCTCAGCTGGAGCCTGAACCCCAACATAGTGCACCAGCAGAAAGCGGCTCACAGTCAATGGAAACAGCCCCATCACCTGCATCACTTCCAGAGGGACCAAGCCCAGATCCACAATCCAATGAGGAACTGATGTCTCCAGTCTCAACGGAACAGTTCCAGACCGAACAGGAAGCAGATGAAAACCTCCAAAGAGCTTGGACAGCGGTACGGAACAACCCATAGCCTCTTATACATGGAAACTCTTTCTGATGGACACCAGGAAGACTGGCATCCTCAGAGACAGTTGATAGTTGGAACTAAGTACCGGGTAAAGCTATTAAGCTTAGCCCACGACCATCCTAGTGGCCATGCTAGGGTGAACAGAAACAAAGACCATTTGGGAAAGTCGTTCCACTGGGAGGGAATGGGCAAGGATGTTTCTACCTATTGTCTTGTGTGGTGTGCCAAAAGAGTAGGAAAACCCCAAGACCAGGTCAAAGCCCCTGTCCAGCCACTCCCCATCATCGAGGTTCCATTTCAGCAAGTAGCTGTGGATATTCTGGGTCCTTTTCTGAAAAAGACACCCAGAGGAAAACAGTACATACTGACTTTCATGGATTTTGCCACCCAATGGCCGGAAGCAGCAGCTCTAAACAACACTAGGGCTAAAAGTGTCTGCCAGGCAGTAGCAGACATTTTTGCCAGGGCAGGTTGGCCCTCTGACATCCGCACAGATGCAGGAACTAATTTCTTGGCAGGAACTATGGAAAGCCTTTGGGAAGCTCATGGGGTGAATCAGTTGGTTGCCACTCCTTACCACCATCAAACAAATGGCATGGTGGAGAAGTTTAATGGAACTCTGGGGGCCATGATAGGAAAATTCGTCAATGAACACTCCAATGATTGGGACCTCGTGTTGTAGCAGTTGTTCTTTGCATACACAGCTGTACCACATCCCAGTTTAGGGTTTTCACCATTTGAACTTGTATATGGCCAGGAGGTTAAGGGGCCATTACAGTTGGTGAAGCAGCAATGGGAGGGATTTACACCTTCTCCAGAAACTAATATTCTGGACTTTGTAACTAACCTACAAAACACCCTCCGAACCTCTTTAGCCCTTGCTAAAGAAAACCTACAGTATGCTCAAAAAGAGCAAAAAGCCTGGTATGATAAACATGCCAGAGAGCGTTCCTTCAAAGTAGGGGACCAGGTCATGATCTTAAAGGTGCTCCAGGCCCATAAAAAGGAAGCATCGTGGGAAGGGCCATTCATGGTCCAGGAGCACCTGGGAGCTGTTAATTATCTCATAGCATTCCCTACCTCCAACCGAAAGCCTAAGGTGTACCACATTAATTCTCTAAAGCCCTTTTATTCTAGAGATTTAAAGGTTTGTCAGTTTACAGCCCAGGGAGGAGATGACGCTGAGTGGCCTGAAGGTGTCTACTACAAAGGGAAAAGTGATGGTGGCGTAGAAGAGGTGAACCTCTCCATGACTCTTGGACATATGCAGCGACAGCAGATCAAGGAGCTGTGCACTAGCTATGCACCGACATTCTCAGCCACCCCAGGACTGACTGAACGGGCATACCACTCCATTGACACAGGTAATGCTCACCCAATTAAAGTCCAACCTTACCAGGTGTCTCCTCAAGCTAAAACTGCTATAGAACGGGAGATACAGATGGGTGTAATCTGCCCCTCTGGCAGTGCATGGGCATCTCAAGTGGTTCTAGTTCCCAAACCAGATGCGGAGATAAGTTTTTCTGTGGACTACTGTAAGCTAAATGCTGTAACTTGCCCAGACAATTATCCAATGCCACGCACAGATGAACTATTGAAGAAACTGGGATGGGCCCAGTTCATCTCTACCTTGGATTTAACCAAGGGGTACTGGCAGGTACCGCTAGATGAATCTGCCAAGGAAAGGTCAGCCTTCACCACACGTCGGGCTGTATGAATTTAATGTACTCCCTTTCAGGCTGCGGAATGCACCTGCCACCTTCCAAAGACTTGTAGATGGTCTCCTAGCGGGATTAGGAGAATATGCAGTCGCCTACCTTCATGATGTGGCCATATTTTCGGATTCCTGGGCAGAACACCTGGAACATCTACAAAAAGTCTTCGAGCACATAAGGGAGGCAGGACTAACTGTTAAGGCTAAGAAGTGTCAAATAGGCCTAAACAGAGTGACTTACCTTGGACACCAGATGGGTCAAGGAACTATCAACCCCCTACAGGCCAAAGTGGATGCTATCCAAAAGTGGCCTGTCCCAAAGTCAAAGAAACAGGTCCAATCCTTCTTAGGCTTGGCCGGTTATTACAGGCGATTTGTACTGCAATACAGCTAAATCGCCACCCCACTGACAGACCTAACCGAAAAGAAACAGCCAAATGCCGTTCAGTGGACCGAAGAGTGTCAGAAGCTTTAACCAGCTTAAAGTGACACTCATGTCTGACCCTGTACTAAGGGCCCCAGACTTTCACAAACCGTTCCTAGTAACCACAGATGCATCCGAGCATGGTGTGGGAGCAGTTTTAATGCAGGAAGGACCGGATCAACAATTCCACCATGTAGTGTTTCTCATCAAGAAGCTGTCTGAGAGGGAAAGCAACTGGTGAGTCAGTGAAAAAGAATGTTACGCCATTGTCTACGCCCTGGAAAAGCTACGCCCATATGTTTGGGGACAGCGTTTCCACCTGCAAACCAACCATGCTGTGCTAAAGTGGCTTCATACCACCACGGGAAACAACAAAAAACTCGGTGGAGTTTAGCTCTCCAAAATTTTGATTTTGACATGCAACACATCTCAGGAGCTTCTAACAAAGTGGCTGATGCACTCTCCTGTGAAAGTTTCCCAGAATCAACTGGTTAAAATCGTCCTTGAGATGTGAAAAATATTGTTAGTCTTTATACAGTTAATAGTATATTTAGAGGTGCATGTGTCTTATTAACTGTTTTCTCCTAGAGCTCTAGGAAGAAATCACAGCCAGTGTTTCACCCTGTGATTTGGGGGGCGTGTCATAAATATAAAGGGAAGGGTAACCACCTTTCTGTATACAGAACTATAAAATCCCTCCTGGCCAGAGGCAAAACCTTTCACCTGTAAAGCGTTAAGAAGCTAAGATAACCTCGCTGGCACCTGACCAAAAAGACCAATGAGGAGACAAGATACTTTCAAAGCTGGAGGTGGGGGGAAACAAAGGCTCTGTCTGTGTGATGCTTTTGCCGGGACCAGAGCAGGAATGCAGGTCAGAACTCCTGTAAAGGGCTAATAAGCAATCTAGTTAGATATGCGTTAGATTCTGTTTTGTTTAAATGGCTGATAAAAGAAGAATTTTAATAGAAGAAAAAGTAAAAGAATCACCTCTGTAAAATCAGGATGGTAAATACCTTACAGGGTAATCAGATTCAAAACATAGAGAATCCCTCTAGGCAAAACCTTAAGTTACAAAAAAAACAGGAATATACATTCCATTCAGCACAACTTATTTTAAGAACCTGATTGCTTTTTCATTGTTCTTAAGATCCAAGGGTTTGGGTCTATGTTCACCTATGCAAATTGGTGAGGATTTTTATCAAGCCTTCCCCAGGAAAGGGGATGTAGGGCTTGTGGGGGGAAGACGTCTCCAAGTGGGCTCTTTCCCTGTTCTTTGTTTAACACGTTTGGTGGTGGTGGCATCATAGGGTTCAAGGACAAAGCAAAGTTTGTATTTTGAGGAAGTTTTTAACTTAAGCTGGTAAGAATAAGCTTCGGGGGTCTTTCATGCAGGTCTCTACATCTGTACCCTAGAGTTCAGAGTGGGGAAGGAATCTTGACCGATGTCCTGGGCAGGCCGGGGTCTTCGAAGTGGGAGGGTCCCTTGGGAAGATACTAACCTCTCCCATCTACAGCCTGGGCTCTGAGATCTTGCAAGGAATGTGGATTCCACCCACAACAACAAAGAGTTACTGCAGTGAGTGCAATTCCCGTCCTGCCGCCAGGACTGCATGACTCCAGCGATTGCTCTGACCTCTCCACCCTCGCCTGCTTGGGTTGAGGGTCCTGGTGATAAACCAATTGCTTGCAGCATAAGTTGCCTGAGTCCAGGAACAGGGTTCCCAGCCTCCATCCCAAGCAGAAATTGGCAATTCCCAGCAGCCCAGACTTTGGTACATAACTGTCAGAGGGACTGATTTAGGATAGAACTCTCATTGGCATGTCCCACTGGCCAGCTTAGGTGACTTCCCACCTAGGGTACTGACTTTTGTGGCTCCTATCCTCAGGTGCCTATCTTTCCCCATGCATTGCACAGGTGTTTGAAATGGCTGAATTAATCAGTTGCAGCATTCAAAGTCATTGCATTACGTGCAAAAAAAGCCATGGAGTTGAGTGTCGGGTCTCATTTTGCTTGGCCCAAAATAAATAAAAAATTATATGTAGTGCTTGGATAGAACTTTTCATCAGTAGACCTCCAAGTCCTTTACAAAACAAGCCATGATCATTCTGGTTGCTACTCCTGACCACTTTCTTAGGCTAGAAAAACTTAGCCTCCTGGTGAGGTTGAATTTCTAGGCCTCCCAAAAAAGGCCCTGTGGAAATTAGTCCCTCTCAGTGTTGCCTTCTGAATGTAAAGGCGGCAGGGAAAAGGGGCAGAGGAGGTGAATGATAGAGGGTAGAACCTCCCTAACCCTGAACTCTCCCTCTCTTCTCATTCCATGATGACCAATATCTTGATCATCTGAGCACTGAGGTCCATTTGATTCTCTTCTCCACCAGCCCAAAATATTAAATCCCCCAGACTCCTGGCAAAACCCCCTCCTGATCACTTGACATCTGATCCCCAGCACCCTGGGACACTTATCCTGCAGGAAACAGTTCCAGATAAGCGTGGAGGCTGAGCCAAGCCCAGGGACTGGTGGAAGATGCAGGATGGGGACAAGTGTGTGGCGTGAAGGTGGGGCCTGGCCTAAGTATACTTCTCTAATATCAGTGGAAAGGGAACCCCATCTTGGATGGGAAGGGAGGAGGGGGGGAAAACCCCAGCGGGAGCTTCTGGAGGAGTTTCTCTCTCCCTTCCCCCAGCAGATTAGCAAGAGGCAAGAAGGCCCATCAGTTCAGTACCGAAGGCTGCAGCAGGGCGGAGGGGCTGATCAGGACTTCTCCTCCTCTGCCTGGGGTTTGCTTAGAGCAGGCAAAGCCAGAGGGTCCCTGATCACCTCAGGGTCAGCTGCTGCTGGAACCTCCCCCCAGAGATGGGCAGCTAGGTACTTGGGAGCCAAATGCCACTGCTGTGTATGGGAATTAGGAAATGGAGATGTATATACTACCGTGACCAGCCCTAGTCAGAGCACAAACAGCATTTCTGTCCTGTATGGAGGCGTCTCTGAGGTCCAATATGGCTTTAGCTTCCTAATTGCAGCATTCGCCATGCTAAGGACATTTAAAAGAACTCTTCCCTGTGTAGATTTGCTGATGCCTGATATGATATGTGCCCAACTGAAACATCACCCACATTCAAGACGTCTCTCCCACATGGATTCTCTGGTGCATGATAAGGTGTGAGTTCTTCCTAACCCTTTTTCCACAGTCTGGGCATTTATGATGTCTCTTTCCCATGTGGACTTTCTGATGTCTAAGAAGATGTGATCTCTGAATGAAGGTTTTCTCACAGTCGGAACATTTATAGGGTTTATACCCTGTATGGATTCTCTGATGCATAGTGAGGTGTGAGCTCTGACTGAAGCCTTTCCCGCAGTCCAAGCATTTATAGGGTTTCTCTCCCATATGGATTCTCTGATGTGTTACAAGGTTTGAGTTCTGATTGAAAGTTTTCCCACAGCTCAAGCATTTATGGGGGCACGCTCCTGTGTGGATTCTCTGATGTTTAGTAAGGTGTGACCGCCGACTGTAGCTTTTCCCACAGTCCAAGCATGCATGGGGTCTCCCCCCAGTATGGATTCTCTGATGTGTAATAAGGTTTGACTTGTCTTTGAAACATTTCCCACACACAACGCATTTATGGGGTCTCTCGCCCGTGTGGATTCTTTGATGAGTAACAAGGTTTGAATTCCGACTGAAACACTTCCCACAGTAGAGGCACTTATGGGGTCTCTCTCTTGTATGGATTCTTTGATGTAGAATAAGGGTATGGTTCCGACTGAAGTTTTTCCCACATTCAAGGCATTTATAAGGTCTCTCTCCCGTGTGTAGTCTCTCATGTCTAATAAGCTGTGAGCTGTGAATGAAGCTTTTCCCACAGTCCAGACATTTATGGGGTTTTTCTCCTGTGTGGATTTTCTGATGTGAAAAAAGGCTTGATTTCTGCTTGTAATTTTTCCCACAGTGCAAGCATTTATAGGGTTTCTCTCCCGTATGGATTCTCTGATGTAGAATAAGGGTGTAGTTCCGCCTGAAACTTTTCCCACAGTGCAAGCATTTATGGGGTTTTTCTCCCGTATGGATTCTCTGATGTATAATAAGGGTATAGTTCCGACTGAAACTTTTCCCACAGTGCAAGCATTTATGAGCTCTCTCTCCTGTGTGGAGTCTTTGATGTTTAACAAGGGTTGACTTCTCAGTGAAACATTTTCCACACTCAAAGCACTTATGGGGTCTCTCCTCTGTGTGGATTTTCTGATGAGTAATAAGGTTTGAATTCTGATTGACACATTTCCCACCATCAATGTGATTAGGAGTTCTTTCTCCCATACTGGTTCTCTGATGTAGAATAAGGGTATAGTTCCGACTGAAACTTTTCCCACAATGCAAGCATTTATAGGGTTTCTCTCCTGAATGGATTCTCTGATGTAGTAGAAGGGAATAGTTCCGACTGAAACTTTTCCCACAGTCTAAGCACTTGTAGGTTCTCTCTTCCACATGGGTTTTTGGCTGGGCTATGGTTTCCTTGAAATCGTTACATCCTACCCCATACTGAATGGATTCACCTACTTTCTTCCTTAGGTGGTTTCCCAGCTTCGTCTTTGATTTATGTTGATTTCCCCAGGTTTTGACATTTTCCAAGCATTGAGAAGAATTCCCTTTAGCTCTTCTCAAAAGCATCCCCTGTGATTTCAGCAGTGCTTTACTTTTCTGTTGTGGATTCTCCTCCCTGTTCTCACTCATAGTCCTATCACCTGCTGGGAGAGAGAGAATCCAGAAGAGAGTCATTCTGTGCTGGGGAGAAAGGGGAAAAAAAAAAAAAAAAGAGGGAAACAGGGAAAACACAGTAGCCCAATAACCATTGGGGAGAGTGAGAAATTGGATTCTACCTCCACATCCCATTCAAACACTCACAGGGAAGTGAAGTCGGGGAGAAAACTCCTGACAGCTAAGAGGATAGGTTCACCAGATGGTTTCTGTGTCAGTGTCACTGACTGCTCACCTGTGTGGGTGCCTCTTGGGATCTTCCTTTCCTCAGAAGCCTGGAGATCCGGGACCCATGGCTCTTCCCCTCTTTCCAGCCGGGCAATCAGGTCAGGTTTGGGAATGGGGAGTCCTGCTGAGGGGGTGAAATCAGGCAAGATCATGGTGCATTGAGGATTCAAAAACTATTTGTCACAAAGAACATACCCTGATTCTAACCTGGCCTCGTACTGTGATGGGGGTTGTGGGATCTGAACAGATGGGAATGTGGTCACAGAGCCCCCTTGGGAGTGGCAGATGTTTGGGGGTGGAGGGAGTTGTCACACTCTCACTAGGAATTTTCAGGATCTGTGGGCTCTGGGGGACTTGCTGAGGCACACACAGCTCTGGTGTTAAACCCCTGTCTATGTCTAAACATCCAGAGCCCTCCCCAGAGATGGAGCTAATCCCATGAAGGGAGGTGAACAGAGATCCTGTGTGCGAGTGAGAATTAATGCAGATAGGATAATACATTGCTTCTGCCCCCAGGAAAGCTGGAGTGATGGGCATAAATTAGAAAGTCCATTAGGTTCATGACTCCCCTATCCCACTGAAGAAGGTTTGGAGACTAACAGCTCTTTCACACTGGAGCTGTGGACAATCCCAGTGGTTCTCAACCAGGGGTACATGTTGGAGGTATGCGGAGATCTCCCAGGAGTACATCAACTCATCTAGATATTTGCCTAGTTTTACAAGAGGCTACATAAAAAGCACTAGCAAAGTCAGTAAAAACTAAAATTTCATACAGACAATGACTTGTTTATACTGCTCTATATGCTACACACTGAAATATAAGTACAATATTTATATTCCGATTGACTTATTTTATAAGTATATGGTAAAAATGAGAAAGTAAGCAACTTTCAGTAATAGTGTGCTATAACAATTTTTTATGTTTATGTCTGATTTTGTAAGCAAGTAGTTTTTAAGCGAGGTGAAACTTGGGGTATACATTAGAAATCAGTAGTCTGGAAAGGTTGAGAGCCCCTGGACTATGTGACCCATTCCCCTCTAACCAGGGAAGAGCCTGACCAGATTCAGAAATGCAGGCCCCATGGCTTCAAATAGCTGAGGGGACAGGAATCCTTACCCATTGAGGTCACCATCTCATAATTCTCCTGCATGATGTCCCTATAGAGGGCTCTCTGACCGGGGTCCAGCAGAGCCCCCTGCCCCTCCGTGAAGTACACAGCCACATCCTCGAAGGTCACCGACATCTGAAACAACAGGTGCTCCCCACTCAGTGCCTGCTGCCCCAGCCACAATCCCACTATTCATGGGGGAAGAAGCACAAAGACATGACAGCTCTGGGAGGGACAGAGGAGCAGAATCCCACCCCCACCCTGCTCAGAGTGGCCAGGAGGCTCTAAGGAACAGAGAGAAGGTGAGAGCTCCTTGTCCCTCCCAGCAGACGGAGGACGACAGGGTCTTCTCATTTACCACATTCCTACTAGGCACAGGCTGATATGGGAAGCAGAGCTCCACACGGGAACAGGGACAGGAATCCCAACACCTTCCTTTTGTATTTCACCACAGTCTCTGCCTAGTGGGTTCAGGCTCCAGCACTCTGGTTTGTTTTTCCAGCCCTGTTCAAGGGGGTTGTTTCCTCTTTCAGATATGGAGGAATATTCACACACATACACACACACAAAGCCCTAGGCTGGGCATGTCCCAGCAGGTTTATTATACCTGTCCCCCTCCCTGCTTCACCCTATGTATGTCCTTCCCCTCCCCCTCAACAACAACCCTCCCCACTAGCTCTCCCCAGAATCCCTTACCTGAGCTGGATCCAACACAGCCATTTCCCTTCCCTGTCCCTCAGGAACATGGGATAATCTGGGGCAAAACGTGGTTGTTATTCTGCAGCCTGTCAGGGTGAGAAGACGACTGGGGAGGTTTCAGAAGGAGTTTCAGTCTATTTCACACCCCAATTCCCCCAGGCTCTTTCCCTTCAGAGAGAGACTGTGAAAATGCTCAGTCACTTTATTACAATGTAAACCTGGTTCCTCCCACTGGAACAAAATCCTTGAAACACTTTTAAAACATCCCAGTAACAGAGTCTGAGCCAAATGCTAGAAAAGAGCAGAATCAATGGAGCTGCTTTGGGGGGTCCTCCTGATATTGTCCCAAGGTCAGCACATTCCCCCAGCAGCATGGGGATTAGGCAGAGGCAGGAACTGGCTTTTCCTCTTTCTGCTCTTCACCTTCTTTATAAGAACATAGGAATGTCCACACTGGGTCAGACCGAAAGTCCATCTAGGCCAGTATCCTGTCTTCAGACAGTGGCCAGTGCCAGGTACCCCAGAGGGAATGAACAGAATAGGTAATCATCCAGTGATCCATCCCCTGTTGCCCATTCCCAGCTTCTGGCAAACAGGCTATGGACAGCATCCCTGCCCATCCTGGCTAATAGCCACTGATGGACCTATCCTCTATGAATTTATCTAGGAAAGTCAATCTTCCCGGGGTGCTACAGTGAATGGAGCTTGGCACAGTTGGGGTGTGGAAACCTCGTTCCCATTTATTGCTCTCTCTTCCCCTTTCAATCTCTCCACTCTACTGTTCTGTCTTCTCTCTCTCTCTTCTTCTCTCTTTCTGCCTGGAGAATACTGGTTACTGTCCAACTTAGGTGGGCATTTTCTCCCTAGTAGACACACCTGCTCAAAGACACCTGGGGAGCCCGTCACCCTCTAGTACAAACTCACCAGCTGCAGGCCCCTGAAAAGGCCCTTTGTGCAGAGTCACTTTCCTGCCATTCCCCAGCACCGGGGCTGCCCTAATTGTAGCCACCGGGGAAAGTCCCTACCTGAGTTGGGTGCAGAGCAAGCTTTAAGAAGGAGAGACTAGCGTAACATTCTAATCTACTTTTGGACACAATTTGCCTATTATTCAGCAGGATCATCCCAACTGCGCCTGCTCAGTAACGTCTGCTGAAAGCGCTGCCTGGCTCTGCCCTTTCGGGGGGTTACAATCTGCTCCCTGCTGTTCACAGGAGTTAAAGGAGGAAAGGAGGCAAATCAGAGGGGAGGGACTTCACGGGAGGGTCAAACAGCTGGAGACAGGGGAAGAAGAGGGGCCAAGTAGCAAAGTAAATGACAGAGGGTAAGAGCCACAGTTCAAAATCGGGTACAGGCATGGCCAGACAGTGTGGCAAAGGAGGACAGGGAGGGGCAGAGAAGAGGAAAGTTCCCCCATATGGGGTGAACTATTTGTAGTGATTGCAAAAATGGGGTGGTGGTGGGGAACCAAATGTTTTTTTTTCCCTCCATCCCAGGGAATTGCTTCCCAGGGCTGTGTTCTTAAAGGCCCAGTGCATCCCAATGTCTAGATAAGGCAGCTCTTCCCTGTCTGATATGACATACTGATCTGTGAATGGAGACTTGATTCCATGAAATATTTTACAAACACCCCCCTCCAAAAATTATAATGGTCAGAGTTTAGATGAATCCCTTATCAGTTCATATGTCTCATAGCAGGTCACAACTGTGTCTTAGCTATTGTTCCAATTGCCTGAGTTGTACTGCCTTTTTCTAGTCATCTGCTGTAAATGGTGTTTCATAGCTTTCAATTATTTACTTTTAAATTTTTTTATTTTATTGCTCGCTGCACTTCATAGTTTACCTTTGTTAAAACTATGCAGATGGATCTCATTGTGCATACTTTTATAACAAATAATAATTGAATATCTAATAGTAACTTCAGCAATCACATCTCAGTACTTGTGGCACCTTAGAGATTAAGGAATTTATTTGAGCATAAGCTTTCGTGAGCTACAGCTCACTTCATCGGATGCATCTGATGAAGTGAGCTGTAGCTCACAAAAGCTTATGCTCAAATAAATTCCTTAATCTCTAAGGTGCCACAAGTACTCCTTTTCTTTTTACGAATACAGACTAACATGGCTGTTACTCTGAAACATCTCACAGTGTTTCTGCTATAACACTTCTTATTCGTACTGCGACACTATTTTTCAAATCTAAATTTTTGCTCTTTTTTAAATTTAATACACAAGTTTATTCTTTAGGATCATACGGCATCAAGGCTGACAGATTTCCTGGGTTGGTGTCAAAACTTCTTCAGTTTCCTTTGATCTGCCAATGAGGAATGCCTTTGTGTAATGTTATTTTGCCTCTCTGTCCAGCACCTCAGTGCATTTTCACATGTCATCACTAAGGCTGCATGTCTGTCACGGAGGCAACCAGCAGCAGCAGTTTGGGTGTGTGGGAGGGGGATCAGGGCTGGGGCAGGGGGTTGGGGTCTGAGACGGCACTTACCTGGCGGGGGGGGCTCCTCGGCTTCCACTGGCATGTCACTGCAGTTCCTAGGCGGCGGGGCCAGGGAGCTCCACATGCTGCCCACATCCACAGGCACCACCCTTGTACCTCCCATTGGCTGCAGTTTCTGGCCAAGGGGAGCTGCAGCGCTGGCATTTGTGGTGGGAGCAGCATGCAGAACCCCCTGGCCACCCTCCCTCTA
Organism: Lepidochelys kempii; assembly: GCF_965140285.1. NCBI lineage: Eukaryota > Metazoa > Chordata > Testudines > Cheloniidae > Lepidochelys > Lepidochelys kempii. The sequence continues at coordinate 31,029,945 of NC_136393.1, forward strand.
GGAGCTGCAGGGACATGTGGAGTCAAGTAGAAAGTCTGCCAGCTCCACCAACGCCCTCCAGGCCCAGAAACAGCAGGGGTCCCGGGCTGCCCGCTGCCATTCCCCCCACCCTCCCCAGTAGCAACGGAGGTCCCAGGCTGAGAACCACTGCCTGCCTCCCCCCAGCACCAGTGGGGGTCCCAGGCCACACACCACCACCCACCTCCCCCCAGCATCAGTGGGGGTCCTGGGCTGCGCACCACCGCCTGTCTCCCTCCACAGCACCAGCGGAGGTCCTGGACCATCCCCCCAGAGCACCCACAGCCCCCTTGCCCAAGTTTTAGTTAGGGGTATATAGTAAAAGTCATGGACAGGTAACAGGCTGTGAATTTTTGTTTACTGCCCATGACCTGTCCATGACTTTTACTAAAAAATTACCCTTGATTAAAACGTAGCCTCAGTCATCTACAGAACTTGGTTACCAAATATTCACTACAGGTCAGATTTTTAAAGGTTACCTAAACCCCTTTAAAAATCTGGCCCCAAGGGCTCAATAGTACCTTTTATGAAATTCTTCTCAAAGATAAATGGCTACTGTTTTTAAAACTAAATATAGATATACAACTCCAAGGTAGACTGACAAAAGCAAAAATTCAAAAATCATCAATTACACACACAAAAAATCATGAAATTAAACAAATAACTAAATACATTTTGCGCTCTTTTAATTTGCGTTTTGATTTCTGCGCCTTTAGAGCACATTAGCTTTATACTTCTAGGATTATGGATTCTTTAGGAGAAGTAACAACAGAACAGTTGGTTGTACAATCCTATAATATTTTTGACGTCCAGTAACTTGTGCTTCCTCCCCTGCCCCCCCATACACACACACTTTTGTAAGTGAAAATTTATTAAAAATCCTTATTTCTGTAAGTAACATCCCATCCTGCAAACACTGACGTCCACACTTTACTCTTCTGTTACTTCATTTGTTGCATACATAGATATTGATATTTCTACTGAATTGTTTATCCTTCTAATTGTGTGTTTTAATTTCATAACCTTTTATGTATGATACATTTGTTATGATACATTTCAGTGATGTTTTTCATTCGGACAAGTTTACTGCTTTGTCCTGCCAAAAATCAAGACTTTTTTAATGAATGATCCGGTTACTCCTTTGCATTGGTTCAGTGGGAGGCATAGTGCTGACCTCACCTTGTTTGCCTTCTGGTGAAACTGAAGTGCCTTGTCTCTACTCTGTCTTTACAGTGGGGATAGCTAATGCAGGTTAGTTACCCCATGGTAAAAAAACACGCATTTTCTTAGCATTGAGGACACAGATAATAGCGCTGGTTCAGATGTTAAATAAACCATTATTATGTCTTAAGAACTCTGATATTGATTGTGTGGCTATCGTTATTCCTTTGCCAGCAGAAGTATTTGCATCTGAATGTCTGCAGCCCCCGATTTGTGTGGGTGTCATGGAAAACCAGCTAAAACATTTTAAACTAAAAATGTTAACAGAGGCTTCCCCCTTCAGTTTCTCTTATCACCCTTCCCTTTACCTATTAAGGGCTTGTCTACATAGTGTGACACTAAAGGTGTGAATTTAATGCACATAAATTACAGGGCTTTGAACCCCTGCATGGACGCTTTTATACAGAAATCAAGAGGCCTTAGTTTTGACAGTGGTAGTCAGGGCAACCATACAAGACTGCAGAAATCCTTCCCTGAAACATTGTCAATCATCAACCTTATGACAGGTCTTGAATATTTTTTTAAAGTTTTGTATAGTCCAGTTGCTTCCCATATTTGATTTTTTTAAGCGCAAAGAGGGAAGCTGTGAATCATAGAATTATAGACTTTGAGGTCAGAAGGGACCATTATGATCCTCTAGTCTGACCTCCTGCACAACACAGGCCACAGAATCTCACCCACCCACTCCTGTAACAAACCCCTAACCTATGTCTGGCCTACTGAAGTCCTCAAATCGTGGTTTAAAGACTTCAAGGTGCAGAGAATCCTCCAGCAAGTGACCCATGCCTCACTCTGCACAGGAAGGTGAAAACCCCCCAGGGCCTCTGCCAATCTGCCCGGGAGGAAAATTCCTTCCCGACCCCATATATGGCGATCAGCTAAACCCTGAACATGTGAGCAAGACTCACCAGCCAGACACCCAGGAAAGAATTCTCTGTAGTAACTCAGATCCCATCCCATCTAACATGCCATCACAGGCCACTGGGCATATCTACTGCCAGTAGTTGAAGATCAATTAATTGCCAAAATTAGGCTATATCATCATATTATCCCTTCCATAAACTTATCAAGCTTAGTCTTGAAGCCAGATGTGTCTTTTGCCCCCACTGCTTCCCTTGGAAGGCTGTTGCAGAACTTCACTCCTCTGATGGTTAGAAACCTTTGTCTAATTTCAAGTCTAAACTTCCTGGTGGTCAGTTTATATCCATTTGTTCTTGTGTCCACATTGGTACTGAGCTTAAATAATTCTTCTCCCTCCGTGGTATTTATCCCTCTGATATATTTATAGAGAACAATCATATCTCCTCTCAGCCTTCTTTTAGTTAGGCTAAACAAGCCAAGCTCTTTGAGTCTCCTTTCATAAGACAGGTTTTCCATTCCTTGGATCATTCTAGTAGCCCTTTTCTGTACCTGTTCCAGTTTGAATTCATCTTTCTTAAACATGGGAGACCAGATCTACCCACAATATTCCAGATGAGGTCTCACCAGTGCCTTGTATAACAGTACTAACACCTCCTTATCTCTACTGGAAATATCTCGCCTGATGCATCGCAAAACCGCATTAGCTTTTTTCACGGCCATATCACATTGGCGGCTCATAGTCATCCTGTGATCAACCAATACTCCGAGGCCTTCTCCTCCTCTGTTACTTCCAAGTGATGCGTCCCCAGTTTATAACAAAAAATTTTGTTATTAATCCCTAAATGCATGACCTTGCACTTTTCACTATTAAATTTCATCCTATTACTATTACTCCAGTTTACAAGGTCATTCAAATCTCCCTGTATGATATCCCGGTCCTTCTCTGTATTGGCAATACCTCCCAGCTTTGTGTCATCCACGAACTTTATTAGCACATTCCCGCTTTTTGTGCCAAAGTCAGTAATAAAAAGAATAAATAAGATTGGTCCCTGAGGAACTCCACTAGTAACCTCCTTCCAGCCTGATAGTTCATCTTTCAGTGTGACCCGTTGCAGTCTCCCCTTTAACCAGTTCCTTATCCACCTTTCAATTTTCATATTGATCCTCATCTTTTCCAATTTAGCTAATAATTCCACATGTGGAACCATATCAAATGCCTTACTGATGGCATTTGATGGCAAATGGGGGCAGGGATAGCTCAGTGGTTTGAGCATTGGCCTGCTAAACCTAGGGTTGTGAATTCAATCCTTGAGGGGGCCATTTAGGGATCTGGGGCAAAAATTGGGGATTGGTCCTGCTTTGAGCAAGGGGTTGGACTTAGATGACCTCCTGAGGTCCCTTCCAACCCTGATATTCTATGATTCTATGAAATCGAGATAAATTAGATCCACTACGTTTCCTTTGTTTAAAAGAATCTGTTACCTTCTCAAAGAAGGAGATCAGGTTGCTTTGACACAATCTACCTTTTGTAAAACCATGTTGTATTTTGTCCCAATTACCATTGACCTCAATGTCCTTAACTACTTTCTCCTTCAGAATTTTTTCCAAGACCTTGCATACTACAGATGTCAAAGTAACAGGCCGGTAGTTACCCAGATCACTTTTTTTTCCTTTCTTAAAAATAAAAATTGTGTTAGCAATTCTCCCATCATATGGTACAACCCCTGATTTTACAGATTCATGAAAAAATTTTGCTAATGGGCTTGCAATTTCATGTGCCACTTCCTTTAATACTCTTGGATGAAGATTATCTGGGCCCCCCGATTTAGTCCCATTAAACGGTTCAAGTTTGGCTTCTACCTCGGATGTGGTAATATCTACCTCCATATCTTCATTCCCATTTGTCGTCCTACCATTATCCCTAAGCCCCTCATTAGCCACATTAAAGACTGAGGCAAAGTATTTGTTTAAATATTGGGCCATGTCTAGATTATCCTTAATCTCCACTCCATCCTCAGTGTTTAGCGGTCCCACTTCTTCTTTCTTTGTTTTCTTCTTATTTATATGGCTATAGAACCTTTTATTATTGGTTTTAATTCCCTTTGCAAGGTCCAACTCTACATGGCTTTTGGCCTTTCTCACTTTATCCCAACATGTTCTGACCTCAATAAGGTAGCCTTCCTTGCTGATCCCTCCCATCTCCCACTCCTTGTCGGCTTTCTGCCTTTTCTTAATCACCTCTCTGAGATGCTTGCTCATTCAGCTTGGTCTACAACTCCTGCCTATGAATTTTCCCCCCTTTCTTGGGATGCAGGCTTCTGATAGTTTCTGCAACTTTGACTTGAAATCATTCCATGCCTCCTCTGCCTTTAGATCCACAAGTTCTTCAGTCCAATCCACTTCCCTAGCTGATTTCCTTAATTTTTTTAAGTTAGCTCTTTTGAAATAAAAAACCCTAGTCACAGATCTATTTTTGTTTATCCTTCCATTTAGTTTGAACTGAATTAGCTCATGATTGCCTGAACCAAGGTTGTCCCCTACAACCATTTCTTCTATGAGCTCCTCACTACTCACCAAAACCAAATCTAAAATGGCCTAACTATTCCGAATGTTGCCCTGTGTAAATAAGCCGTTGCAATATTTCACTAGTGTCATACTAGCTATTGCTGTGCGTGCAGAGCATATTGGCCTAGCTGTACAGTGACTCGATAAGCAATACATAGAAAGTGGTTCACAAAGCAGGGACGACAGGTAGGTGAATGCCTGAATTCCATGCAGGGCCCTATCTGGTAGGTAAGCTCAGAGGCTGCCTATTGGATCAGGTCCCATTCAAAACCTGGCCACAGGAGGTGGATGTGGAGTAACCACTCACCTTTAACTCATACCCCAGGGCTAAAAGTTATAAGGTGGGCACCACCACCTCTGTCAGGGGCTGTTTTGTGTGGAGTTAGGCACTTGCCTAGCTCATTCTCTCAAGAAACATCTTAGGCTCCAGGTGAGGGGTTCCCATTTTTGGATTGCTAGGCAGAGCCAGATGCCCACCTGTAGTGGGAACTTAGATGCCAACCTCTGTGAGAGGGATGACACTTAGGAAACTTCCCTCTGATGGGCATCTCCCATGGGCTAGCTTAGGTTGCTCCCGGCTGGCTTTTGTGGATGGCATTCTCAGGCACCTATTTCCCACCATTCATAGTACCTAACTCAGGCTTTGTGGATCACAGCTTTGTTCCTGTGACATTCTAGGTGCTTAAAAGTAGGCATTGCCGCGCTCAGTATCACAATGCCCAAGTCCCTTGGTCAATCTAGCCCTGAGGCCTTTTTCCTCACTGTTAAAATAGGTGGGGGGGGGGGGGTTTAACCTCAGGGTAACTAAGGCACAGGAGCTATTCTGACATAAAAACACAGTGAGGACAAGGCACTTTGGTTTCAGTAGTGAGGAAAAGGTCTGAGAAAATGTCTCTGAAATAAGATCAGAGGGCAATATGCTCACAGGTGTGTGCCAAAATACAGATGTGCATATTATGTTGAAAACTTGTTCAATATGCGTAACAGCGGCAAAGGGGGGGGGGGGGGCGGAAGAGAGTCTGTGTAAAGGAACAATGGTAGATTTGCTGCCTAATTGCTTCTATTTAACAGGTATTTGTAAGTATTGAAAATAAGGTTTACACTGCTTTACACTAGTTCCAGTTGTTTTGTGTGCACTAACTGCTTGTTTCCTATAGAAACTCTATTAGTCTCTTTCCATTATAGATTAGGCCATAAACATATAACAATACCTTCATTCAGAGTTTTACATATAATTTCCCTGAGGTTTAACTCTGTGGAATGCTTTTCCAAGTTACAGAAAATACCTTTCTTTCTTTATGTCCACATTTAAAACAGAGATTTCACAACGGTAACAAACTGTGATGAGAGAAAGCCCCTCCACTCCAACCATCTATCACAACTTGCTACCTCCTGGCCCAGGAGATAAAAGAAAAGCAGAGGATGGAGAACGGGGAGAGGTAGCAAATGGTGATGTAAAATGTCCCCACCCATCAGAAGTAGCTACTCCTGGACTACAGCAGTGATTCTCAACCAGGGGTATGTGTACCCCTGGGGGTATGCAGAGGACTTCTAAGGGGTACATCAACTCATCCAGATATTTGCATAGTTTTACAGGCTCAGTGGCACTGGAATTGGAGGGGAGCAGGGAGCCAGGGCCCTCCTGCCCCCTTCCCTTCCTCTTCCCCCCGAAGCCCTCCCCCCCGGTCAGGCAAGAGTGGAGCCCAACTGGAGCTGGGGAGCCCAGGCAGCTGTGGGGAGCTGCATGCAGACCCCCCACCTGTCCACGGTGGGGGCGGGGTTTTGAGAGCCGCCTCTGGCCCATGTCCCCACCACCCGGATTCCCCGCCTGGCCTAGGACAGGACCACGACTTCGTGCTGGCTCCCCACCACTGCCCCCATGGCTCTCCCTGACCTGCCTCTGGCCGGGGGTGGCCTCGGAGCTGCAGCCCGGCCAGAGTGAGAGCCATCCTGCAGGCAGCTGTGAACCCTCCACCTGCGCTGGGCAGGGACACAGACCATGGGCTGCTCGGGTCCCCCACACCACGAGCAGATGGAGGGTCCACCACAGCTGCCCGTCCAGCTCTTATCATGGCCGGGCTGTGGCTCTGAGCCCCCAATCCCCCTTCTGCCAGAACCAGGTCAGGGAGAGCCGCGTGGGCAGCTGTGGGGAACCTGGGTCCCTCCACCTGCCCTGGGTAGGGACACAGGCAGGGGGATGCTTTCGGCCCTCCCAGCCCTACTCCAGCTTCTGGCTTGGCCAGGGGCAGGGCCTGCCCCTCTCCCCATTTTTGGGAAGGCTCTGGTGCCCTTGAACAGGCTACATAAAAAGCGCTAGCAAAGTCAGTACAAACTAAAATTTCATACAATGACTTGTTTATACTTAGGGCCCTACCAAATTCACAGTCCATTTTGGTCATTTCATGGTCCTAAGATTTTAAAAATCATAAATGTCATGATTTCAGCTATTTCAATTTGAAATTTCACAGTGTTGTAATTGGAGGGGCCCTTACCCAAAAAGGAGTTGGAAGGGACTGCAAGGTTATTGTAGTGGGGGGTTGCAGGCAGTGGCACTGCCTTCAGACCTGGGCAGCTGGAGAGTGGCGGCTGCTGGCTGGGATCCCAGCTCTGACGGCAGAGCCGCCGTCAGCAGCAGCACAGAAGTAAGGACGGCCTGGTATGGTATTACCACCCTTATTTCTGCGCTGCTGCCTGCACAGCTGGGCCCTCAGTCAGCAGCCCCTGCTCTCTGGCCACCCAGCCCTGAAGGTAGCAGTGCAGAAGTAAGGGTGGCAATACCTGTGACTGCCCTAAAATAACCTTGTGACCCCCCCTGCAACTCCCTTTTGGGTCAGGACCCCCAGTTTGAGAAAACTGGTCTCCCCAGTTGAAATCAGTATAGTATAGGGTAAAAGCACACAAAAGACCAGATTTCATGGTCCATGACACGTTTTTCATGGCTGGGAATTTGTTAGGGCCCTATTCATACTGCTCTATATACACACACACTGAAATGTAAGTACAATATTTATATTCCAGTTGATTTATTTTATAATTATATGGTAAAAATGAAAAAGTCAGCAATTTTTCAGTAGTAGCTGTGACATCTTTGTATTTCTAGGTCTGATTTTGTAAGCAAGTAGTTTCTAAGTGAGGTGAAACTTGGGGTACACAAGACAAATCAGACTCCAGAAAGGGGTACAGTAGTCTAGAAAGGTTGAGAGCCACTGGACTAGAGGATGGGGAACAGCAGAGGCAGCATATTGTGACAGGGCAGCCCAGGAGAACCCCTAGGCATCAGTAATTGCTCCTGGCAGCAAACAGTGTCAGCAGCAGTTTGTAAAAGCGCACCGACCCACCCCCACCCCCATTAGGGGAGCAGCAACTGCTCAGTCTGGGCTCCCAGATCACAATGGAGGAGGCTGCAGCATCTGCCCCAGGGACTGAACTCTAGTGCTCTGATATCATGAGCAGAGAAAGACAAACAACAGCCTCCTCTTCCTTGGCAATAACCAGAGCCCTCTGATGGCTGCACCAATGACTGACCCTCTGTGCACTGCCCCTGCAGCCCCCCACGGTCAGGCAGAGGCTGATCTCATTTGCCCACCTGGCCCCACCCTCTGTTGTTCCTGGCAGCACCTCTGGTTTGACGTTGCACAGAAATCAGAGCAGGACCCTGGTTAGCCCTGTCAGCCCGAAACATTCAGACCCCCCAAATCATGAGTGTCTTAAAAAAATGAAATAATAAATGGGGAACAGCGGGGGGGGGGGGTGTGCATGCAAGCGGTGCAGGTTTCATGAGGATATTTACCTTGTTGGGTATGAATTCTTAGGGGTTAATCCCCTGTCTCCCCCCCCACCCCCCATGCTTCTTTTGACTATCTGCAGTAAAAACAACAACCCACTGGCTGCTGGGTAGGGCAGCCCCCTTCCCCTCTCCTGCCCCATGGGCTGGGGGGAGCTGCCACTGTATCTCTCACCATCATTCTCCCTTCTGCTACCCTCTAGCTCTCCCCTCCCCAGCCAGTCTCCATTTGCTCTCATATTCTCCTTCCAGCCTCCCCACAGCCCCCCTTTCCTTCTCTTTATCCCCCACTCAGTTTCCCCTCTGTTCCAGCTCTGCTCCCCAGAATTCTCCCTCTACCCCCAATTTCTGTGTATTCCCTCAGCCTCCTTTCAGCGGCCCCACATCCCCGTGGCCCCATCCTGCCCCTTCACACATCTGTTCACCCACCTCCTGTCCCTCACACATCCCTGCCTCCCCGCCCATGCCCCCTGGCTCTCAGAGTCCCCTGCTTCGCTTCAGCCCCCTTCCAGCTCCGGCTCCCCAGATGTCCCTGTCCCACACTGATCCTGGAGCAGGCTGGCTTCATTCTCACTGCAAACAATGAGAGGTGGCGGCCATCTTTCCTATACGCAGTGCAGGGAATCGCAGCCAGCCTAGGGCTGGCACAGCTCCCTGTGGGGGGCGGGGGAAGGATGGGAAGGTCTCTCTTACCTTCCCCCCCAGTGGTGCCTTCTTTGGGAGCAAGGATCTTCCCGTTAAGGGGTGTCCTGGCCAGGCTGGGGGCTCTGCTCTGGGAGAGGCCTGCGGAGCAGCGGGAATGTTACTGCTCGAGATTCCCCTCTCCGGGCTGCAGCCGGGGCTCGAGGATCTTGCAAGAAGCGTGGACTCCCCACAGTAACAAAGGGTTACTGTAGACTCAGTGCAGTTCACTTCCTACTGCCAGGACGGAGGGATGCTGTTGATCACTCCCTCCTCCCCAGCTCCTTCTGGGTCCTAGCGATAAACCAATTGCATGGCAGCTACTCTTTTTCTAGGAGCCCTATGACTACACTGCTATTTCCAGACCCGCAGCCCAAGTCCATGCACCCCAGGCTCTGAGACTGGTTGTCAGGGGTGAAAGTAACTCAGGTGACTTACCCGTACGAAGGGCTGCAGTCCTGAGCAAGTGGGGGTAGGCCTCAACCAGAAGGCAAGCCTCAAGAGGAAGGGGTAGGGCCTTTGAATCTGTGGGCCCTTTCAGTCACGCTGCTACCCTGGGCTCGGGCAGCGATTTAAAAGGCCCAGGGAGCTGGGAGCCTGGGCCCTTTAAATCACCACCAGAGCCCCATGGTAGCTGTAGCTGTGGCAGCAGCCAGGGCCACAGGCCTTTTAAATTGCTGCCAGAGCCCTGGGGCTCTCGGCCACCACCGCTACCCCAGGGCTCCCGCATCGGGGCTCTGGTGGCAATTTAAAGGGTCAGGGGCTCTGTCTGCCGCTGCTACCCCAGGGCTGCAGCAGCGGGGCTCCAGCTGTGGGGCTCTGGCAGCGATCTAAAGGGCCAGGGGCTCCGGCCACTGCTGGGAGCCCAGGGTCCTGCCAGTACAGTCAGCTGTGTACCAGCTCTTGCCAGTATGCCTTACCATACCGCTTACTTTCACCTCTGCTGGTTGTGGTGTGGTGAGGAGGGGGTGGTTGCATACAGGACTTGCCTTTCCCAGCATTAAGGGGGAGCATCATGCATAGATCCCATGGTGTCAATGGGAGGACAGAGAGAGAGCAAATCCTCTCTGCAAACACCCTCCAGCTGCCAGGGAAAGTCAGGGACAATTTGCAGCAAGGTGTCTAATTCAGACCACACCACTGCCAGAATGTTTCAATGCACAGTGTGATTCAGTGGCTGCAACCCTTCTGAGTCCAGTTCAAAGAAGCTGCCCCTGTAACTAGCTGTAACTGCAGCAGCATCTCCTGTCAGTGCTCCTCTCCCGCCACAGGAGAATTGCTTCTTTGGGCTCCAGGGCGGGAGCCACTCCCCAGACTCCCCTCACCTCAGTACTAGAAAAAGCCAACCAAGGAAGACACTAGGGGCTTGAGTTATCTTCATGTACAGCACTACAGCTGTGCTGCTGAAACTCCTTAGTGAAGACACTACTGTGCTGATGGGAAAGCTTCTCCCATCAGCATAGTTAATCCACTTACCGAAAAGGCAAGAAGCTCTCTCATCCATGCAGCGCTGTCTACACGGGGGATTAGGTTGGCATAACTACATTGCTCATGGGGGTGTGGATTTTTCACACTTACGAGCGATGTTGTTATATTGATATAGCTCTGTAGTGTAGACCTGGCCTAAGCATTAGCTGAAGAAAGCAGTGGAGAGCAGGGAGCTCTCTGCTGGGCTGGGCTCACTGCACTAAAGCATGACAGACCCGTATTCTGTGTCAGGGACTGGGAAGGGACTAGCATGCTCAGTGCATGTTGAGCTCATACTGAGGTGAAGAAGAGTTTAGAATAGGCATGCTTGGTGCATGCTACAGGGGCATAATGCTGAGACGGTGCGAGGTGAGAATAAGTGAACAGATACATAGGCCCAGATCCTCAAAGGTATTTAGGCTCCTCGCTTCTATGGTGTTAGGTGCCTAAATGTTTTCTGAGATCTGGTCACTGGCACTGAGATCCAGGGAGTGAAGCACCCACAGAGATGAATGAGGCAGGCTCCTCTCTAACAGCTGGGCAGGACAAGGGGGGCAGTTCAAGAAGAGGGGTAGGTGGAGGAAAGGGGGAACCCAGGCCAGTGCCACTGTCTGTGGCACCTAGGGGCAGCTCCTCTGCTTCCCTCCCCCATGCCTGGAACTCACAGCCTGGGACATGGCCCTTCCCAGAGTCCAGTGGGGCGGGGATCACACCAACCCTGCAACCATCCCTGAAGGAGCACATCCACTCAGCCTGGGGTAGCAGAATAAGCAATGGGACAGCCAGAGCCTGGGGGGGGGCAGACGGTTCAAGGGAGGGGCAGGCATCCAGAGCACTGCCAGATTGGGCACAACAGCAGCCACTCGGGAAAAGAATCAACCTGGAGTGACACTTCTTCAGCATCTCCCCGGCTGTGCCTGGACCGATGCTGCTTCCCAGCCTGCAGCTAGAGCCTATGTGTCCCCCTCGCCCCCAAAGGATGGCTGTGGTGGGGCAAGGGGACAGAACAACACAAGCCCAGACAATATAGCTCAGTGACTGTAACTCTAAAGCAGGCAGAAGCAAGGATCCTGGAACTGCTGAGAAGTTTCTCCAGTACTGCCAACCCCAAAAGTTCAAAAATCATGAGGTTATGTAAAAATAACAGCTTTGGAGTTCTCTTTATTTGCCTTCCACTTTTTGCGCTTTAGGGTGCACTGGGGTCATATTTTGAAGCGTTCTCCACAGCCACAAGGGCTAGAAACATACTTTTTCTTTAAGACTGAAGGCTGAAATTGTCACATATCCACTTGACTCCAGGAGCTGGGGCTTTAAGGAAAACAATAAGTAACATGAGACTCATGACAAAAATCATGAGTTGGCAACACTGTGAATTCTATCTTATTCTTGTGGTAGCTGAAGTTCTCCCCTTCCGAACTGTATTTACATTGTCTTCATGTCTCTGTGTGTTACCTTCAGGAAGTAGCATGGTATTTCCCTGGATACAGGGTTAAGGAGCTGGGATCCCCTGACAGCTAGTTCCCACTGCCTCTCCCTCTCTCTGGGTGAAACCCACCCACAGCAAATAAAATACCCCTATGAGAGCATGGAGGAGGGATGTACAGCATGACCATGCAGTGCAGCCACTTCCCTGGGCACCATGGCAGGAATCTCCAGTGAGCAAGTGATGCAGAGGGACTGCATCCAGCACTTCCACCCAGTGGCCCTGCTAGCAGTGACTGCCAATCAAGGGGGTGGGCTGGAAGCCCATGCCCTTGCCCTGGGATGTGGGGTGGATTTCACCTCCCCGCAGAGCCATCCCTAGGGTACAGTTAATTGGGGTGACTGCCCCAGGCCCTGCTCTTTGTGAGGAGGTGGGTGGTGAGGTGAGGCAGGAAAGCGTGAGGAGGAGCCGCCCTACCAACCTCCCCCTCCCTCCCAGCACTTACTGCCGATCAGCTGTTTCGCGGTGGCACTGGGGTGGAGGGGAGAGGATCAAGGGGGAGGGGCAGAGTGGGGGCAGGAAGAGGCGGGGTGGGGGTGGGTCCTTGGGGGAAGGGGTGGAGTGGGAGCCCCAGCAGATAGAAATTAAGCATCTATGTCCCAGGCCCCACACACCCCTAGGGATGGCCCTGCCTCCCCCACCCCACTGTGCTGCACCATCACAGAGCCCAGTGATTTGAGATCCACAGTGAGACTTTCAGTCTCTTTCCCCTGGGATTAACCTCCACTTCTGCCCCTCAGAAAAAGGTGATTAACACCTCCACACCCTATAGGGAGATTGGGAGGATGAAGGGGCAGCCTTACAAACCTATGAATCTGGCAGGAAGGTGCCTGGCTCCCATTGACATTCACAGTCTCTCAGGAACTGATTGGTGTTTCCATAGTGCTGAGAAGATTTAAGTTGCTACAAGCTAGGAACACAGAGAGAGCTGGAGCAGCAGTGGCTGTCTGGAAAAAAGGTCTGAACTATAATGTTACTAGGGGAGTCTGTGTTTATTTTCCTTCTGTCAGTCCTGGTACATTTCACAGCCCAATTCACAGTGATGGGGCCTGGTGCTGTGTTTGTGAGTAAAATTTTCCTGTGAGCACATAGCTAGTAACAGATAAGATTTATATCTCATGTGGTTAGCAAGCAGGTAGAAGCTGAGATCAAAGAAGAATCTTTAGAGTTAAAGCACCAAAAATGTGGATCACCTGGTTAATTCTAATGGGACATGAGTGCCATCACTATCTATACATTGTTTATAGAGTGGATCACTGGACCTCTAGGCCAACACACGCTCTGTGCACAATAGGCTCTACCATGACACTACCAGGCCTTCATTCTCCTGTTCATGAAAGACGTTCTGATCAGAGCAGGGCAGAAAGAAGGAGCGAGGTCGCCTTAAATTTTAACCTTGAACCATTTATTTATATTTTGCCAGGCCAAAATTGATACCTGTGAAATATTGCAAAGGTTTTTCTATCCAGAGCAACATTCAGGAATAATAAATAAATGTGTGTTACACCTGGACTATATAAAACTTTTTAAATGGTCAAGACAGGTCAAAGGCTTGATGGTTGCTAGTGTTTTGGGGAAGGGTTCCTGAAATCTTCTGATTGCTCTGACTCCAATTGTCAAAACTAAAGCCACTACTTATGCATGATCCTATCAGCATGTCCACATGAGGGTTTAAAGCACTGTAACTTAAGTTTCTTAGCTTCACGCTTTTATTGTCACACCATGTAGAGAAGTCCTTAGTAAATAAAGGGAAAGGGTATAAGGGAAATGGGGGAGTCTGTTAATTCCTTTAGTTTAAAATACTTTAAGTGGCTTTACATGACACGCACAAAAATGGGGGGCTGCAGCCAGTCAGATGCAAATAACTCTCTGTGTTAGCCACACAGGGAGTATCAAAGTTCTCAAGACACGAACAATAATGGTGCATTTAACATCTGAGTCAGCTTTATAGTCTGGGTCCTCAATGCTGATAAAATGTGTGTTTTTACTACATAAGTAAACAGAATGAAGAATATCACTGAAGTGTGTCATAATAAAATAAATAGTACACATAAAAGGCTATGGAATTAAAATATGCAATTAGAAGTATAAACAATCCAGTTGAAAAAACTTCATTTATATGTGCAACCAATGAAGCAATAGAAGAGTTAAGTGTGTACTTCAGTGTTTGCAGGATGGGGAGATTAAGAATTTTTAACCCATTTTCCGTTAGAAAGGGTTTGGCACATGTTACTGGAGTCCAAAACTGTATTGACATGTACAACCATTTTAGGTAGATGGATTCTTTGGCAGAGATAACAGCAGAAGTATGAAAGTAGTGCCCTCTAAAGGCCCAGGAACAAAAAAGCGCAAACAAGAACACATAATGTATTTAGTAGTTGGTGGGGCGGTGGGGGGGTTGTTTGGTTTTTAAATTTCATAACTGTGGATGTTAATCTATCTTGGGGGCTGTATATCTATGTAGCAAAACTTTCAGTAGACATTTGCCTTTGAGAAAGATTTCCTACAGTATAGTCCAGTGCCCTTAGGGCAAGATTTTTAAAGGTATTTAGGTGACTAGTGGGATTTTTAAAACCATCTAAGTACATTCGGCCTTTAAAAATCTGGCCTAGGTGAATGCTTTTTTTGCCTCTGTTTTCACTAACAAGGTCAGCTCCCAGACTGCTGCGCTGGGCATCACAAAATGGGGAAGAGATGGCCAGCCCTCTGTGGAGATAGAGGTGGTTAGGGACTATTTAGAAACGCTGGACGTGCACAAGTCCATGGGGCCGGACGAGTTGCATCCGAGAGTGCTGAAGGAATTGGCGGCTGTGATTGCAGAGCCATTGGCCATTATCTTTGAAAACTCGTGGCGAACGGGGGAAGTCCCGAATGACTGGAAAAAGGCTAATGTAGTGCCAATCTTTAAAAATGGGAAGAAGGAGGATCCAGGGAACTACAGGCCAGTCAGCCTCACCTCAGTCCCTGGAAAAATCATGGAGCAGGTCCTCAAAGAATCAATCCTGAAGAACTTGCATGAGAGGAAAGTGATCAGGAACAGCCAGCATGGATTCATCAAGGGAAGGTCATGCCTGACTAATCTAATTGCCTTTTATGATGAGATTACTGGTTCTGTGGATGAAGGGAAAGCAGTGGATGTATCAGACAGCTGCAGCAGCACAGGAGCTAGCAAACAGAGCTGTAAACAGGGGAGTTTGAGTGGGAGTTCTGTTGGAGGAGAAGGTATTTGTGTTTGTTTGGCTTTGTATTGGTAGTATTTGTATGTGTAGAGGCTTGTAGGGGCTTTGTGCTGGGAGAGAAGTTGAGCCCTGATTAGGGGGCGGGGCTTCACTGACTAGGGGTCCTATAAAGGTAGCAGCCAGTCAGGCAGCAGCACAGACAGCTGCAGCAGCACAGGAGCTAGCAAACAGAGCTGTAAACAGGGGAGTTTGAGTGGGAGTTCTGTTGGAGGAGAAGGTATTTGTGTTTGTTTGGCTTTGTATTGGTAGTATTTGTATGTGTAGAGGCTTGTAGGGGCTTTGTGCTGGGAGAGAAGTTGAGCCCTGATTAGGGGGCGGGGCTTCACTGACTAGGGGTCCTATAAAGGTAGCAGCCAGTCAGGCAGCAGCACAGACAGCTGCAGCAGCACAGGAGCTAGCAAACAGAGCTGTAAACAGGGGAGTTTGAGTGGGAGTTCTGTTGGAGGAGAAGGTATTTGTGTTTGTTTGGCTTTGTATTGGTAGTATTTGTATGTGTAGAGGCTTGTAGGGGCTTTGTGCTGGGAGAGAAGTTGAGCCCTGATTAGGGGGCGGGGCTTCACTGACTAGGGGTCCTATAAAGGTAGCAGCCAGTCAGGCAGCAGCACAGACAGCTGCAGCAGCACAGGAGCTAGCAAACAGAGCTGTAAACAGGGGAGTTTGAGTGGGAGTTCTGTTGGAGGAGAAGGTATTTGTGTTTGTTTGGCTTTGTATTGGTAGTATTTGTATGTGTAGAGGCTTGTAGGGGCTTTGTGCTGGGAGAGAAGTTGAGCCCTGATTAGGGGGCGGGGCTTCACTGACTAGGGGTCCTATAAAGGTAGCAGCCAGTCAGGCAGCAGCACAGACAGCTGCAGCAGCACAGGAGCTAGCAAACAGAGCTGTAAACAGGGGAGTTTGAGTGGGAGTTCTGTTGGAGGAGAAGGTATTTGTGTTTGTTTGGCTTTGTATTGGTAGTATTTGTATGTGTAGAGGCTTGTAGGGGCTTTGTGCTGGGAGAGAAGTTGAGCCCTGATTAGGGGGCGGGGCTTCACTGACTAGGGGTCCTATAAAGGTAGCAGCCAGTCAGGCAGCAGCACAGACAGCTGCAGCAGCACAGGAGCTAGCAAACAGAGCTGTAAACAGGGGAGTTTGAGTGGGAGTTCTGTTGGAGGAGAAGGTATTTGTGTTTGTTTGGCTTTGTATTGGTAGTATTTGTATGTGTAGAGGCTTGTAGGGGCTTTGTGCTGGGAGAGAAGTTGAGCCCTGATTAGGGGGCGGGGCTTCACTGACTAGGGGTCCTATAAAGGTAGCAGCCAGTCAGGCAGCAGCACAGACAGCTGCAGCAGCACAGGAGCTAGCAAACAGAGCTGTAAACAGGGGAGTTTGAGTGGGAGTTCTGTTGGAGGAGAAGGTATTTGTGTTTGTTTGGCTTTGTATTGGTAGTATTTGTATGTGTAGAGGCTTGTAGGGGCTTTGTGCTGGGAGAGAAGTTGAGCCCTGATTAGGGGGCGGGGCTTCACTGACTAGGGGTCCTATAAAGGTAGCAGCCAGTCAGGCAGCAGCACAGACAGCTGCAGCAGCACAGGAGCTAGCAAACAGAGCTGTAAACAGGGGAGTTTGAGTGGGAGTTCTGTTGGAGGAGAAGGTATTTGTGTTTGTTTGGCTTTGTATTGGTAGTATTTGTATGTGTAGAGGCTTGTAGGGGCTTTGTGCTGGGAGAGAAGTTGAGCCCTGATTAGGGGGCGGGGCTTCACTGACTAGGGGTCCTATAAAGGTAGCAGCCAGTCAGGCAGCAGCACAGACAGCTGCAGCAGCACAGGAGCTAGCAAACAGAGCTGTAAACAGGGGAGTTTGAGTGGGAGTTCTGTTGGAGGAGAAGGTATTTGTGTTTGTTTGGCTTTGTATTGGTAGTATTTGTATGTGTAGAGGCTTGTAGGGGCTTTGTGCTGGGAGAGAAGTTGAGCCCTGATTAGGGGGCGGGGCTTCACTGACTAGGGGTCCTATAAAGGTAGCAGCCAGTCAGGCAGCAGCACAGACAGCTGCAGCAGCACAGGAGCTAGCAAACAGAGCTGTAAACAGGGGAGTTTGAGTGGGAGTTCTGTTGGAGGAGAAGGTATTTGTGTTTGTTTGGCTTTGTATTGGTAGTATTTGTATGTGTAGAGGCTTGTAGGGGCTTTGTGCTGGGAGAGAAGTTGAGCCCTGATTAGGGGGCGGGGCTTCACTGACTAGGGGTCCTATAAAGGTAGCAGCCAGTCAGGCAGCAGCACAGACAGCTGCAGCAGCACAGGAGCTAGCAAACAGAGCTGTAAACAGGGGAGTTTGAGTGGGAGTTCTGTTGGAGGAGAAGGTATTTGTGTTTGTTTGGCTTTGTATTGGTAGTATTTGTATGTGTAGAGGCTTGTAGGGGCTTTGTGCTGGGAGAGAAGTTGAGCCCTGATTAGGGGGCGGGGCTTCACTGACTAGGGGTCCTATAAAGGTAGCAGCCAGTCAGGCAGCAGCACAGACAGCTGCAGCAGCACAGGAGCTAGCAAACAGAGCTGTAAACAGGGGAGTTTGAGTGGGAGTTCTGTTGGAGGAGAAGGTATTTGTGTTTGTTTGGCTTTGTATTGGTAGTATTTGTATGTGTAGAGGCTTGTAGGGGCTTTGTGCTGGGAGAGAAGTTGAGCCCTGATTAGGGGGCGGGGCTTCACTGACTAGGGGTCCTATAAAGGTAGCAGCCAGTCAGGCAGCAGCACAGACAGCTGCAGCAGCACAGGAGCTAGCAAACAGAGCTGTAAACAGGGGAGTTTGAGTGGGAGTTCTGTTGGAGGAGAAGGTATTTGTGTTTGTTTGGCTTTGTATTGGTAGTATTTGTATGTGTAGAGGCTTGTAGGGGCTTTGTGCTGGGAGAGAAGTTGAGCCCTGATTAGGGGGCGGGGCTTCACTGACTAGGGGTCCTATAAAGGTAGCAGCCAGTCAGGCAGCAGCACAGACAGCTGCAGCAGCACAGGAGCTAGCAAACAGAGCTGTAAACAGGGGAGTTTGAGTGGGAGTTCTGTTGGAGGAGAAGGTATTTGTGTTTGTTTGGCTTTGTATTGGTAGTATTTGTATGTGTAGAGGCTTGTAGGGGCTTTGTGCTGGGAGAGAAGTTGAGCCCTGATTAGGGGGCGGGGCTTCACTGACTAGGGGTCCTATAAAGGTAGCAGCCAGTCAGGCAGCAGCACAGACAGCTGCAGCAGCACAGGAGCTAGCAAACAGAGCTGTAAACAGGGGAGTTTGAGTGGGAGTTCTGTTGGAGGAGAAGGTATTTGTGTTTGTTTGGCTTTGTATTGGTAGTATTTGTATGTGTAGAGGCTTGTAGGGGCTTTGTGCTGGGAGAGAAGTTGAGCCCTGATTAGGGGGCGGGGCTTCACTGACTAGGGGTCCTATAAAGGTAGCAGCCAGTCAGGCAGCAGCACAGACAGCTGCAGCAGCACAGGAGCTAGCAAACAGAGCTGTAAACAGGGGAGTTTGAGTGGGAGTTCTGTTGGAGGAGAAGGTATTTGTGTTTGTTTGGCTTTGTATTGGTAGTATTTGTATGTGTAGAGGCTTGTAGGGGCTTTGTGCTGGGAGAGAAGTTGAGCCCTGATTAGGGGGCGGGGCTTCACTGACTAGGGGTCCTATAAAGGTAGCAGCCAGTCAGGCAGCAGCACAGACAGCTGCAGCAGCACAGGAGCTAGCAAACAGAGCTGTAAACAGGGGAGTTTGAGTGGGAGTTCTGTTGGAGGAGAAGGTATTTGTGTTTGTTTGGCTTTGTATTGGTAGTATTTGTATGTGTAGAGGCTTGTAGGGGCTTTGTGCTGGGAGAGAAGTTGAGCCCTGATTAGGGGGCGGGGCTTCACTGACTAGGGGTCCTATAAAGGTAGCAGCCAGTCAGGCAGCAGCACAGACAGCTGCAGCAGCACAGGAGCTAGCAAACAGAGCTGTAAACAGGGGAGTTTGAGTGGGAGTTCTGTTGGAGGAGAAGGTATTTGTGTTTGTTTGGCTTTGTATTGGTAGTATTTGTATGTGTAGAGGCTTGTAGGGGCTTTGTGCTGGGAGAGAAGTTGAGCCCTGATTAGGGGGCGGGGCTTCACTGACTAGGGGTCCTATAAAGGTAGCAGCCAGTCAGGCAGCAGCACAGACAGCTGCAGCAGCACAGGAGCTAGCAAACAGAGCTGTAAACAGGGGAGTTTGAGTGGGAGTTCTGTTGGAGGAGAAGGTATTTGTGTTTGTTTGGCTTTGTATTGGTAGTATTTGTATGTGTAGAGGCTTGTAGGGGCTTTGTGCTGGGAGAGAAGTTGAGCCCTGATTAGGGGGCGGGGCTTCACTGACTAGGGGTCCTATAAAGGTAGCAGCCAGTCAGGCAGCAGCACAGACAGCTGCAGCAGCACAGGAGCTAGCAAACAGAGCTGTAAACAGGGGAGTTTGAGTGGGAGTTCTGTTGGAGGAGAAGGTATTTGTGTTTGTTTGGCTTTGTATTGGTAGTATTTGTATGTGTAGAGGCTTGTAGGGGCTTTGTGCTGGGAGAGAAGTTGAGCCCTGATTAGGGGGCGGGGCTTCACTGACTAGGGGTCCTATAAAGGTAGCAGCCAGTCAGGCAGCAGCACAGACAGCTGCAGCAGCACAGGAGCTAGCAAACAGAGCTGTAAACAGGGGAGTTTGAGTGGGAGTTCTGTTGGAGGAGAAGGTATTTGTGTTTGTTTGGCTTTGTATTGGTAGTATTTGTATGTGTAGAGGCTTGTAGGGGCTTTGTGCTGGGAGAGAAGTTGAGCCCTGATTAGGGGGCGGGGCTTCACTGACTAGGGGTCCTATAAAGGTAGCAGCCAGTCAGGCAGCAGCACAGACAGCTGCAGCAGCACAGGAGCTAGCAAACAGAGCTGTAAACAGGGGAGTTTGAGTGGGAGTTCTGTTGGAGGAGAAGGTATTTGTGTTTGTTTGGCTTTGTATTGGTAGTATTTGTATGTGTAGAGGCTTGTAGGGGCTTTGTGCTGGGAGAGAAGTTGAGCCCTGATTAGGGGGCGGGGCTTCACTGACTAGGGGTCCTATAAAGGTAGCAGCCAGTCAGGCAGCAGCACAGACAGCTGCAGCAGCACAGGAGCTAGCAAACAGAGCTGTAAACAGGGGAGTTTGAGTGGGAGTTCTGTTGGAGGAGAAGGTATTTGTGTTTGTTTGGCTTTGTATTGGTAGTATTTGTATGTGTAGAGGCTTGTAGGGGCTTTGTGCTGGGAGAGAAGTTGAGCCCTGATTAGGGGGCGGGGCTTCACTGACTAGGGGTCCTATAAAGGTAGCAGCCAGTCAGGCAGCAGCACAGACAGCTGCAGCAGCACAGGAGCTAGCAAACAGAGCTGTAAACAGGGGAGTTTGAGTGGGAGTTTGAAAGGGGAGTTTGTCTTGTGGTGCTTGTGTGGGGTTTGGTTTTGCTGTGGGTGGTGGTGTTTTGGTGTGGTTTGTGTTTCCCAGATTAACAGGATTTAGGTGGGAAGGCTATGACAGATTCAGAGGTGGCAGTGGGAGTGACCCATGTAGCAGATGACACAATGAAGATGACTGGATGTGGAAGCTGTGGTATGTACATGATCCTGGAGGGGGCACCTGGTAAGAGTTTTGTCTGCATGAAATGCTGTCTGATAGAGCTGATGGAGGAAAAGATCAGAGGTTTGGAGATGCAGGTGGAAAGTCTGGTAGAGTTTAGGAAGGGGTTTGAGCAGATTATGGAGCAAAGACATGAGGTATCTGAAGGGGAAAGCTCAGACTTGCAGATGGAAGCAGGACTAGGGAATTCTGAGGGGAGACTGGGTGAGGAAAGTGGTCAGTGGAAGCATGTGACTAAAAGAACTAGGCAGAGGAAAAGACGGGCTAGTGAAGGAGAAATAGAGCTTCAGAATAGGTTTGCAGAGTTGGAAAATGAAGAAGGGGCTCAGCAGGTAGTCACTGAAGGTGACAGGGCAAGGAAGAAGAGAAGAGCGGTTAGTCCTATAGGAAAAGGGGAAGAGTTAATGGAGATTACACCAAATATGAGCCCCAGGAGGATACAGGATGGGTTAAAAAGGATTACAAGGGAGAATGGGAATGGAAAGAACTTGCAGCCAGAGGGAACAGGGGATAGACTGGAGAATAGCACCGTCACTAGGAAAAGGCAGGTCTATGTGATTGGGGACTCTTTACTGAGAAGAATAGATAGGCCTGTAACCAGAGCTGATCCAGAAAATAGGAGGGTGTGCTGTCTTCCAGGTGCTAAGATACGGGATGTAGACCTGAGGTTGAAAAGGATTCTAAAGGGAGCGGGAAAGAATCCCCTAATTATCCTTCATGTGGGAACAAATGATACGGCTAGATTCTCGCTGGAAAGTATTAAGGGAGACTATGCTAGGCTGGGGAGGACGCTTAAGGAAATTGAGGCTCAGGTGATCTTTAGTGGGATTCTGCCTGTTCCTAGAGAAGGGCAACAAAGGCGTGACAAGATTATGACTATCAATAGATGGCTTAGGCAGTGGTGCTATAAGGAGGGCTTTGGGATGTATGGCCATTGGGAGGCATTCATGGATAGAGGACAGTTCTCTCGGGATGGACTTCATCTGAGTAGGGAAGGAAATAGACTTCTAGGATGGAGGCTGGCACAACTGATTAAGAGAGCTTTAAACTAGGAATTTGGGGGAGATGGTTGGGAGATGTCCAGGTAATCTCCACGCCAGAATTTAGCATAGAGTGGAAAGAAAATGAAGTAAGAGTGGATACAGCTGTAGGTAGGAGGAAGGGCAGTGTAGATACAAGTCTAATAGGTTATACTGGTAGTAAAATAACCGTGCCTAATAGGGTACAGAATGTGAGTGAGGCCAAACAGCAAAAATTAAGATGTTTGTACACTAATGCAAGGAGCCTAGGTAACAAAATGGAGGAACTAGAGTTACTGGTGCAGGAAGTGAAACCAGATATTATAGGTATAACAGAGACCTGGTGGAATAGTCGTCATGACTGGGCTACAGGTATTGAAGGGTATGTGCTGTTTAGGAAAGACCGAAATAAAGGTAAAGGTGGTGGAGTAGCACTGTATATCAATGATGAGATAGAATGTAAAGAAATAAGAAGCGATGAAATGGATATGACTGAGTCTGTCTGGGCAACAATTAAATTGGGGAAGAAAGCTATTAGAGCCTCCCCTGGGACAGTGCTTGGGGTGTGCTATAGACCGCCGGGATCTAATTTGGATATGGATAGAGCCCTTTTTAATGTTTTTAATAAAGTAAATACTAATGGAAACTGTGTGATCATGGGAGACTTTAACTTCCCAGATATAGACTGGAGGATGAGTGCTAGTAATAATAATAGGGCTCAGATTTTCCTAGATGCGATAGCTGATGGATTCCTTCAACAAGTAGTTGCTGAACCGACTAGAGGGGATGCCATTTTAGATTTGGTCTTGGCGAGTAATGAGGATCTCATAGAGGAAATGGTTGTAGGGGATAATCTTGGCTCAAGTGATCATGAGCTAATTCAGTTCAAACTGAATGGAAGGATTAACAAAAATAAATCTGCAACTAGGGTTTTTGATTTCAAAAGGGCTGACTTTCAAAAATTAAGGAAATTAGTTAGGGAAGTGGATTGGACTGAAGAATTTATGGGTTTAAAGGTAGAGGAGGCCTGGGATTATTTTAAATTAAAGCTGCAGAAGCTATCGGAAGCCTGCATCCCAAGAAAGGGGAAAAAATTCATAGGCAGGAGTTGTAGACCAAGCTGGATGAGCAAGCATCTTAGAGAGGTAATTAAGAAAAAGCAGAAAGCATATAGGGAGTGGAAGAAGGGAGGGATCAGTAAGGAAAGCTACCTTATTGAGGTCAGAATATGTAGGGATAAAGTGAGACAGGCTAAAAGTCAAGTAGAGTTGGACCTTGCAAAGGGAATTAAAACCAATAGTAAAAGGTTCTATAGTCATATAAATAGGAAGAAAACAAAGAAAGAAGAAGTGGGACCGCTAAAAACTGAGGATGGAGTGGAGGTCAAGGATAATCTAGGCATGGCCCAATATCTAAACAAATACTTTGCCTCAGTCTTTAATAAGACTAAAGAGGATCTTAGGGATAATGGTAGCATGATAAATGGGAATGAGGATATGGAGGTAGACATCACCATATCTGAGGTAGAAGCGAAACTCAAACAGCTTAATGGGGCTAAATCGGGGGGCCCAGATAATCTTCATCCAAGAATATTAAAAGAATTGGCACAAGAAATTGCAAGCCCATTAGCAAGAATTTTTAATGAATCTGTAAATTCAGGGGTTGTACCATATGATTGGAGAATTGCTAACATAGTTCCTATTTTTAAGAAAGGGAAAAAAAGTGATCCAAGTAATTATAGGCCTGTTAGTTTGACATCTGTAGTATGCAAGGTCTTGGAAAAAATTTTGAAGGAGAAGGTAGTTAAGGACATTGAAGTCAATGGTAAATGGGACAAAATACAACATGGTTTTACAAAAGGTAGATCGTGCCAAACCAACTTGATTTCCTTCTTTGAGAGAGTAACAGATTTTTTAGATAAAGGAAACGCAGTGGATCTAATTTATTTAGATTTTAGTAAGGCGTTTGATACTGTGCCACATGGGGAATTATTAGTTAAATTGGATAAGATGGGCATCAATAGGAAAATTGAAAGGTGGATAGGGAATTGGTTAAAGGGGAGACTACAACGGGTCCTACTGAAAGGTGAACTGTCAAGTTGGAGGGAGGTTACCAGTGGAGTTCCTCAAGGATCAGTTTTGGGACCAATCTTATTTAATCTTTTTATTACTGACCTGGGCACAAAAAGTGGGAGTGTGCTAATAAAGTTTGCAGATGATACAAAGCTGGGAGGTATTGCTAATTTAGAGAAGGACAGGGATACCCTACAGGAGGATCTGGATGACCTTGTAAACTGGAGTAATAGGAATAGGATGAAATTTAATAGTGAGAAGTGTAAGGTCATGCATTTAGGGATTAATAACAAGAATTTTAGTTATAAGCTAGGGACGCATCAACTAGAAGTAACGGAGGAGGAAAAGGACCTTGGAGTATTGGTTGATCATAGGTTGACTATGAGCTGCCAATGTGATATGGCTGTGAAAAAAGCTAATGTCGTCTTGGGATGCATCAGGAGAGGTATTTCCAGTAGGGATAAGGAGGTTTTAGTACCGTTATATAAGGCACTGGTGAGACCTCACCTGGAATACTGTGTGCAGTTCTGGTCTCCCATGTTTAAGAAGGATGAATTCAAACTGGAACAGGTACAGAGAAGGGCTACTAGGATGATCCGAGGAATGGAAAACTTGTCTTATGAAAGGAGACTCAGGGAGCTTGGCTTGTTTAGCCTAACTAAAAGAAGGTTGAGGGGAGATATGATTGCTCTCTATAAATATATCAGAGGGATAAATACCAGAGAGGGAGAGGAATTATTTAAACTCAGTACCAATGTGGACACAAGAACAAATGGATATAAACTGGCCACTAGGAAATTTAGATTAGAAATTAGACGAAGGTTTCTAACCATCAGAGGAGTGAAGTTTTGGAATAGCCTTCCGAGGGAAGTGGTGGGGGCAAAAGATCTATCTTGCTTTAAGATTAAACTCGATAAGTTTATGGAGGAGATGGTATGATGGGATAACATGGTTTTGGTAATTAAATATTCATGGTAAATAGGCCCAATGGCCTGTGATGGGTTTTTAGATGGGGTAAGATCCAAGTTACCCGGGAAAGAATTTTCTGTAGTATCTGGCTGATGAATCTTGCCCATATGCTCAGGGTTTAGCTGATCGCCATATTTGGGGTCGGGAAGGAATTTTCCTCCAGGGCAGATTGGAAGGCCCTGGAGGTTTTTCGCCTTCCTCTGTAGCATGGGGCATGGGTCACTTGCTGGAGGATTCTCTGCTCCTTGAGGTCTTCAAACTACAATTTGAGGACTTCAATAGCACAGATATAGGTGTGAGGTCTTTTTTAGGAGTGGTGGGTGAAGTTCTGTGGCCTGCATTGTGCAGGAGGTCAGACTAGATGATCATAATGGTCCCTTCTGACCTAAATATCTATGAATCTATGCATCTATGAATTGTTTCTTGACTTTAGCAAAGCTTTTGACACGGTCTCCCACAGTATTCTTGTCAGCAAGTTAAGGAAGTATGGGCTGGATGAATGCACTATAAGGTGGGTAGAAAGCTGGCTAGATTGTCGGGCTCAACAGGTAGTGATCAATGGCTCCATGTCTAGTTGGCAGCTGGTATCAAGTGGAGTGCCCCAAGGGTCAGTCCTGGGGCCGGTTTTGTTCAATATCTTCATAAATGATCTGGAGGATGGTGTGGATTGCACTCTCAGCAAATTTGCAGATGATACTAAACTGGGAGGAGTGGTAGATACGCTGGAGGGGAGGAATAGGATACAGAAGGACCTAGACAAATTGGAGGATTGGGCCAAAAGAAATCTGATGAGGTTCAATAAGGATAAGTGCAGGGTCCTGCACTTAGGATGGAAGAATCCAATGCACCGCTACAGACTAGGGACCGAATGGCTAGGCAGCAGTTCTGCGGAAAAGGACCTAGGGGTGACAGTGGATGAGAAGCTGGATATGAGTCAGCAGTGTGCCCTTGTTGCCAAGAAGGCCAATGGCATTTTGGGATGTATAAGTAGGGGCATAGCGAGCAGATCGAGGGATGTGATCGTTCCCCTCTATTCGACATTGGTGAGGCCTCATCTGGAGTACTGTGTCCAGTTTTGGGCCCCACACTACAAGAAGGATGTGGATAAATTGGAGAGAGTCCAGCGAAGGGCAACAAAAATGATTAGGGGTCTAGAACACATGACTTATGAGGAGAGGCTGAGGGAGCTGGGATTGTTAAGCCTGCAGAAGAGAAGAATGAGGGGGGATTTGATAGCTGCTTTCAACTACCTGAAAGGGGGTTCCAAAGAGGATGGCTCTAGACTGTAGCAGATGACAGAACGAGGAGTAATGGTCTCAAGTTGCAGTGGGGGAGGTTTAGATTGGATATTAGGAAAAACTTTTTCACTAAGAGGGTGGTGAAACACTGGAATGAGTTACCTAGGGAGGTGGTAGAATCTCCTTCCTTAGAGGTTTTTAAGGTCAGGCTTGACAAAGCCCTGGCTGGGATGATTTAACTGGGAATTGGTCCTGCTTCGAGCAGGGGGTTGGACTAGATGACCTTCAGGGGTCCCTTCCAACCCTGATATTCTATGATTTGGGAATCAAGTTCTATTCACAAGTAGCAATGTGTGAAACAGCACTAGTGTGCGGGATGAAGAGGCAAAATAACAAGGCAATCCCCATTGGTGGTTTAAACGAAACATGCAAAGTTTTGACACCATTACAGGTGATCTGTCATCCTTGATGTCAGATAAACTCAAAGAATGAACTTGTATAAATATAAAAAAATTAGAACTGAAAATGAATGTTACAGTGCAAACCAGGAAGTGCTGTAAACTGAGATGTGATTGCTGAAATTACTAGCAACATATTTTCAATGATTATTTGCTGTTGTCATTTGGCTTGTGGGTGTGTTCTCTCCAGCTCTACAGAGGTAACTGACCCAGCAGACCTCGATGGTACTACCCAGAGAGACCATAGACTCGGTTCAGTGGCAAAGGTGCTCAGCCAGGTTTCTTGGCAACGACGCTGTCCCCAGAGTCTCAGGGGTCGACACTGAGATTGCTTAATCACGGCAAACTGCAAAGATTGGAGTAGACAATCCCCCAAACAGGTGGTTATTCTAATACCTAGAGTCACCAAGCCAACAACAAAACAACTTCTACAATACCTTACTGGTTACCCAGAAATACAGTTCCCTTAAAGCAACCCAGCCTTGGGCTCCTACCCAGACACCCAAGTTAAACACTATGAGGATTACTGAAAATCTTGTTCATCATATAAAAAGTTCTACCAATCTCAAAGGATTGGACACATCACCCACCAGGATAATGAATATTTCAGATCTTACCCAAATACACACTTACAGCCAATTCTTATTATCTAAACTAAAATTTATTAAAAAAAAAGAGTGTATAGGTTAAAAGATCACTATATATGCAGATATGAATAGAGTTCTAAAGTCAGTTTCATAGTAGAGATGGTAAGCTTTAG
This sequence comes from Lepidochelys kempii, assembly GCF_965140285.1. Taxonomy (NCBI): domain Eukaryota; kingdom Metazoa; phylum Chordata; order Testudines; family Cheloniidae; genus Lepidochelys; species Lepidochelys kempii. The sequence goes on from NC_136393.1 coordinate 31,057,348, forward strand.
AGTTGCAAAAAGTTATTTTCAGAATTAGTTCCATAGGTTATAGTCCAATGTCAGGATGATCCAGACTGGAGCTGGATACCTCAGGCTTGCGAGTCAAACTTCCCCTGACAAAGCTTAAGCAGATCTGAGATAACAGGATCAGGGCCCAAGAGTTCCTTTTACAGTTCTCTGGCAGCAGGTATTCCTTGGGTGAAGCATTGTGGCTTTGAAGTAAAATCTCCTATTTTCTATGTATACACAGGTAACTAGTTGCATTCATCAGCATAAGGTAATTAATTATCCATTAAGCAGTTCATAGACAGATTACTACACATTTCAAAGAGAAATATAGATAACGATATTGTTACACCCAAGCTTTATCAAAATGTTAAAATTCCCTTTTGATCTCTGAATCAATAGAACATAGCGACAGACAGGTTACATTGTTAACCTCTATCAAGATATAGGTGAACACAGACAAATACAATCACTATCTTCTTCTCATTCTCTAACAATAGAAGTCTACATTTCAAAACTCTAGTTTATCTAACATGGAATGGCCCTAAGGACCATATACATACTTTTTAATATGTCTCTAAAAGTTGGATTTGGGTCATGTAGCCTGCTAGCTGACGAACCCTTTCTCACTCAGTGTCACACGAGCGCCCCACAGATTCTACAGGTACACGATCACATGTATGCCCAATACACTGGACCAGGCCAGTCAGCAGCAGGACTTTCTGCTGCCCCCTAGGCCGGACAAAGGCTTACAGTGAGGTACCCCAACATTTATAGACTAAGACACATAATCTGGGATAAACAATTTATGTACCACCTTATGTGGTTCATGAGATGTTTACCTCACCTTTTTTCTTATATCTTGAACAAAACATCCCTATCCATTGTTTGTCAAACTAACCCATCTGTACTAGCTGGGATATATTTACGTAAATCTCTAGTGCCTAGTACACTAGCCACAACTTTGTCAAGTTAATGTACTGGGCAGCGAACTCATGAGCATCTGCTTTGATACATGGCCTACTTTGGTTCACTGCCTCTGGTTCAGGCCTCAGATCTTGCACCAGGCCCAGTGCCACAGGCTCTCTCTACTATATTTGCTATTACAAACATGCCCAATGACAACCATCTCACAATGTTACCAAAGGTAAATGATGAAAAGCTATGAGTAATAAAAATAACATTTAAAAAAGTAGATAATTGAAAGGCAAAAAACTACATTTATAGATGACAATCAGAACAGCAGCTAAGATGAATTTGTGAACTGCTATGAGGCTTTATGCTCGCATATAAACTAATATGGGATTCATTTAAACACTAAAAACAAGTCTGATGATTATATTTTTTGGAGAGGGGGTGTAGACTATTTCATGGAATCAAGTCTCCTTTAGCAGTTCAATACATCATATCAGACAGGGAAGAGCTGCCATGTCTAGGCACTGGGATACACTGAGCCATTAAGAAAACAGCCCTGGGAAGTGGGTGCTGAGCAGCATGGCCCTGAAAGGTTGCGGGGGGGAGCCCCTCTGCTTCTAACAGTCTATTTTTGTAATAGCTCAGCCCATCTGGAGTAACTTTTATCTCCTCTGCCCCTCCCTACTCCAGGGTTTTTCATCTCTGCCCATGTCTGACAGCACCTGTATCCCATTGCTAATCTGGTTGCTACCCCATCCCTGATTTTGCCTCTCGGCCCCTCTCTTCCCTCTGCCTCCAGCTGTTTGTCCCTCCTGTGCAGTTTCACCCTGCAGAGACTCTGACCATCCCACCCCTGATTTGCCCCCCTCTGCACCCTTTTAACTCCATGAACTCCATTAACTTAAGCTGATGTTACTCAGCATCCTCAATTCACCAGAGCCTCCTCAGTAACAGCCAAGCAGCAAATTCAGTCAGGCCTCAGCTTGTAACATTACACAGAGAATTCAACAACAGCTCGGAAATGTTGCACTGGACAATGCTTCCCTACCACAGTACTCTGGGCAGCCTCCTCTGCAGAACTGTAGTGTGAGCAACAGCACAGGTGTCAGCCAACAGAGCTGAAAACATTGGCGTTTGAGTGGAGGTTTGTAAATGGAGTTTGGGAGAGAGTGTGGGGGATGTTCAGTGTTTAATTTTATTCAATTACTGCTTGAGTGTCAATCCTTTGTGTGGAGGGCTGTATACATATCCTCCCATGAGTTAACAGAACTAATTTGTTCTGAGGAGTTGGCTGAGGGTTAGAGGTTCACTCCCTGATAAAACGCAGGCAATTCCTCTAGGGCAGGCCACCCATTGAGACGGGCCAAATTCACAACTGATTTGCAGTTATAGGGAGGCCATTATTAGGGCGCCTTGGGTCCAAATTTTGGGGTAACAGGATCCCTAGGCCTTTAGGCATCCCACAAAGGACCCTGTGGAAATCAGTCCTCTCAGTGGTGCTTTCTGAATGCAGAGAGGGCAGGGAAAAGGGACAGAGGGATGAGTGATAAGAGGCAGCAGCTCTCTTCCCTTTACTCTCCTCTCTTATCCCATGATCCCTAACATTTGATTTCCCCAGCATCCTCTGCATCCCACATCCACCAGACCCAACCACACACTCCCCCAGTTTCCTCCCCAAAATCTATCCCTCCTGGTACCTTCACATTTGATTCCCCAGATCCCAGCACCTTAGGGGATTTAGGGAGGGGAAGAGTTGCCAACCCCCAGGGACACTCACCCTGCAGGGACCAGCTCCAGATAAGTGGGGAAATCCAGCCCAGGGACTGCTGGAAAATGGGGAGTGGGGACAGGTGTCCAGAGAGAACGTGGGGCCTGGCCCAAATACCCCTCCTCTCATCTCCATGGAAGGAGCATCACATCTGGGAAGTGAAGAGACATGGGGGAACTTCATCCAGGCAGAGGGATCTTCTGGAGGAGTTTCTCTCTCCCTTCCCCCAGCAGGTTACCAGGAGGCATGAAGGCCCATCAGTTCAGTAGCCAGGGCTGCAGCAGGGAGCAGGGGCTGATTGGGACTTCTCCTCTGCCTGGGGTTTGCTTAGACAAGGCAAAGCCAGAGCGTCCCTGATCAGCTCAGGGTCAGCTGCTGCTGGAACCTGCCCCCAGAGATGTGCAGCTGGATACCTGGGAATCAAATGCCACTGAGATGTGTGGGAATTGGGAAATGGAGTTTTTACTAAGGCCAGCCCTAGTCAGGGCAGTGAGAGAATTTCTCTCCTATGTGGAGAAGTCTCTGATGTGAGCATCAAATGAAGCTTCCATCACATTCAAGGTCTTTCTTATGTGAATTACTGAATGTGGAATAGTGTGTGAGCTCAGACTGAATTTTTTCCTGCAGTTAGTGAAGCTTTTCCCATCATCCAAGCACTTACGGGGTTTCTCTCTTGTGTGTATTATCTGATATGAAGCAAGGTTTGATCTTTGAATGACACTTACCCCACAGTGGAGGGACTTATATGATTTCTCTCCTGATGTTTTGAGCTCTCACTGAAGCTTTTCCCACACTCAAGGTATTTTTACAGTCTCTCTCCTGTGTGCAGTCTCCGATGGGTAATAAGATTTGAGCGCCGATTGAAGCTTTTCCCACAGTCCAAGCATTTATAGGGTCTCTCTCCTGTGTGAGTTCTCAAATGGTTAATAAGGACTGAGCGCTGACTGAAGCTTTTCCCACAGTCCAAGCATTTATAGGGTCTCTCTCCTGTATGGATTCTCCCATGGCTAATAAGGCCTGAGCGTTGACTGAAGCTTTTTCCACAGTCTAAGCATTTATAGGGTCTCTCTCCTGTGTGCAGTCTCCGATGAGTAATAAGATTTGAGCTCCGTTTGAAGCTTTTTCCACAGTCCAAGCATTTATAGGGTCTCTCCTCTGTGTGGATTCTTCCATGGCTAATAAGGCCTGAGCGCTGACTGAAGCTCTTCCCACACTCAAGGCATTTATAGGGTTTCTCTCCCGTGTGGGTTCTCTGGTGTATAAGAAGGGCTGAGGGTACACTGAAACTTTTCCCACACTCGAGACATTTATATGGTCCGTCTCTTGTGTGTATTCTCCTATGGTTAATAAGGACTGAGCGCTGACTGAAGCTTTTCCCACAGTCCAAGCATTTATATGGTCCCTCTCCTGTGTGCATTCTCCCATGGCTAATGAGATGTGAGCGCCGACTGAAGCTTTTCCCACAGACCAAGCATTTATAGGGTTTCTCTCCCGTGTGGGTTCTCTGATGTATGAGAAGGGCTGATGGTACACTGAAACTTTTCCCACACTCAAGACATTTATATGGTCCCTCTCCCGTATGGATTCTCCTATGAGTAATAAGGACTGAGCGCTGACTGAAGCTTTTCCCACAGTCCAAGCATTTATAGGGTTTCTCTCCCGTGTGGGTCCTCTGATGTATAATAAGGACTGATGGTGCACTGAAACTTTTTCCACACTCAAGGCATTTATATGGTCCCTCTCCCGTGTGGATTATCTCATGGCTAATAAGGCGTGAGCGCTGACTGAAGCTTTTCCCACAGTCCAAGCATTTATAGGGTTTCTCTCCCGTGTGGGTCCTCTGATGTATAATAAGCGAAGATGGTACACCAAAACTTTTCCCACACTCAAGGCATTTATATGGTCTCTCCCCCGTGTGGTTTCTTCCATGGCTAATAAGGCCTGAGAGCTGACTGAAACTTTTCCCACACTCAAGGCATTTATACGGTCTCTCTCCTGTGTGCACTCTCCGATGGGTAGTAAGATTTGAGCTCCGATCAAAGCTTTTCCCACAGTCCAAGCATTTATAGGGTCTCTCTCCAGTGTGGATTTTACTATGGTTAATAAGGCCTGAGTGCTGACTAAAGCTTTTCCCACAGTCCAAGCATTTATAGGGTCTCTCTCCTGTGTGGATTCTCCTGTGGTTAATAAGGCCTGAGCGCTGACTGAAGCTTTTCCCACAGTCCAAGCATTTATACGGTCTCTCTCCCGTGTGGATTCTCCCATGGTTAATAAGGCCAGAGCGCCGACTGAAACTTTTCCCACATTCCAAGCATTTATAGGGTTTCTTTTCCTTGTGATTTGTCTGCTGGGCTGTGATTTCCTTGGGATCCTTGCCTGCACCCCCACATTCAATTGATTCATCCACTTTCTTCCTTTGGCAGTTTCCCAGCTTCCTCTCTGACCTGCGCCAATTACTGCAGGCTCTTCTCTGTTCCAAGCACTGGGAAAAGTTCTCTTCAGCTCTTCTCAAAAATGTCCCCTGCAGTTCCACTTGCTCAGGACATTTCTGCTGTGGATTCCCCTCCTCGTTCTCTCTCTTTGTCTCGTCACCTGCTGGGGGAGAGAGAGAACCCAGGCAGGAGTCATTGCTTGGACTGGTAGAAAGGACAGAAAGGGGAACAGCAAAAAGGGAAAACACAACACAGTAACTGTTGGGGAGACTGAGAAATTGGATTTTGCCTCCACATCCCATCCAAACACTCACAAGGAAGTGAAGTTGGGGAGAAAACTCCGACAGCTAACAGGGTGGGTGGGAAGCCATGAGTGATATCTACCATGATGACATGACACCTGCTGACCAGAGACTGACCTGGGTGAGATGAGGCAGAACTGAGGGCCCTCAGGCCACATTTTGGGGATTTTCAGCTTTTTCATTTGCCAGATACTTTCTGTGTCCCTGTCACTGACTCCTCACCTGTGTGGGTACCTCTTGGGAGCTTCCTTTCCTCTGAGGCCTGGAAATCCAGGACCCACGGCTCTTCCCCTGCTTCCAGCCGGGCGATCAGGTCAGGTTTGGGACTGGGAAATCCTGCTCAGGGGGTGAAATCAGCCATGATCAGAGTGCACTGAGGATCGGTGGAGTATTTGTCACAAAGGCACATCTTGAGTTTAACCTGACCCCATAATTTCCTAGGGGGTAGTGGGATCTGAACTGATGGGACCATAGTCATTGAACCCCCTTTGGAGAGCCCAATATCTGAAGGGGTGGGGGAGTTGTCACACCCTCACTAGGAGTTCTCAGGATCTGTGGGCTCTGGGGGACTTGCTGAGGCACACACACAGCTCTGGTGTTAAACCCCTGCTATGTCTAAACCTCCAGAACTCAGAGCCCTCCGCACAGATGGAGCTAGTCCCAGGAAGGGAGGTGCACAGAGATTCCGTTTGAGTGAGAATTAATGCAGAGAGGACAGTGGTTCTCAAATTGTGGGTCAGGATCCCAAAGTGGGTCGCAACCCCATTTTAATGGGGTCTCCAGGGCTGGCGTTAGACTTGCTAGGGCCTGGGGCTGAAGCCAAAGCCTGAGTCCCCCCCAGTCCGGGGATGAGGCCAAAACACGAGCTCCCGCCTCATCTGTGCTGAAGCCTGAGCCTCGGGCTGAAGGTGGGCTTCGTTCTCAGTCTGAGGCTTTGTTTCCCCTTCCCAGGGTCGTGTAGTAATGTTTGTTGTCAGAAGGGCCACGGTGCAGTGAAGTTTGAGAACTGCTCAGATAGGATAATACACTGCTTCTGCACCTGTGAGAGCTGGAGGGATGGGTGTGAATTAGCATGTCCATTAAGTTCATGACTCCCCTATCCTGTTAGAGAGGGTATGGAGGTCAATGGCTGTCTTACACTGGAGCTGTGGACTATGTGACCCATTCCCCTCTAATCTAGCTGACCTGAGAAGACCCAGATGAGATTCAGAAATGCAGACCCCATGGCTTCAAACAACAAACACGAATCCTTACCCAGTGAGGTCACAGTCTCATAATTCTCCTGCATGACATCCCTGTAGAGGGCTCTCTGACTGGGGTCCAACAGAGCCCCCTGCCCTTTGGTGAAATACACAGCCACCTCCTCAAAAGTCACCAGCATCTGAAATAAAAGGAGCTTACCACTTAGGGCCTGCTGCCTCAGCCACAATCCCACTATTCATAGGGGGAGAAGCATAAAAATAGGACAGCTCTGGGAGGGGCAGAGGAGCAGAATCCCACCCCACTCTGCTCAAAGTGGCCAGGAAGCCTCAGGGAACAGAGAGAAGATGAGAGTTCTTTGTCTCTCCCAGCAGATGGAAGAAGGCAGGGTGATGGTGTGGATTGCACCCTCAGCAAGTTTGCAGATGACACTAAACTTGGAGGAGTGATAGATACGCTGGAGGGTAGGGATAGGATACAGAGGGACCTAGACAAATTGGAGGATTGGGCCAAAAGAAATCTGATGAGGTTCAACAAGGACAAGTGCAGAGTCCTGCACTTAGGATGGAAGAATCCAATGCACCGCTACAGACTAGGGACTGAATGGCTAGGCAGCAGTTCTGCAGAGAAGGACCTAGGGGTGACAGTGGACGAGAAGCTGGATATGAATCAGTGTGCCCTTGTTGCCAAGAAGGCCAGTGGCATTTTGAGGTGTATAAGTAGGGGCATTGCCAGCAGATCGAGGGACGTGATCGTTCCCCTCTATTCGACATTGGTGAGGCCTCATCTGGAGTACTGTGTCCAGTTTTGGGCCCCACACTACAAGAAGGATGGGGAGAAATTGAAGAGAGTCCAGCGAAGGGCAACAAAAATGATTAGGGGACTGGAACACATGAGTTATGAGGAGAGGCTGAGGGAACTGGGATTGTTTAGTCTACGGAAGAGAAGAATGAGGGGGGATTTGATAGCTGCTTTTAACTACCTGAAAGGTGGATCCAAAGAGGATGGATTTAGACTATTCTCAGTGATAGCAGATGACAGGACAAGGAATAATGGTCTCAAGTTGCAGTGGGGGAGGTTTAGGTTGGATATTAGGAAAAACTTTTTCACTAGGAGGGTGGTGAAACACCGGAATGCATTACCTAGGGAGGTGGTGGAATCCCCTTCCTTAGAAGTTTTTAAGGTCAGGCTTGACAAAGCCCTGGCTGGGATGATTTAGTTGGGATTGGTCCTGCTCTGGGCAGGGGGTTGGACTAGATGGCCTCCAGAGGTCCCTTCCAACTCTGTTATTCTATGATTCTATGACTCTATGAAAGGGTTAAGAAGCTAAAGGTAACCTCTCTGGCACCTGACCAAAATGACCAATGAGGAGACAAGATACTTTCAAAAGCTGGGAGGAGGGAGAAAAACAAAGGGTCTGTGTCTGTCTGTGTGATGCTTTTGTTGGGGACAGAACAGGAATGGTCTTAGAACTTAGTAAGTAATCTAGCTAGGTATGTGTTAGATTATGATTTCTTTAAATGGCTGAGAAAATAGCTGTGCTGAATAGAATGAATATTCCTGTCTGTGTGTCTTTTTTGTAACTTAAGGTTTTGCCTAGAGGGATTCTCTATGTTTTGAATCTAATTACCCTGTAAGGTATCTACCATCCTGATTTTACAGAGAGGATTCCTTTTTACTTCTATTAAAAGTCTTCTTGTAAGAAAACTGAATGCTTTTTCATTGTTCTAAGATCCAAGGGTTTGGGTCTGTGGTCACCGATGCAAATTGGTGAGGATTTTTAACAAACCTTCCCCAGGAAGTGGGGTGCAAGGGTTGGGAGGATTTTGGGGGGAAAGACATGTCTAAACTACGTTTTTTCAGGAACCCAGATAAAGTTTGGTGGTGGCAGTGGAAGTCCAGGGGCAAAAGGGTAAAATAGTTTGTACCTTGGGGAAGTTTTAACCTAAGCTGGTAAAAGTAAGCTTAGGAGGTTTTCATACAGGTCCCCACATCTGAACCCTAGAGTTCAGAGTGGGGAAGGAACCCTGACAGGGTGAGGATGCGCCATTTGTATAGAGTCACTTTCCTGCCTGTCCCCAGCACTTTCCCCCATGTCTCTCTCCTCACCTGGAGTCTCCAGCAGAGCCCGGGTCTGCCTTAGGGGCTGGTTCCAGACACATGAGAAAGTCCCCCATTGTAGTCTGCAACCTATCATTTAAATCAGCTTCTGTACCAAATGACTGGATGATAGCTAATGTGACACCAATTTTTAAAAAGGGTTCCAGAGGTGATCCCAGCAATTATAAGCCGGTAGGCTTGTCTTCAGTACTGGGCAAACTGATTGAAACTATAGTTAAGAACAAAACTGTCAGACACATAGATGTACATAATTTGTTGGGGAAGCGTCAACATGGTTTTTGTAAAAGGAAATCATGCCTCACCAATCTACTAGAATTCTTTCAAGGGATCAACAAGCATGTGGACAAGGGGGATCCAGTGGATATAGTGTACGAAGATTTGCAGAAAGCCTTTGACAAGGGTCCCTCACCAAAGGGTCTTAAGCAAAGTAAGCTGTCATGGGATAAGAGGGAAGGTCCTCTCATGGATTGGTAACTGGTTAAAAAATAGGAAACAAAGGGTAGGAATAAACAGTCAGTTTTCAGAATGGAGAGAGGTAAATAGTGTCTGTACTGGGACCAGTCCTATTCAACATATTCATAAATGATCTGGAAAAAGGGGTAAACAGTGAGGTGGCAAAATTTGCAGATGATAAAAAACTACTCAAGATAATTAAGTCCCAGGCAGAATGCAAAGAGCAACAAAAGGATCTCTCAAAACTGGGTGACTGGGCAACAAAATGGCAGATACATTTATCAACATTGAATTCCAAAGTAATGCACACTGGAAAACATAATCCCAACTATACATATAAAATTAGCTGTTACCACTCAAGAAAGAGATCTTGGAGTCATTGTGGATAGTTCTCTGAAAACATCCACTCAATGTGCAGCGGGAGTCAAAAAACTTGTTAGGAATCATTAAGAAAGAAAATAAGACTGAAAATATCATACTGCCTCTATATAAATCCATGATATGCCCACATCTTGAATACTGCATGAAGATGTGTTCGCTGCATCTCAAAAAAAGATATATTGGAATTGGAAAAGGTTCCGAAAATTAATGGCATCATAGAAGATTAGGGTTGGAAGAGACCTCAGGAGGTCACCTAGTCCACCCCTGCTCAAAAGGTTGGAGGATAGGTCCATCAATGGGTATTAGCCAGGATGGGCAGGGATGGTGTCCCTAGCCTCTGTTTGCCAGAAGCTGGGAATGGGTGACAGGGGATGTATCACTTGATGATTACCTATTCTGTGCATTCCCTCTGGGACACCTGGCATTGGCCACTGTTGGAAGACAGGATACTGGGCTAGATGGACCTTTGGTCTGACCCAGTATGGCCATTCTTATGTTCATAACTTTGATTTACTGACTGAACTGAAAAAAAAGGGGGAGGAGGATGGTTAAAATAAATATTCCTCATTTTTTAAGCTCAATATAAAAAAATTATTCAGTGATATTATTTTAATTTTAAGACAATAAACTAGCTAGCCAATGGGCTGGTGATGGCTCCCTGAATAGCCTGCCCCAGGATAGTGAGAAAAAAATGAGAATAGAAGGGGGCCATCCCACAAGCACAGGGAGGGAGAGGAGAAGCTTGGGAGCTGCCTGCACACCATGGGAGGCCGAAGGGGGGCCCAGAGGTAGAGGAACCATCTCTGAGATGCTCCTCTGGGGAGAGAAGAGGTGGGATTCTCCCTGGGCCCTGAAGTTCATAACTCTTCAAGTCCAGGGGCAAAAGTAATGGCTCCCCAACATTCTCCTCTTAGACAGGCTTCCTCCCACCCTCCCCAACCCCTGGGGCAGGTCCTCCTTCCAGTTGCCCCACTTGAGGCAGGGTTCATGCTCTAAACCCCCTTCCCCACTGAAGCCAGCTGCACGGCCCACTCCCAACTCCCCCAAGGCACTGTTTGATATCTTCCTCCTCCTACCCCCCCCCCCCCCGATAGATATATTTCTTCCGTACATATATCTTGATGCTAGATATCAATCCCCTCTCTCAGCAGAGGACAAAGGCAAGGCAAAATTTCATTACACCAAAACATGGAAGAAGATGGAACTACTTCAGTCAGAAGTAAGAAATAATGATGTCACAGAATCAATATCAGACATGTCTGAAATTGAAAGATGAATTAGAACTTCTTCTGAAAGTTTGTGAAATCTCCAAAAAGGAAGGGATATCTGGATGGAGGAAAGCCCAAAAAAGGATTGGGACAATTCTTGATTGATTTGTAGATGAGCCACAACTCAATAAGAAAGAAAACAGAGCAAACTATTGGGAACATCAGAAAAATGTCATGCCCAAGCTAAATCAACTAGCAAAAATTGTACAGGCAGTTCCAGCAACACAAGTGAATGTTGAAAGAAAATTTCCAGGTCTCAAATGTATCCTTTCACTGCAGAGGTCCAATATTACAAGGCAAAGATGTTATTTTAGGTTGCTCAAACAAATTGTGAATAAAAAAATTGTGTTCTTTTGACAACACAAAAACACTAGGAAAACTCATGTAAAGTTAAAGTTAAAAAATAAATAAAGAGCCAAAATTAAAAGTTTCCATTTTAAGTTGCAGCTCTCTTTTCTGAATTAACCTCCACAAAGATTGAAATATGATTTAAAACAGTAACTGAAGTTTTATTTTTGTTTTTTTGGGTGGCTTGAACCAGAAATGAAACTGAACATAGTGTATGGAACTGAACCTGAACCAAACCAAAATAAATACAGTTGGACTCCTTGCCTGCTGTTGCTAACAGTAACTCTTGTTTGACCCAGAATCCTGCACAGAAATCAGAGCAAGGACTCCGTTCAATCCTGTCAGGTCCAAACATTTAACATTCAGGAGTCAGACCCCCAAATAGTGACATTGTCTTAAAAAATTAAAGACTAAATTGGGGGCAGGGGGGGGGTATTTGCCTTGTAAATTCTGAGCTCTTAGGGGGAAATCCCCTGTCCATCTACTTACTCTCCTGCTTGTTTGATCATATCTAGAGAAAAAGATTCCCCACTGGCTGCTGGGCGAGACAGCCCCCTCCCCCACCCCATGGGCTTGGGGAGCTGCCATTGTATCTTTCACCATCCCTCTCCCTTCCCCAGCCAGTCTCTGCTTTCTCTCATGCCTCCCCACATCCCGCATTTCCTTCCCTTTATCCCCCCACTCAGAGTTTCCCTCTATTACAGCTCTGTTCCCCTGAGCCCCAGAATCCTCCCCCTACCCCTCGATTCCTGTGGATTCCCTCAGCCTCCCCACATCCTGATGGCCCCATCCCGCCCCCTCACACATCCCTGCCCCCGCAATGCCCTCTGGCTCTCAGAACCCCCTTCCCCTCTTCAGCCCCCTTCCGGCTCCCATCCCGCTCTGGCTCCCCACCTGTCGCTGTCCCACCCCCATCCCTCACACTCACTGCAAACCACGGGAGCTGGCAGCCTGCTTTCCTCTGCCCAATGCAGGGAATCGCAGGCAGCCCAGCTGGGAGCAGCCTGGGACATCCCCCAGCAGACAGGCTGCAACCAGGAGCGTCTCTCCCTGGGGAGGGGGGCAGGTCTCACCTTCTCTCCACGTGGGGCACTGCCTGGGAGCAGGACTCTGGGTCCCAGTAAGGGGGTGGGGGGCGGGGACAGGCCAAGGTCTCTGCTCTGGGAGTCTCTCGAGGAGCAGCGGGAATGTTCTTCCCTCGATAGGAAACCTCCCCCGCCTGCAGCCGAGGTCCTGGGGTCTTGCAAGGAACCTGGTTTGCAGCGCAACAAAGAATCACTGCAGCGACTGCAATTCACTTCCCGATGCCAGGCTGAGTGACCCCGGAGATCGCTCCGCCCTGCGCCTCCTGGGTCCTAGCGCGACGGAGCGCATTGGTGTCTTTTCTCCACAGCATGTTCACTGTCTGCAAGCCCTGGACTGAGCTGCAAGGTCTTGTCCCCTAGTTCGGATCATGGAGTTGTCAGTGCTATGTCCTCTGGTTATTTGTAGGGTCTAATTAACCCATCACTGGGCTGTAGGAAAAAACCCTCCAGTTCTCCTCCTTTCCCCCCACAGGGCAACCTGCTGCTCCTCACCCTGCCAGTGTAACATTGCCTGCAGGGTTTGTTACTATCTGGTAGCAGTTAGTAACATCTGTGTATTCTCCCTTTTGCTGCCCTGTCACAATTTGCTGCTTCTGCCTTTCCCCATCCTACAGTCCCAGGGCACTAAGTTGTGATGGATGGAGGCATTCCCACCACAGTTTGGTACCTCTCACTTTTTCCTCACTTTCTGGTCCAGGGGTAACAAACTGTAATGGATGGGGTTCATCCGTCATAGTTTTCCCACCTGTGTGGCTTTCTCCATCCTTTGGTCCAGGGCTGGTAAATTCTGATGGATGGGGACATTCCCAACACAATTTTCTACCTCTCACCTTTCCCTTTCCTCTACCTTTCCCTATCTCCTCATCCACGGGTAGAAATTGTTCATGGATACGGGATATGCCTGTCACAATTTGCTACCTCTATCTTGAACTGGCTGTCCTGTCCACTTTCCTTCATGGACCCATCTCTTTCTCCTGCCATATGTCTTTCCCCTGAGGCCCTGCCCTGTGTCCAGGCCAGAAGCTGGAGCCCTGCCTGGGTAAGAGAGGCCCAGGGAGCCTAGGCAGCTTTGGGGAGCCACAGACCATTCACCTTCTGGGGGGGGGCCCAAAAGCAGCCCCTGACCAATGTCCCTGCCCCCTGGGCCTCCTGCCCAGGGCAGATGAAGGGTCCATGGCTCCCAACAGCTGCCCAGGTGGCTCTTACCATTGTCTTGTTGGGGTAAGAGCTGCATGGGCAGTTGTGGGGAGCTGCAGACCCTGCACCTGCCCTGGATGGGGGCTGGGGACATGGGCTGTGGGCTGCTCTTGGGCCCCCCACCTGGCAGGTGGAAGGGCCCAGGCTGCCTGGCCCGACTCCAGCTTCCAGCTTCATGAGGGGGAAGGGTCTCAGAGGGGCAGGTGAGGGGCCACAGAAGGAGCAGGGCCTCCTAGTCTCACCACTTAAGGAAGAATCCCTTACCCCTGCTTGTGGTCCAGACCTTTCTTTATCCTCTGATCAGATGTAGCTAGTTGTGATGAATTGGGATATGCCTATCATAGTTCGGTTCTTTCATCCTTCTCCATTCGTGGTGCAGGGATAACAAATTGTGATGGATAGGGGTACACCTATCACTGTTTTCCTACCTCTGCCTTTCCTCATCTTCAGGCAAGGGTAGCAAATTATGATGGATCGGGGCAGACTCATCACAATTTGCTGCCCTCACCTTTCTCCGTCCTCTGGTCCAGGGGTAATAAATTGTGATGAATGGGGGTGCACTTGTCACAATTTGCTGCTTGCCACCCTCTTTCCCCATCCTTTGGTCCAGATGTAGCAAATTATGACACACAAGAATTCATCTCTGTCACAAATTGCTACCATGGTGTAATCTCTATTTTACATTTGGACACAAAAGAAAGGTACTTTTATTATTTGGAAAAGCATTCTCCAGAGTTAAACTGCACGGTTATGGTATGTAACCTCCTAAATGAAGGTGTTATTTCTTTATTAGTCTCTTTCCATTGTAGATTAGGCTGTCAGGAGTAGCTCAGGAACATGAGTACTGACCTGAGGACTGACTGTCACAAACGAGGACACACACCACAAACTGGTTGTGTGTTCTACAATTAGATTTCATCAATCAAGTATCGAGTGTGAACTCCTCAAGCACTGTAACAGTTTTACCATGGAGTTATAGACAATCTCCTAAGGAACTGGTTTCAGAGTGGTAGCCGTGTTAGTATGTATCAGCAAAAAGAACGAGGAATACTTGTGGCACCTTAGAGACTAACAAATTTATTTGAGCATAAGCTTTTATGGGCTAAAGCCCATTTCATCAGATGCATGCAGTGGAAAATACAGTAGGAAGATATATAAGTCTTGCCACCCACGCAAGCCTACCTTTTTGATAGATAGTCCAAATCACAACAATATTCTGGTTTCTCCCAATCCCAAAGGACCAGTCACTTACCCCAGGTCAATTGCACATCAGATCTCAAACCAAAGACAAGGCTTGTAACCAATCCTATAATAAATTAACCAACGATTTATTGGCTAAGAGAAAGAAATGAGAGTTATTTAAAAGATTAAAGCAGGCAAATGTACACACACGAATGAGTTACAATCATAACTTTCAAAAGGTAATGCTACTATGATAAGCAAGCTCTGTGTGTCCTTTAGAACTGCAGCTCTCTCACTTTGTGCCTAAAACATCTTCCCTCCCTCCACCTCCAAGCAGCATAGAGATAAAGTTCCTTGTGGCCAGGCATTGTTCTTCCCTTCACCCAGAGTTCAAACTGATTGCTTATGCCATCAACTGAGTCTTTTGTCCACAATGTTCCACAATAGCTTGTCTGATGTCTGAAGACCTTCTTGTGTTGGGCAGATGACACCTCCTGTGATACACTAGTATTTCACACTTGGCAATGCTTCTCTTCTGACTGTGAGGTTTTCCCGGTTTCACAACAAACACTTTTATAGTTACCAAGCAGATACTTAAATGTTACCCTATAAGATAGGATGCAGGTGTTATAAGTGAGATTAATACAGGCAGCAACTGACAAGCATTTCATAAAGTCCAAATACTGAACACATCTCTATAAATCTAATGCCTATTTTAACAACACTAACAGGTGAGCCAGACTGGTTTCCAACAATGCATTTGTCAGTGTTCAGTGAGGCCTAGAGGCCTTGGCATGAGCTGACACCTGGTCTGCCAGCATTACACAGGCCACATAGTTTCTGTAGTACATAAACATTTAATGGACACAGGACACTGACAGAAATGTGAAGCAGTGTAAACAGCACTAGAAATACTTATGAATACCTTTTAAACACAAGCTATTAGATGGAAAATCTCCCATTGTTCCTTATTCAGACTTTGCCCTATTGTCACTGTGACACATATTAAACACGTTTTCAGCACAAAGTTTCTGTACTTTGGCACACACATCAAAGCCCATTGCCCTCTGGTCTTACTTTAGAAACATTTTCTCCGGGCTTTTCCTCACTGTTAAAACTGAAGTGCCTTGTCCTCACTGGGCTCTTACCTCAGAATAGCTCCTGCACCTTAGTTACTCCAAGGTTAAAAAAAATACCTTTTTCAGCAGTGAGGAAAAGGCCTAGTGGCTACATTCATCAAGGCATTTAGATGCTGTGACTCCGATTGTCACAAAGCCTAACTTTTAAGTACCTAGAAAGTAACACGATTGACTCTGTGATCCACAAAGCCTGAGTTAGGCACTTAGACACCTTGTACAATGAATGGGAAGAGATACGCACTTTAGAGTGTGATCCACAAAAGCTGGCATGCTAGGCAGGGAGATGCCTAAGCTAGCCAATGGGAGATGCCAACAGAGCATGTGTCCTAAGCAACACATGGCTCAGAGTTTGGTACAGAATTCCCAACTACAAGTAGATGCGAGTTCTGCCCTGCAATCTACGAATAGGAACCCATCTCCTGGAGTCAGGTGGCTCAGGCACTTTCGGAGCCTAATTCCACACAAAATGGTCAGAGGAAAATGGTGCGCATCTTAGAACATAGGCACCAACTTCTGCTCACATCGGAGGGTGCTTGACCCCCCCCGCCCCCAGCTCAGCCCCGACTCCATCCTTGCCCCACTCCCTCCCACCCCTGCCCTGCCCCATTCCAACTCCTTCCCCAAATCCCCACCCTGACTCCACCCCTGCCCCACCCCCATTCCAACTCCTTCCCCAAATCCCCACCCCTGACTCCACCCCTGCCCTGATCCTTCCCTCTCTCTCCCCCATTCCAACCCCTTCCCCAAAGTCCCTGCCCCAACTCCGCCCCCTCCCTACCCCTATTCTAACTCCCGCCCCGCCTCTTCCCCGCCTCCTCCCCTGAGTGCACCACATTCCCACTACTCCCCCTCCTTCCCGGAGCTTGCTACACCACCAAATAGCTGTTTGGAGGTGACAAGTGCTGGGAGGTAGGCAAAGGAGCGGGGATGCGGCACGCTTAGGGGAGGAGGCAGAGGCAGAGGTAAGGTGGGGGGGGAGGGGAGTTTGGCTGCCTGCAAACACCAATTTTTCCCTGTGGGTGCTCCAGCCCTGGAGCACCCACGGAGTTGGCGTCTATGTCTTTGAACTTTTAGGCCACTGGTTAGCCCCTAGGATGTGGGAGATCCCTTTTCAAGGCCTTTCTCCTTCTCTGATGGGGTAACTGAGCCAAGGTCTCCCACTTCTGATGTGAGTGCACTGACCCCTACACTAGAAGTTACAAAGGGTGGGGTGACACCATGTCCTCCTCCTCTGACCAGATTTTCATTGTGAGCTGATCAAATAGGCAGGCTCTGAGCTTGGCTACAGGACTGGGCCACACAAGCAAGATTAGCATTTGCCCGCCCATTGTCCATAGTTTGTGCATCGTTCTGGGACTTAGGTAGGAGACAGGCATCCAGCAGCCTAGAGTAAAGCAGCAGGGAACATGCTCTGAAGCAAAAACTAAGGCCCCATCTACATTGGCAAGTTTCTGCACAGTAAAGCAGCTTTCTGTGCTGTAACTCCCAAGGTTCACACACTGCCAAGCCACTCAGTGCGCAGAAACTGCGCAGTTGTCGCGCTCTAAAGAAACACCCCGACGAGAGGCGTAGAGCTTTCTGGGCTGTGGCTACAGCGCTGCGGTGCCAGTGTAGACATCATGGCAAATACAGCGCTGTGATTGGCTTCCCGGAGGTGTCCCACAATGCCTGTTCTCACCTCTCTGATCATCGGTTTGAACGCTACTGCCCCGCCCTCAGGTGGCCAACCGTCATCCCACCCTGTACATTCCTTTGCAAATTCGAAAGTCCCCTTCCTGTTTGCTTGGTGATGCGTGCAGTGGTCTCAGTGCATCTTTCCAGGTGGTCATGCCGGCTCCACACACCGGGCGATCCCCTGCTTGGAGCAATGCCGAGCTGCTGGACCTCATTGGCATTTGGGGAGAGGAGGCTGTCCAGTTCCAGCTGCACTCCAGCCATAGGAATTATGATACCTATGGAAAGATTTCAAGTTGCATGATAGAAAGGAGCCATGACCAGGACACATTGCAGTGTAGGGTCAAAGTGAAGGAGCTGCAGAACACCTACCACAAGGCACAGAAGGTAAACCACCGCTCCGGTGCTGTGCCCACGAGCTGCCAGTTCTACAAAGAGTGGATGTGATACTTGGTGGTGACCCCACCTCCACTGCGAAGGCCCCTATGGATACTTCATTGGCTCATGTGCCAGTGGACAGTGGACCGAGCCAGGAGAAGGAAATCTTGGATGAAGGGAGGGGGACCCAGAGGCAGAGGATGGCTCAGAAGCCAGAGATGCATGCAGTCAGGAGCTCTTTTCTACCCCAGAGGAGCCTAGCCAGTCACAGCAGTCGGATCTTGGCAAAGCGGAAACAGGAGAGAAGGCCCCTGGTAAGTGGATCTGATTTGCGGAATTTCTGACACGATTTGTTGGGGGCAGGAGCGTTACAGAAAGCAGGCTTGTCTCCCACCACATGCCTATTCTGAGCGGTGCAACAGGCTGTTGATTGACTCCCTCACTTCATGGGAATCTCCCCCAGAGATCTCCAGGAAACTCTCGTGGAGATACAGGGCAATCTGCTGCTGCAGGCTCCTCAGCAGAGCTGGTTTGTTTCTTGCCCCATTAACGGTAACTTTCCCATGCCACTTTGCCGTGATGTTGTGTGGGGACCATTGCTGCACACAGGCGAGCCACACAGGGGCCAGGGCGGAAGCTGCAGGCTTCGAGAAGACCCTCCTTTTATTCCCTGCTCACCCTCAGCAGCGAGACATCTTCCATAATGATCACATCCTGTGGAAAGTGTGGGGACAGAAATGATTATGAAGCCCCCCTGTCCAGTGCTGGCTGTCCCCAAGAATCATGTGCCCAGTGTACAGCAGGGTCCAGGAAGAGTGATTCATCCTGGCCCTGTGGCTACTCACCATTTTGGGGGTCTTGTGGCTCATGTGTTGTAATAAATATAAAGGGAAGGCTAACCACCTTTAAATCCCTCCTAGCCAGAGGAAAAAACCCTTTCACCGTAAAGCGTTAAGAAGCTAAAGATAACCTCGCTGGCACCTGACCAAATTGACCAATGAGGAGACAAGATACTTTCAAAGCTGGAGGGGTGGGGGGGAACAAAGGGTTCTCTCTGTCTGTGTTTTTTTCTTTGCCGGGACCATTGCAGGAATACAGGTCAGAACTCCTGTAAAGGGCTAATAAGCAATCTAGTTAGATATGCGTTAGATTCTGTTTTGTTTAAATGGCTGATAAAATAAGTTGTGCTGAATGGAATGTATATTCCTATTTTTCTGTCTTTTTGTAACTTAAGATTTTGCTTAGAGGGATTCTGTGTTTTGAATCTGATTACCCTGTAAGGTATTTACCATCCTGATTTTACAGAGGTGATTCTTTTACTTTTTCTTCAATTAAAATTCTTCTTTTAAGAACCTGATTGCTTTTTCATTGTTCTTAAGATCCAAGGGTTTGGGTCTGTGTTCACCTATGCAAATTGGTGAGGATTTTTATCAAGCCTTCCCCAGGAAAGGGGGTGTAGGGTTTGGGAGGATTTTGGGGGGAAAGACGTTTCCAAGTGGGTTCTTTCCCTGTTTCCATTTGTTAGGTGCTTGGTAGTGGCAGCAATAAAGTCCAGGGGCAAAAGGTAAAATAGTTTGTACCTTGGGGAAGTTTTAACCTAAGCTGGTAAAAATAAGCTTAGGGGGTTTTTCATGCAGGTCCCCACATCTGTACCCTAGATTTCAGAGTGGGGAAGGAACCTTGACATGGTGGCAAAGTGGTGGGATTAACTTGAAATCATTTTGAGATCAATTTGAGATTTTTTGAACCAGAAGCACAGATTTTAAAAAAGGACATTTTTTTTCTCCTTTGGGCTGCTGGAAAGCAGATTTTCGACTGAAAACAGTTAGAGTTTTTTTTGTCTCTGCTTGGGGGCCACAGCAGAGACAAAACGGAATGGTCTTTTGTGAGCTGGAGTTTTCTCTACCTAAAGGCAAGGTAGTTAACCTCCTGCAGGCAAATTCACAAGTCTTCACAGACCTGGAGTTGATTTTTTTTTTCACCTAAGAGCAACTAGAGGGGTTTTCTGTCTATTTGCCTGGAGAGAAAGGTGTTAGGGGTTTTCTGGGGGGGATTTTTCTGTAGGCTGACAATCACTATCAGAAAACATAGGTATCCGGTTACAGCACAACCTATATATTTTTTTTTTTGACAAGCCAAGTTTTTTGTTTGTTTGTTTGTTTTATTTCTAACTCTCGGGTGTAAAGTTAGTTAAAACAGAGAGGCTAACATGACAGAATCTAAGGCACAACACAAATTGGAGTTAACCAGACTGGAGGCAGTGAAAGAAGCAGAATAAGCCCTAGAGGCTGCCCACAGGAGAGCTATGGAGGCAAGGGAAAAAGAACTGGAGGAGAAGGAAAAAGAGAGGAAGCATGCAATGGAGATGGAGAAGGTAAGGGCTGAGTGGAATCTACTGGATAAACCTAACAATCCTTCCCCAACAATCCACAAATGGGAGCGACTATGTCCACAGTATAATGAATCCAGTGATATTGCTGAATATTTTCTCACCTTTGAGAGACTGTGCACTCTCCATAAAATTCCTAAAGCTCACAAGATGACCACATTGGTCGCAAAATTGACTGAAAGAACTCTGGACATATTCAATAAGATGCCTATTGATGAGGCTTCTGATGATAATAAGTTCAAGGATTTGGTTTTAAAGCAATTTCAAATTACACCTGAAACGTACAGAGTAAAATTTCGAACCCTTAAGAGAGGGCCTGGATGAAGTAATGTGGCTTATCTAAACCAGATAAATGATCTGTTAGATAAATTGGTCAAAGGAAGGGGTGTCACTAGCTTTGAAGGAATCTGTGATTTGATGGCTCAGGAGCAATTCCTGAATATGTCCAAAGAGGAAATAAAACAGTGTTTATGGGATAAGGAAACAGACTCAGCAGGAAGTCTTGCTTCTTATGCTGATCAATACAAGCAGTCCCAGACCCTGCACTTATCCTTGTTGAACCTCATCAGATTTCTTTTGGCCCAATCCTCCAATTTATCTAGGTCCCTCTGTATCCTATCCCTGCCCTCCAGCGTATCTACCACTCCTCCCAGTTTAGTATCATCCGCAAATTTGCTCAGAGTGCAATCCACACCATCCTCCAGATCATTTATGAAGATATTGAACAAAACCGGCCCCAGGACCGACCCCTGGGGCACTCCACTTGATACCGGCTGCCAACTAGAAATGGAGCCATTGATCACTACCCGTTGAGCCCGACAATCTAGCCAACTTTCTACCCACCTTGTAGTGCATCCATCCAGCCCATACTTCTTTAACTTGCTGACAAGAATACTGTGGGAGACCATGTCAAAAGCTTTGCTAAAGTCAAGAAACAATACATCCACTGCTTTCCCTTCATCCACAGAACCAGTAATCTCATCATAGAAGGCGATTAGATTAGTCAGGCATGACCTTCCCTTGGTAAATCCATGCTGACTGTTCCTGATCACTTTCCTCTTGTGTAAGTGCTTCAGAATTGATTCCTTGAGGACCTGCTCCATGATTTTTCCAGGGACTGAGGTAAGGCTGACTGGCCTGTAGTTCCCAGGATCCTCTTTCTTCTCTTTTTTAAAGATGGGCACTACATTAGCCTTTTTCCAGTCATCCAGGACTTCCCCCGTTTGCCATGAGTTTTCAAAGATAATGGCCAATGGCTCTGCAATCACAGCCGCCAATTCCTTTCGCACTCTTGGATGCAACGCATCTGGCCCCATGGACTTGTGCATGTCCAGTTTTTCTAAATAGTCCCGAACCACTTCTTTCTTCACAGAGGGCTGGCCACCTACTCCCCATGCTGTGATGCCCAGTGCAGTAGTCTGGGAGCTGACCTTGTTCATGAAGACAGAGGCAAAAAAAGCATTGAGTACATTAGCTTTTTCCACATCCTCTGTCACTAGGTTGCCTCCCTCATTTAGTAAGGGGACCACACTTTCCTTGGCTTTCTTCTTATTGCCAACACACCTGAAGAAACCCTTCCTGTTACTCTTAACATCCCTCGCTAGCTGCAACTCCAGGTGTGATTTAGCCTTCCTGATTCCATTCCTACATGCCCGAGCAATATTTATATACTCATCCCTGGTCATTTGTCCAATCTTCCATTTCTTGTAAGCCTCTTTTTTGAATCTTCCTGCAAAAGCCATTAGGATTTTGTCTGATCATTTGGTGGCCAGGGGGACTCTGGCAGAGTTTCATGGCTGGAAGAAGGCACTATTGTTGCTTCTCAAGCTCTCCTCTCCCACCAGAGGAATTAAGAGCCTGATCCAACATTGGGACAACAAAATCAGCTGCCTCAATTGTGCCCCAACAATGACATCCTCTCCCTACTCAAACTTCCTCCTCTACTTCTGCAGCAAATTGTAGCTTATAGCTGGGGAAGAATATAGGTATGGGAAATAGTTACTCCCACGTTCCTCTGCCCTGTGTGTGATGATCTGGGAGCCTCCAGCCCATCTAAAGGGGTGTGACTTATCTGTAGATAGTCTTTGTGTGTGTCCTTTCTGTGTGTTGTCCCAGCTCTCTGCAGAGAGCTGACAGAGCCGACCTCAATCGCACTTCCTACAAAGACCACAAGACATGGTTTCTGGCGAAGGCACCCAGCCACAAACAGTCCTAGCTAGTTCCAGCAGACTTTTTAGATGGTAAACCAGGGATTTCTCATGGCTGGGACTTCCTTGTTCTGATCCATGGTCTTTTATAGCTTTGGCACAGAGCGGGAATCCTTTGTCTCTCTGGATCCCCACCCTTACTTCTAACTGGAAAAACCCCAGGTTTAAGATGGATTCCAGTATCGGGTGACGTAGTCACGTAAACAGGCTGGCTTGCAGGGAAACAGCCATTTACAGTCAATTTTCCTAGTCATATTTCTAGTTTCAGATACCAGAATGATACTTTAATTCAAATAGGATGAATATATTCAGTAGATTATTACCTTTGTAATGCTACCTTAAAAGAGAACTTATTGCATAAACCATATTCCAGTTACATAATATTCACTTTCATAAAACATATAAAGCGCAACATCACAAGTACACTTAATACATTTATGCCCATGACAATGGATGCAGCTCAGTGAATGGCGGGGAAAAGTCCCCCTTATATTCTCTCTGAGATCCCTATTTACACACGAATACAAACAAATTACGTAATGCCCTTCTGACAGTGAGTTAACACCCTTTTACATATTGAGTCAATCGAAACACCGCTATCCATCACCCTGTTGTCCTGAGCTTATCTTTAGGAGGGGTAAACGTGTGCCTGTATCATCTTCGGGAAGTACGTTTACACCTTAATGCTATATCCGGATGTACTGGCTCTACCCTTCTGGAATGTGTTTACATGACTACTTAGCGTATAGGAAGTTTTTACAATGCCAGTCCTATTCTTGCCAAGTTCATGTATCAGATAGTGAACCTGCAAGCAAGCATCTGCTTCGTAACAGGGCAAGGCCTGACCTGCTCACAGCCCGACTATTGCTAGCTTTGCTTTTATATTAGCAGGGGTTCACCACTACTTTAGTTCATGAATAAGGCTTATACCAGGCCTTTTATAACAGGCCTAATATCTCAGGCTCCCTCTTTCTTCAATCCTGCTTTGCTCAACTGAAAATGAACAAGGCTTTTGCCTCTCTGGGGGACTCTGATCCCTCTCCCTAAGGATGTGGGCGAATTTGCCTTAACACTGTATCCACTGCAGGTGAAGCTTGAGAGACAGCTGGTGGTGTGCCAGCACCTGGCCATACATGAGGAGGAAGAAGAAAAGTGCCACCCACTTATGGAAGGAGATTTCCCACCTCACTGCCCTGATCTAGGAGATGGAGGAGCAGTGCCAGCAACCAGCATTGACCCCCGTCCTCCGACTTGCTAAGGCAACTCCCATCTTTTCATGTGTTATAACATTTATACTGCTTACTGTATTTTTCACTCCATGCATCTGATGAAGTGGGTTCTAGCCCACGAAAGCTTATGACCAAATAAATGTATTTGTCTCTAAGGTGCCACAAGGCCTCCTCGTTGTTTTAGCTTATCGACAGTAGATTTCAATGCGCTTTAAACAGGAGGTCTGTATCATTACATCCATTTTACAGTTGGGACAACCAAGGCACACATAGGGCATGACTTGCCCAAATTCAGGACTCAACCCAAGGCTGCCCTGACTCCCTGTCTACTGCTCTATCCACTAGGCAACACGCCTTCTCTATAAGCTATTGTATTAGTATAGTTCCTTGGGTAAAACACCATGTAATCCTTCTGCACATGGAGTAGGCAGCAACCAGGGCCAGGTCCAATAACTAGGGTTTCCTTTTCAACTGTACAACACAGAACAAGTTTGAGCCCCCACACAGTGACCTGGGAAAATTACACACCATCCCTGGGTGCCTATAAGAGCCAATACTTCCCCTATTGCAAACACAGAGTCTGAGTGTGGGAAAGAAACTTTTATTGAAGGGAGGGAAATCACCCAGCATAAGTTAGGGAAAATGCCAGAAGCAGGACTCAACCGTGAGCAAAAGTCCTCCCTCCCGAGTATGCTGGGCAGTGTCTTTTGCCCCAGGTTCTTGAGTTCAACAACCAAAAGTTCCTGTACTGTGCCCCACCACACTTCACCAACAGTGGTTCTCCTTGGTCAGTGACCGCCCCCCCCCCCGGGTTCAGAGGTGCATCTGTGTGAGTTCACCTCCCACCAGGGGTGGGGTGGGAAAAAGGCACTGTGCTTGCTCCACCATCAATGTGTAACGCACACACCTCCTGGGTGTGGTCATCTAGTGGCACAGAGATCACTTAGAGAGCGAGTTAAATGCGTCTACTCTACAGCCTTAATAAGTAACAGCCAGTTTGCTTTTAGCTCAGGCGATAGCGGCTCATGCACTAAGCTCCAGAGGTCCCCGGTCAATCCCTCCTACTGACGACCAGGGTCTGTCCTCTTTACACATGCACCACCTCTGGCATCACCACCCTGCCCGCTGCTCCGCTGGCCATCCCACCAGTTACCATTCCCCGGGCTGCACTCCTCAAAACTATCACCTTCTGCTGCCACCTGCTACTCTAATCTCTGCAGGTCAGTCTCTCGAGGAAGTGGGGAAACTGCCTCTCCCTCCTGAAGCAGGGTGGTCAGAAACACTGTCCCACAACAAGTGATTCCAGAGCTAGTGCTCACTTAACAACACAAAAGAAGCGAATGAAGCTTTAATTAACTCTATCTTTCAACAGGGGGAGAAGCAAGTTAAACCATGAGTAGGCGTCTCAGATAGGGCCCACACCTCCTGGCAGGAACAGGACCTCATCCCCTCTTCCTTTCACAGGGGTCTGGCTAAGCGAGTTCAGTTCATATAAGGGTAATTCCCCCAGTCAGGAGAGGCGAAGTGGATCTCTGCCGCCCTTTACTTAAGGATAGCAGAAATTCACTACCCCTGCATTTAATACAAAAGTGATTTATAACCCAACTTTGGCTGGTTATAACCCAACACGAGCCAAAGATGATCACGTTGGCAACACCGAGGCAGAGTGAGTGTGTTCATGTAAATACAATCTGATGCTGAAGACTTTTCCCTCAGCTAGCTGTCAGCAGAGCGCTCATTCAAACCCTGCTTACAACCAAACCCCTAGCCAACATAGAAGTACCAGTACAAACACTGGGAGTACACCAGGCCTGCTTTTCTAACCCTCTTAGGAGTTTTATTTGTTAAATCACCCTTCCATTCAAACATTTCTTTCTCTGTCCCTTGGGACAGGCAGGATGGGCGAGCAGACAGAGCACTAGGCTAGTGCTTAGAAGTCCCATGTTTAAGTCCCAGCTCAGCCACAGACATCCTCACTGATGTTAGCCAAGTCACTTAATGTATCGTGTGTCTCTGTCGCCCAGCTGTGGAAAGCCTCCCAGAGGTGAGATGGAAAAGCTGATAGACAGTGTGAGAAGCTTGGGGGAAGCAGAGAAATGTGGGATCTTTCTCTCCCACCCTTAAAGATACAGGCAAAAAACAATTTTAAGGTGCAAGATCTCATGACCCAAGAGGACCTGGTTAGCCCTGGAAAGGGGAACGTGCAAATGGACTAGCTCAGCAGCGCTTCGGATATCAAAGTTCCACAGCTGTGACATTTCGGTGTCTAGAGAACTTCTTTTAGATTGTTTTGGAGGTTTTTGCAGATCCCTTTGTACTGCTCAGTCCTGCAACACACTGATCACTCATGCTGCGCTCCTGCAAACCATCTCAGCAGTGTTTATTTACAATGAATTTAAAGACTGAAACCGAAGCCTGTGTGTAAGTGCTGTATGAGGTCAGCGTTGGAGAGATCAGTGCCGTGCCGTGTGCCAGCCCCCAGCCCTGTTGGGAAGTCTGGCCAGAATGAGGAGCTGAGCAGTTTTCAGATGGTAGCTGAATAAACGTCACACCCCAAATTTTGAACGGGGAATTGACACCAGATGCCCAATCATAGAATCATAGAATATCAGGGTTGGAAGGGACCCCAGAAGGTCATCTAGTCCAACCCCCTGCTCAAAGCAGGACCAATTCCCAGTTAAATCATCCCAGCCAGGGCTTTGTCAAGCCTGACCTTAAAAACCTCTAAGGAAGGAGATTCTACCACCTCCCTAGGTAACTCATTCCAGTGTTTCACCACCCTCTTAGTGAAAAAGTTTTTCCTAATATCCAATCTAAACCTCCCCCACTGCAACTTGAGACCATTACTCCTCGTTCTGTCATCTGCTACCATTGAGAACAGTCTAGAGCCATCCTCTTTGGAACCCCCTTTCAGGTAGTTGAAAGCAGCTATCAAATCCCCCCTCATTCTTCTCTTCTGCAGGCTAAACAATCCCAGCTCCCTCAGCCTCTCCTCATAAGTCATGTGTTCCAGTCCCCTAATCATTTTTGTTGCCCTTCGCTGGACTCTCTCCAATTTATCCACATCCTTCTTGAAGTGTGGGGCCCAAAACTGGACACAGTACTCCAGATGAGGCCTCACCAATGTCGAATAGAGGGGAACAATCACGTCCCTCGATCTGCTCGCTATGCCCCTACTTATACAATCTTTAAACACAGCATGACAAGTGCCCACAATCAAAACAGTTCATCTTTCCTGACTTCTAGAGGTATCAGCTGCCTGTCTGCGGCCTTTTCATGGGGTTTACAAACCCTGCACAAGTGCTGAGGTGGGGAAGGGCTGCAGCAGTAGCAGCCTGGGCAACTCAGGCACCACTGAGCATGCTTCTGGGGAGATGCGCAGCACAATGGGAGCTTCAGCAACCCCAGGTGAGGGGGCAAAGAGAGAGGCCTTTACCTGGAGAAGCACGGTTCTCCAGCAGCAGAGAGTGCATCTCCTGAGGACATCCAGCTGGTAGCCCCCGCCCCAGACACCCCCAAGAGGGAGGGAGAACCAACGGCAAGGGACAGAAGAGGGTGCAGTCATCAGCCCTAGACTGTGAAGATTTGAAGGAAAGACTTTGTCAGCTCCAGGTACATCCTGAACTGAGAGAAGGGTAATAAGAAGGGGCCCAGGCGAAGCTGAGCAAGGGGCCAGCTAAACCTAGGCTGTCTCACTCCCTGCACTCTCAGGATCCTGGGCTGGGACCCGGTGGAGAGAGGTTTCCTCCCTACCTAAGAGCTACTACTCTGGCCCCAAGCAGGCCAGTACAGCTGGAACCTCATCCAGTGGGCTGGGATTCCCTGAACTGACAGAAAGATGGGAGGCAGAGGCCCAAACTACAAAGCCAGCTGACCACCTAAACAATCCTTCTATGGGCCTTACACATCTTGCTTCAAACAGGAGCTTTATTCAAAACGCATTTAGTGTTGCTGTTTAAAAATAACATTACTTGTGATGACACTATAGAAATCCCCAGCATGGACGTCAATCCCCAAACCATTTCTAGTGTAAAACAGATTTTCTCAGCATGGCTGGAACAGTTTTTCACTGCCGCTTTATGCTAAGGCTTTATACTACGGTTCCATGCTTTATACTAGGACTGTGTTGTGAGCTGGTGGGGTGAATAGCCGAGCGTCATAGAATCATAGAAGATTAGGGTTGGAAGAGACCTCAAGAGACCTAGTCCAACCCCCATGCTTAAAGGACTAATGCCAATTAAATCATCCCAGGCAGGACTTTGTCAAGCTGGGCCTAAAAAACCTGTAAGGATGGAGATTCCACCATCTCCCTAGGTAACCCATTCCAGTGCTTATAGTGCTTATAGTGAAATAGTGTTTTCTAATATCCAACCTAGACCATTGCTCCTCGTTCGGTCATCTGCCACCACTGAGAACAGCCTAGTTCCATCTTCTTTGGAACCCCCCTTCAGGTAGTTGAAGGCTGCTATCAAATCCCCCCTCACTCTTCTCTTCTGCAGACTAAATAATCCCAGCTCCTCTCAGCCTCTCCTAGTAAGTCACGTGCCCCAGCTGCAGATCATTTTCGTTCACCCTCCGCTGGACTCTCTCCACATCATTTCTATTGTTTCTCGATCTTTCTGCTGTGACCATTTGTTTGCCTCGAGCTAGTTGCAGGGACTGTATGATGGTGCGTTTGTTTGTTTGAAAAAGTTGACTTTGTTTGTTTGTTTGTTTGTTTGTTTGAAAAGTGTGAATTTGGAGGGCTTTGTTCCAGGAGGGCCTTGAGTGGTTGATTGGAGGGAAGGCTTTGAGCTGGCCCAACTCCTTAGAGGCAGCAACCTTATAAAAAGACAGTCAGTTGTGAACTGAGTGAGAGGCGAACAGAGGACAGGCAAACAGAGGAAGTTTGCCTGGGAGTTCACCTCTGGTGGAGTTCCCACAGAGTGTTTTTGCCTTTCGGGCTCCTGTGAGAAGTAAATACAACTTCTGAGGACGCTCTTAGAAGGAAGACATGGATAGTGAGCGATCAGCTGTTGTGACCTACACAGGATGTGCCATGTTTGTCTTTTTCCCAGTGGATAGAAGTGACTTTGTCTGTACAAAGAGCAAATTGGTCTCCATACTGAATAAGAAGGTTAAAGGACTAGAGACACAAGTATCAACCTTGTATTGCATCCGAGAAAAAGAAGACTTTCTGGACAAAAGTCAGTGTTTGGTTCTGGAGGCACAACATGCCCAAGAACCAGAGAGGACAGCGCAGAACGGGGAAGAAAATTGGCAGTATGTGACCTCCATAAGAAGAATGAGGAGAACCCATGTACCCCCTGTTCAAATAGAGGTAAGAAACCCTTTTCAGGCTCTCTGCACAAGTACTACTGCAGAGAATGATTTGGAAGAGCCATCTGAGGGAAGGGATCAAAAAGAGACCCCCCATCGAGCAGAAGGCATCAGAGGCATTGCCCTAGGGATGGAGGGTTCCATGACCACCACACCTAAGAGGAGGAGGTGGGTGGTGGTCAGGGACTCCCTCCTAAGGGGACCAGAGTCATCCATCTGCCGACCAGATCGAGAGACTTGAGAAGTGTGCTGCTTACTAGGAGCTAGAATTCAGGATGAGATGGAGTGTCTGCCATGACTGATCAAGCCCTTGGAGCGCTACCCCTTCCTACTGCTCCACATGGGTACCAATGATATTGCCAAGAATGACCTTGAGCAGATCACTGCAGACGACGTGGCTCTTAGAAGACGGATAAAGGAGTCTGAGGTACAAGTCGTGTTCTCGTCCATCCTCCCTGTTGAAGGAAACTTCCCAGGTAAGGACCGTCGAATTGTGGAGGTAACTGTGTGGTTACCCAGGTGGTGTTGGAGAGAGGGCTTTGCATTCCTTGATGGTGGAATGTTGTTCCGGGGAGAAGGATTGCTAGGAAGAGACATTGTGGTTGGCGTGTGCTACAGACCACTGGACCAGGATGATGAGGTAGACGAAGCTTTCTTCAGACAATTAACAGAAGTTTCCAGAACACACGCCCTGGTTCTAATGGGGGACATCAATCACCCTGGTATCTGCTGGAAGAGCAATACTGCGATGCACAGACAATCCAGGAAGTTTTTGGAGAGTGTTGGGGGACAACATCCTGGTGCAACTATTGAAGGAACCAACCAGGAGCCGTTCTCCTCTTGAACTGTGCTGCAGGGATGCTGTGGGTCAGACACTTCCTCTGGCTGTGGCCACAAGCTCTCAGGTGCTTGGTGGCAGGGCACTTCTGCCCAGCATTGGCCCCCCCTTCGGGGTTATGTTCCCCCTCCAAGCCTGGCCTGCACGGAGTCTTGACTGGGGGCATCTCCCTGTGTTGAGCTGCTGCCAAGGGTCCCCCTCACTCTCCCCAGCTGCTCACCACATCTGGCTCTGTACTGCTCCATCCGCAGTTTGATGCAGGACTGGGAGGCAGCTGGGGCTGCAGCAGTGAGGAGGGGCTGATTGGGGTGTCTCTGCCTGGAGTTTGCTAGGCCTGAATGCAAACAGCTCCTCCTGGGGAGTCCTCCATTTTGGAAGATGCAGTTGGCCACCGCTAGGTGGAGACACCACTCGTGGCAAGCCTGCTGAGCAGATGTGCTAACACATTCTTGGTCCCCGGCAGGTGTGAGGCCGCGAGGTGAGTGACATGTGGAACGCAGAAGTCCCGTAGTCGGAGAGCCTTTTGTCACAGGCCTGACAAGCGGGCTCTGTCCTGCTTCTTGATGTAGAACATCACCGTGGTACTGTCCATCAGGATTCAGACTACCATGTCATCCAGAAAGCGGGAAAGCTTGGCAAGCCAGCCATATCGCCTTGAACTCACTGATGTTTATAGACAGGGAATGCTCTTCCTGTGACCAGACACCTTGCATGCTCATGCCGTCGAGGTGGACTCCCCATGCCAGATCCGACACATCAAAGACCAAGGTCACTGAGGGACACGGGCCCTCTAATACCGATGGGGGTTCTGTCTTCCACAACAAGGTTGCCAGGATCTGTGATGAGTCTGTGACCGCCCAGTCCAAGTCGTGTCTGCCTGGCACATAGACCGATGCCAGCCATGCCTGCAGGGGTCTGAGACACAGACATGTATGCTGGAGATATGGCCCAGCAACTTGAGGCATACCCAGGTGGTTGTGAGCAGGTGGACTCTCACATGGGTGATGAAGTCCGACATGGCTCATAACCTGGACTATGGCAGAAAGGCCCTGGCTTGGGTTGAATAGATCACTGCTCCATCACTGAACTGGTGACAGAGTTGATCTCAGTTCATTTATAAGTAGGCCTATATCCTGATAGGTGAACCTCACCGCGTTGAGGCTGCACTGCACCTAGGCGCGTGACCTGCCTCTGATCAGCCAGTCATCGAGGTAAGGGTAGATCTGCACCCTCGACGCCTCAGGTAAGCAGTCACTACATCCATACATTTTGTAAATGCCCTTAGAGCGGCTGAGAGGCAGAAAGGTACAGTTGTGAACTGGTAGTGACGTTAACCCCACTACTAATGGGAGAAAACTTCTGTGACCATGGAAAATGGAAATATGAAAATAAGTGTCCTTGAAATCGAGGGTGGCAAACCAGTCTCCTGGATCCAGAGAAGGAACGAGGGAGGCCAAGAAGACCAAGTGAAACTTCAAACTCTTGAGATATTTGAGGAGGCATTCCAGGTCTAGGATGGGTCTGAGGTTCCCTTTGGCCTTTGGGATTAGGAAATATCAGGATTTAAACCTGATAAAAGTACAACTTTCCCCTCGTGTCTTAAAGGACTTCCTCTACAGCCCCCACCCCACCCCCTTAGGAGGGTTTCCACCTCCCGGATAAGTAGTTGCTGGTGAGAAGGGTCCCTAAAGAGCAACAGGGCAGAGATGGGAATAGCGGGATGGGGGGAAACTGCAGGTGTACCCAGATGTTATGGTGTTGAGCACACAATGGTCCATGCAGCAAGGAACAGAGATAATTGGTTCAAAAATAAAAGTGAGATTGGATCCAAGCTTTAGGCCAGTGGATTTCCTTCGGGTGCATAGGTGCCGACGCCGTGGGTACTCTGGGGCTGGACCATCCATGAGGAAAAATTAATGGGTGCTCTGCACCCACTGGCACCCAAGCTCCCCCTCCCTGAGCGTGCCATGTCTGCGCTCCCCCGCCTACCTCCCAGCACTTCCCACTAGGCCGCCACCAAACAGCTGTTTGCATGCTCCGAGGGGAGGCGGGGGAAGAGAAGGGACTTGATGCGCTCAAGGGAGGAGGTGGGGAAGAGGCGGGTCCAGGGTGGGAATTTGGGGAAGGGGTTGGAGTGGGGGCAGGGAAGGGATAGGAAGAGGCTGGGAAGGGGCGGGGTCTCATGGAAGGGTTGGAGTGGAGGCAGGGCTGGGGGAAGGGGGGGTCGAGCACCCACCGAAAAGAGGGGAAGTCGGCGCCTACGTGAACAGGCCCATGGTGGTGGCGCCTACGTGAACAGGCCCATGGTGGTGGCGGGTGAACATTCCCACATTTCCGAAACAGGAAACAACCCTCTGGTTTATTTGGGCATAACCATTCATGGATAAAAAACACACTTCTTCAGGTGCATGGAGTGAAAATTACAGCTACAGGCATAAATATACTGGCACATGAGGTATAAGGTAACTCCCTCCTCTTCATGTGCCAGTGTATTTATGCCTGTAGCTGTAATTTCCACCTGATGCATCTGAAGAAGTGGTTTTTTACCCACAAAAACTTATGCCCAAATAAACCTGTTCATCTTTAAGATGCCACCGGACTCCTCATTGTTTTTATGTAAATATACATTTCCTAGTAGGCCAAGATTTTTAAAAATGCATTATTTGCCAAGGTCTTTATCTCACATCCTTGCTATCTGAAGAGGTAATTATCTTGGGGCATTTCTGTACTAAACTTTTTGATTATTATAATTATTTTTTATGTAAGAATGGACATATTGGGTCAGACCAATGGTCCATCTATCCCAGTATCCTGTCTTCCGACAGTGACTATTCCAGGTGCTTCAGAGGGAATGAACAGAACAGGGAATAATTGAGTAATTCATCCCCTCTTGCCCATTCCCAGTTTCTGGCAAACAGAGGCTAGGGCCACTCAGAGCATGGTGTTGCATCCCTGCCCATCATGGCTAATAGCCATTGCTGGACCTAATCTACATGAATTTATCTAGTTCTTTTTTGAACCCTGTTATAATTTTGGCCTTCACAACATCCACAGTTGACTGTGCATTGTGTGAAGAAATACCTCCTTTTGTTTGTTTTAAACTTGCTTCCTATTAATTTCATTAGGTGACCCCTGGTTCTTGTGTTAAGTGAAAGGGTAAATAACACTTCCTTATTAATTTTTTCCACACCAATCAAGATTTTATAAGTCGCTATCATATCCCCTCTTAATTGTCTCTTTTCCAAGCTGAAAAGTCCCAGTCTTTTTAATCTCTTCTTCTATGGAATCTGTTCCATGCCCCTAATCATTTTTGTTGCCCTTTTCTGTACCTTTTCCAATTCCAATATATCTTTTTTGAGATGGGGTGACCAGAACTGCACGCAATATTCAAGATGTGGGCATAGCATGGCTTTATATAGTAAAAGTGGAGGAGTTTGGTTTGCCAGACTGATCAGCTAATCCAATAATGGTAACCTATATGAAAAGGCTGCAAAACACCATGCCTCTGGACTGCATCAACATGCAGAAAGCCTTATAAGCTAGTCACTGTCAAAGCCAATTTTAGAAGAACTTAATGAGGCTGTTAAGAATGTTGGAGATACAACTCAGTTTATGTGAACCAACATGGCTGTCTCATCATACTTTCTAGTTAAGCAAGAGATACCACACACTACAAACTGGAGGCCAATAACTGTAACTTGTTAATCCTGAAGTTGGAGACTTGTTTCGAACAAGACTGGCAAATGCTCACTATCTGTTTGAAAAAATTCCGCTGACTCTCTAGATGCATGCGGTGCAACAGTGAAAGACTCAGCAGTTGAAAAAGTGGAGAACTCTCTCACCATATTCAAAAAATGTGCACACATAGCTGATGAATGAACCAATGCAAAAAGGCATCAAGTATTAAGTCACTGCATATATTATCTTGATGTCTGTGGTAGGCCAGTAGATACATTCTAGATGTTCAGGTTATAGAAGACACATCAGCTGCATCTGTGACATCTTAGAAGAGTTAAATGCTTGTAAATTGAACCCCAAACAGTTGGCTGCTTGTGCATTTGATGGAGGTACAAACTTCTCTGGAAGACATGGTGGAGTACAAGCTTTGCTCAGAGAAAAGTGTATCCCTAATCTCTCCTGTTGTTGGATCATATTAAAGAAGTTCTGTATTAAAATCACAAATGAGTTTGCCTCACAGTACTTTCTCTTGAATAGGGTACATAGAAAGTGACACTGATGATTATAAATCTTAGT
The DNA here is from genome assembly GCF_965140285.1 of Lepidochelys kempii. NCBI lineage: Eukaryota > Metazoa > Chordata > Testudines > Cheloniidae > Lepidochelys > Lepidochelys kempii. The sequence goes on from NC_136393.1 coordinate 31,091,424, forward strand.
GTCAAAAGGGGGATTATGTTGGATCATATTAAAGAAGTTCTGTATTAAAATCACAAATGAGTTTGATTCCCCAGAGTTCAAATTCCAGAGTATTACTAATTAAGAGGTCTCTTGGTTTTTGGTACTGTTTCTCTCCCTCTATGTGTGAAACTTGCAAGCTGCTAACTGTGTTAGTACATTCTAAGACAGAGTCTGTTCTCAAAGCAATTCACAGAGAGAGAGACTCAAAGCAATACTCTAACAACAGAAACAGCACCCAGAGACTCCCCGCCCTTTTGTTGTATTAACAATTGTGATTAAAATAGAGATAGAGGATGTATGTGGATGGATGCTTGGTGTGGATAATAACTGAATGATCAGGGAGGTGCCAGCCTAAGAATCCAGTGTCCATCGGCTGAAGAAGGCGTCAAGTGGAAATAACCAGAGGACCCCCCACTCCCCCCGGAGGGCAGACTGGAATCCACCCAACAGCCTCAAGAATGGGAGAACCAAAGAACAAGATAACATCTTGGAGCCGTCAGGAATGTGCTATCTGCTGATTGATTCAGCAACAGCATGATGAAGCAATTCCCATAGACTGGCATAGGAAGAAATTCCTATAAAAATAGACTCTAAAAAGTGAGAACTTTGGGGTCTGATTCTGCAAACCAACTTCCAGGAGCATCAGATGAGCATCTGACAAGGCCCTGCTCCCTCCTCATGTCCAGGCCACCTGGCCAGTGGCTTGGCATGAGCAACTCTAAGGCTGGTAACTATGATAACAACCTTGCAGAACCTGTGTGTGTGGGTGTGTATGTGTGTGTGTGTGTGTTTGTATGAATGAATGTGTGAATAAATATGAGATTGAATGGAATGTTATAGCTATAACTAACTGCTTACTATGATTCTTTCTGTATTCACAATAAATGTGGTATTTTGCCTTTTTCCCTTTAATAAGATCCTGCTGGTTTTTATTTTATTGGTACAACACTGTATGCACTGCAGAGGCCATCTACTCCAACTAGCACTAGTATGGGCTGCAGCATTTTCAAAACACATTTAAAAGCCATAAATTTAATGTTTTATACTCTTTTTTAGCAAGAGTCCAAAAGGACTGAATGTCTTGGAAACAAATAGAAGATACACTGGAACTGAAGTTTAAATTAGCCCAACCTGGGAAAATCTGCTGGCTTTCTCATGAGCGATTCCTGGCTTTTGTCTTAAAATTACTGCAACCGTTATTACTGGCGTTGGAAAGTATCCACCAAGATTAGACAGATCTAAGAAGTGAGGCTGGTGGACTACTTTTATTACTAAGTTCAGAGAAGACTATTGCCATTCTCTCTCTTGTAAGTCTACTGTTGAAACCAGTTGGGCCATTAAACAATGTCATCCAGGCATCTTCTACAACAGTAGTAGATCTTTGCCCATCAATACACGCTACCTTTGGATCAATCAGAGATATCCATTGAAAAAGTACTGGAAGAAGCAAAATACTTCAGTCCAATGAAGGTACTTACATTCACTCCTTAAGTGGAGAGGACAAGACGTGTTTGTTAAGACAGCTGAAAAAGTACACAGACTTGATTCTTACAAATCTACAATAGCGATTTCTGGATTCTACTCAACCTCCACGTAGCTTTTACAGATGCCTGTCTTATAAAACACCTACAGTTGGGTGGAGAGAGGCACTATCAGCAGTAGGGCTGCTATGTGGTGAGGACAGAAGAGAGAATTTGAACAAAAAGTGGAATATCAGATGACGAACAAATGAGGATTTAACTTCAACTTCTTTATCACCACTAGTGGTTTGACCCAATCTTTGTGCTATGTTTCCTGGGATGAAAGAAGTTGGAATTTATCTCTTGTTATGCCCAGTCACAACAGCTACCATTGAGCGTTCTTTTTCCTCATTGAATAGAATGTTGTGTTCTGAAAGAAGTCATCTTCTGCCTGATCATGAGCACATCAGAAAGAACCTGAAGTAACGGACAAACAAGAAGACACCAACGAGTGCAAAATTACAACAAGAAACCAAGACGGATGTAGATGTAGTGCTTCATAGTATGCTTGAGTAGCCAACTTTAATTTGTGTGATGATTTTAAAACATGAGTTAAATCTGATAAAATGGTCATGAAACATTTTAAAGTTTTTACTGTGGTGCCATACAGCCCACCTTTGCCGTCATGGTCTCAACCCTCGTCAGCCCTCACCACCCTGAATATTCCAACACCCGCCCTCATTTCAATTCCTTGGGAAAACACTGGCCTTAGTCCCCGCCCCCACCATAGCCAGGCCTTCCAGTGCAAAGTTCAAATGTTAGGCAGCTACTTCTGCACTGCTGCTTGCTTTGGTCCTGCCTTCAGGGATGTGAGCCATTTTCCTGAGCGTGAGCCCTAGTTCCAGTTCTTTCTTGCTGAGAGCAAGGAGGCAGGGAGTCATAGAACCATAGAATCATAGAATATCAGGGTTGGAAGGGACCTCAGGAGGTCATCTCAGGAGGTTCAACCCACTGCTCAAAGCAGGACCAATCCCCAATTAAATCATCCCAGCCAGGGCTTTGTCAAGCCTGACCTTAAAAACTTCTAAGGAAGGAGATTCTACCACCTCCCTAGGTAACGCATTCCAGTGTTTCACCACCCTCCTAGTGAAAAAGCTTTTCCTAATATCCAACCTAAACCACCCCCACTGCAACTTGAGACCATTGCTCCTTCTTCTGTCATCTGGTACCAATGAGAACAGTCTAGAACCATCCTCTCTGGAACCACCTCTCAGGTAGTTGAAAGCAGCTATCAAATCTCCCCTCATTCTTCTCTTCTGCAGACTAAACAATCCCAGTTCCCTCAGCTTCTCCTCATAAGTCATGTGTTCCAGACCCCTAATCATTTTTATTGCCCTTCACTGGACTCTCTCCAATTTATCCACATCCTTCTTGTAGTGCGGGGCCCAAAACTGGACACAGTACTCCAGATGAGGCCTCACCAATGTCGAATAGAGGGGGACGATCACGCCCCTCGATCTGCTCGCTATGCCCCTACTTATATATCCCAAAATGCCATTGGCCTTCTTGGCAACAAGGGCACACTGCTGACTCATATCCAGCTTCTCGTCCACTGTCACCCCTAGGTCCTCTTCCGCAGAACTGCTGCCTAGCCATTCGGTCCCTAGTCTGTAGCTGTGCATTGGGTTCTTCCGTCCTAAGTGCAGGACCCTGCACTTATCCTTATTGAACCTCATCAGATTTCTTTTGGCCCAATCCTCCAATTTGTCTAGGTCCCTCTGTATCCTATCCCTGCCCTCCAGCGTATCTACCACTCCTCCCAGTTTAGTATCATCCGCAAATTTGCTCAGAGTGCAAACCACACCATCCTCCAGATCATTTATGAAGATATTGAACAAAACCGACCCCAGGACCGACCCCTGGGGCACTCCACTTGACACCGGCTGCCAACTAGACATGGAGCCATTGATCACTACCCGTTGAGCCCGACAATCTAGTCAACTTTCTACCCACCTTATAGTGCATTCATCCAGCCCATACTTCTTTAACTTGCTGACAAGAATACTGTGGGAGACCGTGTCAAAAGCTTTGCTAAAGTCAAGAAACAATACATCCACTGCTTTCCCTTCATCCACAGAACCAGTAATCTCATCATAGAAGGCGATTAGATTAGTCAGGCATGACCTTCCCTTGGTGAATCCATGCTGACTGTTCCTGATCACTTCCCTCTCATGTAAGTGCTTCAGGATTGATTCTTTGAGGACCTGCTCCACAATTTTTCCGGGGACTGAGGTGAGGCTGACTGGCCTGTAGTTCCCAGGATCCTCCTTCTTCCCTTTTTTAAAGATTGGCACTACATTAGCCTTTTTCCAGTCATCCGGGACTTCCCCGGTTCGCCACGAGTTTTCAAAGATAATGGCCAATGGCTCTGCAATCACAGCCGCCAATTCCTTTCGCACTCTCGGATGCAACTCGTCCGGCCCCATGGACTTGTGCACGTCCAGCTTTTCTAAATGGTTCCTAACCACCTCTTTCTCCACAGAGGGCTGGTCATCTATTCCTCATGTTGTGATGCCCAGCGCAGCAGTCTGGGAGCTGACCTTGTTCGTGAAGACAGAGGCAAAAAAAGCATTGAGTACATTAGCTTTTTCCACATCCTCTGTCACTAGGTTGCCTCCTTCATTCATTAAGGGGCCCACACTTTCCATGGCTTTCTTCTTGTTGCCAACATACCTGAAGAAACCCTTCTTGTTACTCTTGACATCTCTCGCTAGCTGCAGCTCCAGGTGTGATTTGGCCCTCCTGATTTCATTCCTACATGCCCAAGCAATATTTTTATACTCTTCCCTGGTCATATGTCCAACCTTCCACTTCTTGTAAGCTTCTTTTTTATGTTTAAGATCTGCTAGGATTTCACCGTTGAGTCAGGTTGGGAAAGGAGACTTTGTGCTGTTTCTTTTCACCACTATGTGTTGACATGTCGATTTTCTGTGTGTTCTTTCTTCCCCCACTTGTCCTCCATGGACTCTGGTTACAATTCATATGTGTGATGAAGTGGGGAGTTTGCTTAAAGTTTTGGATGAATGCTGCATGTGCCCCTCACCAGGGTCTCTAAGCAGGATCGCATTGCTGCCCATTATAGCTCTTTCCCCTTTGGGTCTCTATGTTCTGAGACAGCTGCTCTGTCTTAGGGCCGGTGCGTGGCAAGGCGGCAGTTGTAACTTCATCACAAATGTAAATAAAATTAATCTGTGACAACGAGCGACATTGGACTTGTTTCTTAAAGTGCAGAATAACACATGGACATGCTCCACCCCACTCAGTGGGTGTGTGTCAGTGTGCAGTGTCCCCTGGTGACCAGGTGGAGCAGTGCATGGTGAATATCTCTCCCATTGGGGCAGTGACCCTTGCTGGCCAGGTGGGATAGTACCCTTTTCGGTGATGAATACTGGTCATGTGCCACCTGAGGCAGGTTGCGCATATGCTAAGAACCACCACGACTGTGATATTGACCCCTGCTGGCCAGGCAAGGGAGTGCCCTTGAGGTGCCTCCCTGTTGGAGCAGTGACTCCTGGTGGCCAGATGGGGCAATGGCCTGTGTGCATTACCCCCATCCACACCCCACCATTGCTGCAGCGAGCCCTGGTGGCCACTGAGGGTAATTACCTCTGTGATCCACGCCCACCATTGTGGCAGTGACCCCTGGTGTCCAGATGAGGCAGTGTCCCATGTGTATCTTACCCTCAACTCAGTGACTCCTGTTGGCCAGGTGGGGCAGTCCCCTGTATTCCTCTCCCCTCCCCCAGTTAGGCTAGTGACCACTCGTGGCCAGATGTGGTAGTGCCCTAGGTGTATTCCCCAACCCACCCCAAGGTGGCAGAGACCCTAGGTGGCTCGGTTGGGCAGTACCCTGGTGTCACGGACTCACTCTTGGCCCCGTACAGTCCCTGGGGGGAACCTCCTTCAGTGTGACAGCCCTTCTTGGGGATCCACTCTCTCTCAGGGGTTAAGCCCCTCCGCCTCCTGGAATCACACCTCTCTGAGCCTTAGCACGCCTGTCTCTCGCTGTGGGCCCCCTCAGGGAGTCCACTCGCTCTGGACCCCTGGAGCCTTCACTCCCAGAGTGCAACCCTGTTCTCTAGACCAGAGCAACTCTCAACCAGCATAAAACAGGATGGTTTATTGAGCGTCTGAGCACAGCATAGGGAACTATCAGGGCCTCAGGCCTAGCATCCCTCAGTATCTAGGTCTGTCCCCCATTCAGGTGGGCTCTGGCTGCTCCCTCCCCCAGGTCCAGAGACCCTGCACTTTCCAGCTGGTATCCGATATCACCTACCCCCAAAACCCACCTCTGTCTTTTGTCTTCTGTCCAGGTAAACAGGTTGCCGGGTTGCTCTTCAGTTCTTTGTTCCCCTCTGCCTGGAACTGGTTGCTTCCTTCACAGGGTCCTCTCTCCTCAGCCCTTTGTTCTGCCACTGGCCAGAACCAGCTGACTCCCAAGCTGGGGTGGGCCTCTTCGTCCTCAGGTCACCAGTTGTTAGGGTTCCCCATCTCCAGGCCGTTGTTTGGGTGTCCTGGCTGCTAGGCAAGGTCACACCTGGTCCACTGCAACAACAAACCCTCTCCCCCCACCTTCTTAAACATGCAGCACAAAGGAACACTGAGGAGTACACACACTATTCATGTAAAACACTACAAAAATCACCAACTTTGTTACATCTCTCCCCCCTTTAAGTCTGAAGTGAGTGGGGTCACTCCAACCGGTGATCTGGGGAAGTTCAGGCCCTCCTCTCCAGGACAAAGCATCAGCTATAACATTCTGCTCTTCTTAACATGGTCCATGCCCATATGACCATCTTGGCGGATCAGACTCCACCCTAGGAGTTTGGCATGAGCCGCTTTCATCCGGTGCAGCCACGTCAGGGTGAGTGGTCCGTGTACACCAGGGGTCTCAAAAACGTGGCCTACAGAGTTATTTCCTTCTGCCTGCCATAGCTCCCCTCATCCCCCGCCCCTCTGCCCTCCGCCCCCAAGCGTACCACATCCCCGCATCTCCACCTACTTCCCAGCGCTTCCCACCGCCAAACAGTTGTTTGGCGGGGCTTAGGACTTTCCAGGAGGGAGAGGGAAAGAGCGGGGACGCGGCACACTCAGGGGAGGAGGCGGAGAAGAGGTGGGGACTTTGGGGAAGGGGTTGGATTGGGGGTGGGGAAGGGGTGGGACGAGACAGGGCAGGTGCAGGGCCTCATGGAACGGGTGGAGTGGGGCCAGGGCTAGGGGTGGAGGGTCGGGGGCTTTTGTATCTTTGTAAGAAAAGGTGTCAATGATGCAGCCCTCAGGCCAATGTACTAGTCCTCGTGTGGCCCTTGTGGTGATTTGAGTTTGAGATCCCTGGTGTACAAGCACTGCCCAAATAGATACAGCTGCAGCTTTTTAAAAGCCCATCGCTGCGCCAGGCATTCCTTCTTTACGGCCGCGAAGTTCTGCTCCCGGGGGAGCATAGAATCATAGAATCATAGAATATCAGGGTTGGAAGGGACCTCAGGAGGTCATCCAGTCCAACCCCCTGCTCAAAGCAGGACCGATCCCCAATTAAATCATCCCAACCAGGGCTTTGTCAAGCCTGACCTTAAAAACTTCTAAGGAAGGAGATTCCACCACCTCCCTAGGTAACACATTCCAGTGTCTCACCACCCTCCTAGTGAAAAAGTTTTTCCTAATATCCAACCTAAATCTCCCCCACTACAACTTGAGACCATTACTCCTTGTCCTATCATCCGTTACCACTGAGAATAGTCTAGATCCATCCTCTTTGGAACCCCCTTTCAGGTAGTTGAAAGCAGCTATCAAATCTCCCCTCATTCTTCTTTTCTGTAGACTAAACAATCCCAGTTCCCTCAGCCTCTCCTCGTAAGTCATGTGTTCCAGTCCCCTAATCATTTTTGTTTCCCTCTGCTGGACTCTCTCCAATTTTTCCACATCCTCCTTGTAGTGTGGGGCCCAAAACTGGACACAGTACTTCAGATGAGGCCTCACCAATGTCGAATAGAGGGGAACAATCATGTCCCTTGATCTGCTGGCAATGCCCCTACGTATACATCCCAAAATGCCATTGGCCTTCTTGGCAACAAGGGCACACTGTTGACTCATATCCAGCTTCTCGTCCACTGTAACCCCTAGATCCTTTCTGCAGAACTGCTGCCTAGCCATTTGGTCCCTAGTCTGTAGCTGTGCATTGGATTCTTCCGTCCTAAGAGCAGAACTCTGCACTTGTCCTTGTTGAACCTCATCAGATTTCTTTTGGCCCAATCCTCCAATTTGTCTAGATCCCTCTGTATCCTATCCCTACCCTCCAGTGTATCTACCACTCCTCCAGTTTAGTGTCATTTGCAAACTTGCTGAGGGTGCAATCCACACCATCCTCCAGATCATTAATGAAGATATTGAACAAAACCAGCCCCAGGACCGACCCTTGGGGCACTCCGCTTGATACTGGCTGCCAACTAGACATGGAGCCATTAAACACTACCCGTTGAGCCCGACAATCTAGCCAACTTTCTACCCACCTTATAGTGCATTCATCCAGCCCATACTTCTTTAGCTTGCTGGCAAGAATACTGTGGGAGACCGTGTCAAAAGCTTTGCTAAAGTCAAGAAACAATACATCCACCGCTTTCCCTTCATCCACAGAACCAGTAATCTCATCATAGAAGGCAATTAGATCTGCCTCCTCCCCAAGTATGCCATGTTCCCACTCCTCCCCGCTCCCTCCCAGAGCTTGCTACAGCTGTTTGGTGGTGGCAAGCCCTGGGAGGTAGGTGGAAGAGCGGGGATGCGGTGCACTCAGGGGAGGAGGCAGAGGCAGAGGAGATTATTCTAAGAGGCGGGGCCAGGGCAGGAATTTGGGGAAGGAGTCAGAATAAGGGCAAGGAGGGAGCGGAGTTGGGACGGGGACTTTGGGGAAGGGGTTGGAATGGGGGCGGGAGGGGGCGGGGCCTGGGGCCTTATGGGGGTCGAGCACCCACTCGCACCAGTAGAAGTCGGTGCCTATGGTAGGTAAGAGCAGGGTTTTGTGCTCAGGTTCCAGGATGTCTTTTTCTGCAAAGAATCCAAACATTATTATTTATGGAAACAGTTTAATTTGTGAAACGTGGACCCATTTCAGTTTTTTATCTTTTTTAATATGGAATACCAATGGGCTAAGGCAGTCCACTATGGAGTAAGAGCCTAGCCACTTTGATTTCAGTAAGTGACCCCCCTTTTCCTGTTTTAAAGTACATGACTTGGTCCCCTGTTTCCCACAGGGCTGCCTTTGTGGGCCTTTGTTTTTGAATTTTGTTGTTCACGTGTTCAATGGCCTGATTAACCCTATACTAGAGGGTGGTTTTATCTTCTTGTAACTGTTTGAGCCATTGAAAATAATCATGCTGGGTTATATTGGAGTTCTCTTCTTGACCCTGTACCAGGTAACTAGGATTCATTATTAGGTGCATTAGATGTCCAAACAGAATTTGAAAGGGTTGACTTTTTTACAAAGGTTCCCCCTTTGTTAGAATCTATTATTTTGGGAGTGCCATATCTACATCCTACCTTTTTAAAGAACTTTTTGGTTACCATCCTGGTGCTGTTATTTTTAATGGGAAATGCCTCCACCCATCCTGAAAAGGAATCAATTTTATTACCAATAAGTACTGGAATCCTTCCTTACTTCTTGGCAATTTATCAATAAAATCAATTTGAACCCTGTGCCACGGCCCAAGCCTTCATTGCTGCATCCTGGGTTGCCAGTGTGGAGGACGAGTCTTGTACTGAGCACACCGCACACAATTTCACACCCATGTTTTAACATCATCCTCCATACACTCCCATTCTGCTACTTGCTTTAGCCTTTTTAAAGTTCCTTCCACTTCTTCATGCATAAACTGATGGGCTATATTAAGTAACTTCTGTTTCTTTATTTTTTCTGGAACTTGGTTGGATGGGTCAGCACAGACATTCCTTTTCTGACCTCTGGTTACAACTGCTATGTCATATTGTCGGGCTATTGTATCTAGCTGGTTATTCCAGGTGGCCTCCACACCTGTTTCTTTACTGTGTGCAGTATTGGGTTTACAATGGCGCCAGAGGCACCCCGGTGCAGGGCCCATGCTCAACAGGGTTAGCCGGCCAGGTGCTACACTTCACTTGTGCTGCGAGCCAAGGGGCCACCGCAGGCTGGCTCCTCTCCTCTCCTCTCCAGCCCCTCCCCCATACTCCGCTCAGCTGTCTGACCAGCCCAGGTATCCCCACCCCATCTCCTCCACCCACTCACTCCTCCACCAGCTGGGCTGGGGGGTTCTCGGGGGTCACGTCCCACAGGGGTCTGCCTGCCCCACTCCCCAGCGTGGCTCTGGCTCTGGGCAGTCTTACTCTGCCTGCCACCTCCCGGGGCTGAGCCGCCTGGGACGAGTGCAGGGGCCAGATCATTCTAGGCCAGCATGGGGGGGATGGGGCTTATCTGGGCCCCAGGTAAGGGGGTTCTGAGGGAGCGCGGCCTGGGCAGGCCCCTCCTACTCTGATCCACGACCAACCCCAGCTGTGATGTTGACTCAGCACAGAGAAGGCAAATAGGCCCCGCCCAGCGGGCTGGTGAGCGTGGCTGGGGGGCAGGCAGGGCAGGGGTGTGGGTCTCTGGGGGTGGCGCTGGGCAGTGGGGGTCTGTGTGGGGTACTCCTGCACCCCAGGGGGAATGAAAACAGCCCAGATCCCCCTCCTGCAGCGTTCTTTGCTTCCCCGCAGAACGTGAAGGAGGAACATGGGTGGGGGTGATTGGGAAGGCTCATGGCATAATTTGGGGGCAGTGCCCCTGTCATAAATATAAAGGCAAGGGTAAACACCTTTAAAATCCCTCCTGGCCAGAGGAAAAAACCCTTTCACCTGTAAAGGGTTAAGAAGCTAGGATAACCTCTCTGGCACCTGACCAAAATGACCAATGAGGAGACAAGATACTTTCAAAAGCTGTGGGGAGGGAGAAACAAAGCCTCTCTCTCTGTCTGTATGATGCTTTTGCCGGGGACAGAACAGGAATGTAGTCTTAGAACTTAGTTAGTAATCTAGCTAGATATGCGTTAGATTCTGATTTCTTTAAATGGCTGAGAAAATAAGCTGTGCTCAATGGAATGGGTATTCCTGTTTTTGTGTCTTTTTGTAACTTAAGGTTTTACCTAGAGAGATTCTTTATGTTTTGAATCTAATTACCCTGTAAGGTATTTACCATCCTGATTTTACAGAGGTGATTCTTTTTACTTTTTCTTCTATTAAAATTCTTCTTTTAAGAGTCTGAATGCTTTTTCATTGTTCTTAAGATCCAAGGGTTTGGGTCTGTGGTCATCTATGCAAATTGGTAAGTATTTTTATCAAGCCTTCCCCAGGAAAGGGGGTGTAGGGTTTGGGAGGATTTTGAGGGGAAAGATGTTTCCAAGCGGGCTCTTTCCCTGTTATATATAATTTGTTAGACGCTTGGTGGTGGCAGCAAAAAAGTCCAAAGGCAAAAGGTAAAATAGTTTGTACCTTGGGGAAGTTTTAACCTAAGCTGGTAAAATAAGCTTAGGGGGTTTTCATGCAGGTCCCCACATCTGTACCCTAGAGTTCAGAGTGAGGAAGGAACCTTGACATGGTGGCAGAGCGGTGGGATTAACTTGAGATCAATTTGAGATTTTTTGAACCAGAAGCACAGATTTTAACAGGAATTTTTTTTTTCCTTTGGGCTGCTGGAAAGCAGGTTTTCGGCTGAAAGCAGTTAGAGGTTTTTGGTTTTTTTTTGTCTCTGCCTGGGGGCCAGAGCAGAGACAAAAGGGAATGGTCTTTTGTGAGCTGGAGTTTTCTCTACCTAAAGGCAGGGTAGTTAACCTCCTGCAGGGAAATTCGTAAGTCTTCACAGACCGGAAGAAGTTTTTTGTTTTTTTTTTACCTAAGAGCAACTAGAGGGGTTTTCTGCCTATTTGCCTGGAGACAAAGGTGTTAGGGGTTTTTTTAAGGATTTTTCTGTAGGCTGACAATCATTATCAGAGAACATAGGTATCCAGACAGCACAGCAAAATTTTACAAGCCAAGATTTTTGTTTGTTTTATTTCTAACTCTCGGGTGTAAAGTTAGTTAAAAACAGAGAGGCAAACATGACAGAGCCCAAAACAGAAACAGCCAAAGAGGCTGCCCACAGGAGAGCTAAGGAGGCAAAGGAAAAAGAAATAGAGGAACAGGAAAAAGCCCAAGAGGCTGCCCACAGGAGAGCTATGGAGACAAAGGAAAAAGAATGGAAGCGTGCTGAGGAGAAAAGGGAGGCTGACCACAGGAGAGCTATGGAGGCAAGGGACAAAGAACTGGAGGAGAAGAAAAAAGAGAGGAAGCATGCACTGGAGATGGAGAAGGCAAAGGCTCAGCAGAATATACCAACAAACCCTAGCAATCCTTCTCCAGGTACCACTTCCCATCCCAGAAAGTTCCCCACCTACAAGGCAGGCGATGATACAGAGGCCTTCTTAGAAAACTTCGAAAGGGCCTGCCTTGGGTACAGCATCTCTACAGATCAATACATGGTAGAGCTGAGGCCACAGCTCAGTGGACCTTTAGCTGAGGTGGCGGCTGAAATGCCTAAGGAACACATGAACAAGTATGAACTGTTTAAAACCAAGGCGCGAGTCAGAATGGGGCTAACACCCGAGCGTTCCCGTCGGCGGTTCAGAGCCCTAAGGTGGAAACCAGACGTGTCATTTACCCGACATGCCTACCACATTGTGAAACATTGGGATGCCTGATATCAGGAGCAAGTGTTAAATCTCCAGAAGATTTGCCCTTCCTAATGCAAATGGAGCAGTTATTAGAGGGTGTTCCTGAGGAAATAGAAAGATACATCCTAGATGGGAATCCCAAAACTGTAATTGAGGCGGGGGAGATTGAAGCCAAATGGGTGGAGGTGGCAGAAAAGAAAAAAACTGGTCGCACTTGGAGCGGATACCAGAAGGGACAACCTCAGAGCACACACTACTACTGGGGGCAGCCCAAGGCCCCACCTACCTGCCCAAGGAACCCTCCAGCCACCTTATCGTCATGCCACACCATTCTCCAGGAACCAACCTCACTCCAGTGACCCGTCAGCTGGACGATGTTTTAAATGTAATGAGCTGGGGTATGTAAAGGCCAACTGCCCCAAGAACCCCAACAGATTACAGTTCATTGCACCGGAATCACACCAGAGGTCCTCAGCCCCAGATACCTCCCAAATACCCTCAGAGTGGAGGGAAACTGTGAGTGTGGGCAGGAAGAAGGTCACCGTGTGGAGGGACACCAGACCACAAGTGTCGGCTATCCATGCTTCCTTAGTGGACCCCAATTTAATCAACCCAGAGATCCAAGTGACGATTCAACCCTTCAAGTCCAACTCTTTCAATTTGCCTACAGCCAAGTTACCTGTCTAGTACAAGGGCTGGTCAGGAACGTGGACTTTTGCAGTCTATGATGATTATCCCATCCCCATGCTGTTGGGGGAAGACTTGGCCAATCATGTGAAGCTAGCCAAGAGGGTGGGAATGGTCACCCGCAGCCAGGCTAAATGAGCCGTCATGCCTAACTCTGTTCCAGAAACTTCTACCAGGACCTGGTCAGAGGTGATGGACACGGACCCCAGGCCAATGTCTGCAACAGCAGTAGTGGATCCAGTCCCAGAGACCCAGACAGAGCCAGAACCGGAACCGGAACTGGCGGAACAACCAGCACCAGACCCATTGCCAGCACTGAATCCAGTACTTGCGACCCCAACACCAGAGGGCCCCACTGAACCTGAATCGGCAGCAGCCGATAACCCTACACAAGAAGCTCAGCCGGAGCCTGAACCCCAACATAGTGCACCAGCAAAGAGCGGTTCACAGTCAACAGAAACAGCCCCACCCCCTACATAGTTTCCAGAGGGGCCAAGCCTAGGTCCACAATCCAGTGAGGAACTGATGTCTCCAGCATCAGGGGAACAGTTCCAGACCGAACAGGAAGCAGATGAAAGCCTCCAGAGAGCTTGGACGGCGGCCCGGAGCAACCCACTGCCTCTCAGCTCTTCTAATCAATCCAGATTTGTTGTAGAAAGAGGACTTTTATACAAGGAAACTCTTTCTGATGGACACCAGGAAGACTGGCATCCTCAGAGACAGTTGGTAGTTCCAACTAAGTACCAGGTCAAGCTCTTGAGCTTAGCCCATGATCATCCTAGTGGCCATGCTGGGGTGAACAGGACCAAAGACTGTTTGGGGAGGTAATTCCACTGGGAGGGAATGGGCAAGGATGTTTCTACCTATGTCCGGTGTTGCGAGGTATGCCAAAAAGTGGGAAAACCCCAAGAACAGGTCAAAGCCCCTCTCCAGCCACTCCCCATCATTGAAGTTCCATTTCAGCAAGTAGCTGTGGATATTCTGGATCCTTTTCCGAAAAAGATACCCAGAGGAAAGCAGTACATACCGACTTTCACGGATTTTGCCACCCGATGGCCAGAAGCAGTAGCTCTAAGCAACACCAGGGCTAAAAGTGTGTGCCAGGCACTAGCAGACATTTTTGCCAGGGTAGGCTGGCCCTCCAACATCCTCACAGATGCAGGAACTATGGAAAGCCTTTGGGAAGCTCATGGGGTGAATCACTTGGTTGCCACTCCTTACCATCATCAAACAAATGGCATGGAGAAGTTTAATGGAACTTTGGGGGCCATAATACATAAATTCGTAAACGAGCACTCCAATGATTGGGACCTAGTGTTGCCTCAGTTGCTTTTTGCCTACAGAGCTGTACCACATCCCAGTTTAGGGTTTTCATCATTTGAACTTGTATATGGCCAGGAGGTTAAGGGGCCATTACAGTTGGTGAAGCAGCATTGGGAGGGGTTTACACCTTCTCCAGGAACTAACATTCTGGACTTTGTAACTAACCTACAAAACACCCTCCGAACTTCTCCAGCCCCTGCTAAAGAAAACCTACAGGATGCTCAAAAAGAGCAAAAAGCCTGGTATGATAAACATGCCAGAGAGCGTTCCTTCAAAGTAGGGGAGCAGGTCATGGTCTTAAATGCGCTCCAGGCCCATAAAATGGAAGCGTCGTGGGAAGGGCCATTCACCGTCCAGGAGCGCTTGGGAGCTGTTAATTATCTCATAGCATTCCCCACCTCAAACCGAAAGCCTAAGGTGTACCATATTAATTCTCTAAAACCCTTTTATTCCGGAGAATTAAAGGTTTGTCAGTTGACAGCCCAGGGAGGAGATGAAGCTGAGTGGCCTGAAGATGTCTACTACAAAGGGAAAAGTGCTGGTGGCGTGGAAGAGGTGAACCTCTCCATGATCCTTGGGCATATGTAGCGACAGCAGATCAAGGAGCTGTGCACTAGCTATGCACCAACGTTCTCAGCCACCCCAGGACTGACTGAATGGGCATACCACTCCATTGACACAGGTAATGCTCACCCAATTAAAGTCCAACCTTACCTGGTGTCTCCTCAAGCTAAAACTGCTATAGAACGGGAGATCCAGGATATGTTACAGATGGGTGTAATCTGCCCCTCTGGCAGTGTATGGGCATCTCAAGTGGTTCTAGTTCCCAAAACAGATGGGGAGATATGTTTTTGCGTGGACTACTGTAATCTAAATGCTGTAACTCACCCAGACAATTATCCAATGCCACGCACAGATGAACTATTAGAGAAACTGGGACGGGCCCAGTTCATCTCTACCTTGGACTTAATCAAGGGGTACTGGCAGGTACCGTTAGATGAATCCGCCAAGGAAAGGTCAGCCTTCACCACCCATGTCGGGCGTATGAATTTAATGTACTCTCTTTCGGGTTGTGGAATGCACCCGCCACCTTCCAAAGACTTGTAGATGGTCTCCTAGAAGGTTTAGGAGAATATGCAGTTGCCTACCTTGACAACGTGGCCATATTTTCGGATTCCTGGGCAGAACACCTGGAACATCTACAAAAAGTCTTCGAGCACATAAGGGAGGCACGACTAACTGTTAAGGCTAAGAAGCGTCAAATAGGCCTAAACAGAGTGACTTACCTTGGACACCAGGTGGGTCAAGGAACTATCAACCCCCTAAAGGCCAAAGTGGATGCTATCCAAAAGTGGCCTGTCCCAAAGTCAAAGAAACAGGTCCAATCCTTCTTAGGCTTGGCCGGTTATTACAGGCAATTTGTACCGCAATACAGCCAAATCGCCGCCCCACTGACAGACCTAACCAAATAGAAACAGCCAAATGCCGTTCAGTGGACCGAAGAGTGTCAGAAGGCCCTTAACTAGCTTAAAGTGACACTCATGTCTGACCCTGTACTAAGGGCCCCAGACTTTGACAAACCGTTCCTAGTAACCACAAATGCGTCTGAGCGTGGTGTGGGAGCAGTTTTAATGCAGGAAGGACAGATCAAGAATTCCACCATGTAGTGTTTCTCAGCAAGAAGCTGTCTGAGAGGGAAAGCAACTGGTCAGTCAGTGAAAAAATGTTACGCCATTGTCTATGCTCTGGAAAAGCTACGCCCATATGTTTGGGGATGGCGTTTCCACGTGCAAACCAACCAGGCTGCGCTCCAGTGGCTTCATACCGCCACGGGAAATAACAAAAAACGTATTTGGTGGAGTTTAGCTCTCCAAGATTTTGATTTCGACATCCAACATATCTCAGGAGCTCCTAACACAGTGGCTGATGTACTCGCCTGTGAAAGTTTCCCAGAATCAACTGGTTAAAATCGTCCTTGAGATGTGGAAAATATTGTTAGTCTTTATATACTTGGTAGTATATTTAGAGGTGCATGTGTCTTATTAACTCTGTTTTCTCCTAGAGCTCCAAGAAGAAATCACAGCCAGCGTTTCACCCTATCTGTGATCTGGGAAACGTGTCATAAATATAAAGGGAAGGGTAATAAAATCCTTCCTGGCCAGAGGAAAAACCCTTTCACCTGTAAAGGGTTAAGAAGCTAGGATAACCTCGCTGGCACCTGACCAAAATGACCAATGAGGAGACAAGATATTTTCAAAGCTGGGGAGGGGTGGGGGAACAAAGGCTTAGGTTTTAACCTAAGAAGGTAAAAATAAGCTTAGGGGGTTTTCATGCAGGTCCCCACATCTGTATCCTAGAGTTCAAAGTGGGGAAGGAACCTTGACAGAGGCACTAGGAGGTAGGCGGAGGAGCGGGGACATGGCACGCTTTGGGGGGCAGAGGCGGTGGGTGAGGGGACCTATGGCAGGTTGAAGGAAATATTTTGGAGGCCCTGCGGGACGTGTGTTTGAGACCCCTGGTCTAGATAATACTCAGTCCTGCCATGAGTGCAGGGGACTGAACTAGATGACCTCTCAAGGGCCTTCCAGTTCTATGATTCTTCCAGGATGCTGCCCAGAGTCGAAGTGGGGGTGCGCACACCATCTGTCCTAGACACAGCTAGACCTTTGTGCACGCTGCCCATTAGCGCTGGCTGTAGTGGGAGGAGGAATCAGAGGTTCAGGAACTGACTAGGGCCCAGAAGAGCTGGATTCAGTTCCTGGCTTTGTCATAGACTCCCTGTGTGACATTGGGCAAGTCCCTGCAGCTCTGTGCCTCAGTTTCCCATGTGTCATATGGAGATAATTCTGCTTTGTCTAAGTAGACCAGGAGCTCCTGGGGCAGGGATTGTCTCTTATCAGGTGTCTGTACAGACTCCAGCACCACCGCTGGGGCCTCCAAAATACAAGCAATTCTTATTAACCATTAATAACTGACCAGATGCTCAGGTTCTGTCCTCTACCTTCTCAGAGCTATGACTCCCAGGTGGGCTCCCCAAGAGAGGATGAGGGGGCCTGGCTGTGAAAAGCCCAGCACCCCTCAGATGGAGCTAATTAGCTAAATGCTAAGTACTTGAGTATTTTTCATTGCAGTGATTATACATTCAGATAAGCAAGAGCTGTGCCTTATTGCAATGTGATTACAGCTTGCTCTGAGATTAATTAAGGAGCAGTTTCTTTTTAAAAATTTGGAAAGTCAGTTTAAAAAAATCTGTAAAATCAGCATTAAAGTTGGGACACGAGTGCTGAGAAGCCACAGGATGGGGATCCAGGTGCTGGCAGCCTGCTCTGCTCCACCTGTCTAATGCCCAAACTGAGCTGCTGCCCCAGCCTGGCTGGACAGATACAGGGGTTGAGTTGGAGATCGCCTGCTGAAGAACGAGCAGCATGAATCCTTGGGGTGAGTGGGCCAGTCTGTCTGGTCAGGTTTTTTTTGTAGTTTGTTTACAGTGTGGCCTATTGGGGCCTGCATGCCCAGGCCTCGCTAGCGGTTCAGGCTCCCTGTGACTGTGGCAGCCAATTGCACCCGTTCACCCTGATTCAGTCTCAGGTCATGGGCCACCTTTGTCACCACTGTGCAGGAGGGAAGGTGCAATGTGTGGGGAGCCAGCCAAGGGGCCCCATGCACAGAGCACAGGGGAGGGCCACACCCTATAAGAGGATTCAGAGGGTCTCAGGCCAGAAGGGACCAGTAATCCCACAGTCTGAACTGCTGTGTGAGGCAGGCCAGAAGATTTCCCTGAATCACGGAGATGCCGGGTGTTTGGGCACAGTCCCCTGCCACAGGGAGAAATGCCAGGAGAAGGTGTGCCATGCAGCAGAGCCTTGGCTGGTTCCTGAGAAGACCCATTCCCATGCCTCAGCCTTTCCTGCAAGTGCATGTGAAAGGACTGGAGGAGAATCCTCCGATGGGACCTGGCTTGGTTACTGGGCTCCAAGGTGATTTATGTGGGAACAGAGAACTATGGGAACCCCAGAGCCGAGAAGGGCCAGGCCCCAGCCTCCAGATTCTCAGAGTTCACAACCAAACCCTCCTAGCCGGGAGGGCTGATGGGTGTCCTATGGTCCTGGGGACCAGGAGAGGCCTCAGCAGAGACAAGTTGCAGTCCTCCCATGCCTCAGCCTTTCCTGCAAGTGCATGTGAAAGGACTGGAGGAGAATCCTCCGATGGGACCTGGCTTGGTTACTGGGCTCCAAGGTGATTTATGTGGGAACAGAGAACTATGGGAACCCCAGAGCCGAGAAGGGCCAGGCCCCAGCCTCCAGATTCTCAGAGTTCACAACCAAACCCTCCTAGCCGGGAGGGCTGATGGGTGTCCTATGGTCCTGGGGACCAGGAGAGGCCTCAGCAGAGACAAGTTGCAGTCCTAGAGCTGCTGCAGTAGCTGACAGAGCCCTGGGCAGGCAGCAGGGTCTTTGCTACCCAGAGAGCTGCTGTCCCCAGCGAGTGCCCAGTGCTAGCCAACTCCCCTCCAGGCTTGGGCGACGGGCTGAGGCTGTTTGGGATGTTCCCCCACGCCTCCTCATTGATGCTGCGTCTCACAACCCGACCCCAGAGATGGATATTTTACCCTGCTTTGCTCACAGAAGGTGGGAGGAGCCTAGCAATGGCACAGGTTGTGTTTTTAGACCGTGCTGGAGTTTCTTGGGGAGAAGATGCGGGGGCTGGGTTAGATGGTCAGGCTGCTTGGAGCCAGACTCTTGGCCCCAGATGTGAGAGAGATGCATTTCTGGGCTTGTTCTGGGTCTAACATGAGTGTTTGGAGCCAGCTCCCTGCATGGGAGTGGGGAGAGTTGGGACACTCGGGTGCACCTGACAGCTTTGTCCCCAGCTGGGGCACAGGGGAGATGGTGCCTCCACACCTGCCCAATTCTCCGGAGGCAGAAGCAGCAGGGCTCCCCATGCTGGACCGCTCCTGAGAGCTCACACCCAGGTGTCACAGCAGGGTTAACTCTGTGAATGCCGCAGTGCAGAGAAGGGGGCGAGATGTCCCAGGAAGGGCTGACTCCGCATGGAGGGTCACCCCACTGCCCTCTGGGAAAGGCCTGGCACCAGCATCTCTGCCCTGCCCCAGACCTCTCTCAGCAGCACTGGCTTCCCCCCAGAGCTCTCTTGGCTTCCGCTCCCAATTCCCCTTCAGCTTGGGAGCAAGAGCAGGGGCTGCCTGCTGAGGAGTTACTGGAGCAAGGCGGGGGGCACAGGGGGAGATGTCTTGCCAGAACAGACTAGGGGGACAATGGACACAGTGGGCTCCCCTGCCTCCCAGTACAGACACTCCCCAAGGGTGTGTAGTTTGTCTCCAGCCTGCCCATCCCACATTTTATATTAATGTTATGTTAATCCAGGAGAGACACAGTGAGCACATCTGCCTCCCTGATTCCTTAATCCTGCGCCCACTGCCTTCTGCTGTGCGCATGCTTGCCTGGCTGGGTCCCAGGCTGGTTCCCAGGACACCTGCTGTCAGCTCCTGCTACCAGCCATGGGCACCTGGGGCTCTGTGCCTGACACCAGCGCAGGGAGTACAGAACCCAGGAGCCGTGGGATTGGCAGGGAGCTCTGGGATTCCTCCTGGACACCACATTCACACAGCAGCATCTGCGAGTGACACTTTCCACCAGCTCCAGCCATCTCGGAGACTCCCTCCATCACAGCACACGAGGCCTGGCCTCAGAGTCTGGCTCCACATCCGTGGGCTGCGTGATTTGTGCTACGCTGCTAAAAGCAGCTGTGTAGACATGGATGCTCAGGATCTCAAGCCCTCTGCCCTTCTTAGGCCTGAGCACCCATGTCTACACAGCTAGTCTCAGCTCCAAGACCTGCCAGAGTCCCACGCTGCTGGATGGTGCTCCCCAAATGTTTTACATCACACCCTCTCTTACCCACAATGTAAACTGCCTGTGCCCCACCCCCAACCCCCACCAGGAGCCAGGGCCAGGAGGGGGACGCGGTTGGGGCAGGGAGCCGGTCCAGAGCCAGACTGCAGTTTGGGATCAGGAGCCAAGGGCTGAGGCTACAGCAGGGTCCAGGAGCTGGGGGCTGTGGGTGAGGGTGGGGTGGGGGGTCAGGAGCCAATGCCACAGCCAGGCCAGAAGCCAGGGGCCAGGGCTTGGACTGGGGCAGAGCAGAGCTGAGGGCAGAGCAGGACTGGGTGGCACTCCCTCCCAGCCCCCATTGTGCCCCCGAACGCAAAGTTTGGGGATCTCTGTTGTAGACCCAGGCTCTGGGACTTGCTGCCATGGGTTTCTGCTTGCTGTGTAGACGTAATCCCAGTTTCTCCCCGTGAATGCTGTCCAGCAAGTCCAACTGTGAGCAATTCCTGGTCAAAGAGGCTGACTCCCTCAGAAATCCGTGCCCCACAGCAGGTATCTGCAGTGACTCCTTGAACCCATTTCAAATCAGAGGTGGGTCCTAGTCCCCTGGCATACCATGTGGGACGGTCTTCAGGCAGTGTAGCGAAGCAACGGTTCAGACATAGTCCAGACAAGCCGGTACCCGGCTCCCTTGGTCTTGCTGCTGTACGATCCATCCTGCCTTCCTCTGTCTAGCTGTTTGTTTGCCTTTCTCCCAGATAAGAGACTGGGGAGGCCAGTTCTCCTCGTGTCTCCTGTCACCACCGCCCATTGGCCTTGCTGCAAAGCCGTGCTGCGGTCACACGTTCAGCCCGCTGGGAACCCCCGCTTATAGGCACCAATTGCTCAGTCTTTGGGGTTTCCAGTGTCTCTCTCAGGTCTTCCATTGATATGGGCTGGACCCAGCCACTCCTGAACCACCCATTCAGACCACCGCAGAGAACACATCTCCAGTCTCCTGCGCTGCTCCGGGGCAGCATTTTAACCCTTGTGGGCCACTGGGTAGCAATACCACAGTGATAGTTATGACCCCTGTGTTTCTACGTTACAGACAATTCTCCCTCCCACCACAGGAGGGCAGGCCTAGCCCAGCTGTATGGGACTAGTCCTTTTTGTGCTGCAGTAACCTCTCCTTGGAAAGCATGGTTCTTGTGCCTGGCCTGCCCTTGCCCGCTGAGTCCGTCTGCCATGTCTGGAGTCTCCCTGTCACCCAGACCTGACCATGCCGCCCTGCACAGCTGCCTGCTGTGTGGCTGGAGCCTGTCGCACAGGCAAGGTGATGTGCAGCATGGCTGGGAAGCTGGGAGCAGCTGCAGCCCCCATCCAGAAATTCCAGATTCCCAAAACTCTAGCACTGGCCCCATCCCCAGTGTGTCCTCCAAAGCTGAGCCCTGAGCTTTCCTGCCACCTCCTTGCAGGATTCCCCGCATAACCCTTGTCCAAGGGGACATGAGGCTGTAGCAGTCAGGGGGAGATACCCCTGCTCCCTGAGTCCCTGCCCATTAATTTAGTTGGAATGCAGGGGCCCAAAGTGTCAAAGATGTTAACATGACCCTGAAACTGTTCAACATTAAACCGTATTCAACAAGGTCCAGGGTTGGTACACAGCAGCTCAGCCTGCTCAGTGCCAGGGCAAACAACCCACTACAAATCCTTTTAATCTTCTACCAACAAGACAGAAAAGAAGGAAAAGCAGCTAAAGCGTTGGAAATCTCAGTACAAAGAGGCTTTTATTTCAACAACAGCCTTTGTTCCTTTAGCTGGAGCGAATTTTTAGAAGTAAAAGCCCCTGGTCTGACAATCTCTTAGATGCTAACTGTCCTTGTGGGGAAAGGAGAAAATGGACTGTTGTTAAAGACAGATCCCACTGCCTAAGAAGACACAATGAGACACACACAAGAAGAGGGAAACAAACAGCAAAGCAGGAAAATGCAGCTTCTGTCTCGGGCACCGACTCATGCTTGGAACCTCATGGCAGCAGAAATACTGGGAGAGATTGAGACGGGCTCAATGGTCAGAAAAGGAGAAACAACTATGTTTCTGTCATCTAATGATTATTCACCCCTGTAGCAGGTTCAGCCAAGGATCTGAAAGCACGTTCAAAACATCCTTGAAAGTGTGACATGGTATAAACACAGTAGATCAGGGGCTGGTGTTCACCCTGTCTGACAACACCAGAACAAGGGGATGGTCAATGCAATGGAAAGGTGGTAAATTCAAAAACGAATCAAAGGAAACCAGTTCTCCACACAGGGCAGGTTTAGCTTGTGGGTGTTGCTGGTGTGTCTACACTGAATAAACCCCCGCGGCTGGCCCATGTCAGCTGACTGGGGCTCAAGCAGCTCAGGCTGTGGGGCTGTACAATTGCACAGTGTATATGTTCAGGTTGGGGCTGGAGCCTGGGCTGTAAGACCCTGTGAGGTGGGAGGGTCCCAGAGTCTGGGGCTCCAGCCTGAGCATTAATGTCTACACTGCATTTTGAGAGACCCATAGCCCATGAGCCCAAGCCAGCTGAGCCGGGCCAGCTGCAGGTGTTTTACCACAGTGTAGACATCGCCACTGAGGCTTGGATTCTGAAGCGCAGGCTCCTGAGAGGGGCTCCCAGCTGCTGTGCTGCAGAAGGCAGGCACAGGGATAGGGTCAACTCATGCGTGTGCGCTCTCCCACTGGGGGGAAGTGCTGGGCCGTTGACAGCCATGCCCAGTGGGTGTGGAAGGCTACCATGTCTAGTGGGGAGTGATTTACACCCACTCACTCTGAGTGCAAATGAGTGCCCAAGGGAACAGAGAATTGGGACAAAGAAAGCTGAAAAAGAATACACAGGAGGAAGGACAATGGTAGATTTGGGGGGAGGGGGTTACCCTCATGATGCGGAATCATCCATCCCTATGCCTCACTGTTCTAGTTCTCATTCTTCTGCCGCTTCAAACCCATGCCCCTGCCCTAGGGTTTGTCCCCAGCCCTCAGGCACCTTGTCCTTGGGGCAAAGGCACTGCCTTTTATTTGCCTGTAAAGGTCCCATCGTGCCGTCAGTGACAATATCAAAAAATAATGAGGATCTCCCTTTTGCAGAGGGCAGAAGTGACACCCCCCCCCCCGAAGTAAAGTGATGTCCCCCAGGCTGCACAACCAGTTAGTGTCAGAACCGGGGACAGAAGCCAGGTGAGAGTCTCTGGCCTGTGTAAGACAGGAGCTCAGCGCAGATGATCTAATGGCCCCCTCTGCATTTAAACTCTATGACACACAGGAGTCTTGATTCCCAACCCCTCTGCTCTGACCTCTAGACCTCATTCTCCTCCCAGAAACAGAATCATACTCCCCCACTACCAGAACCAGCAACAGAAACCAGGAGTCCTCTCTCCCACTCCTGCTCAGACCACAGCTTCACTCCTCTCTCAAGCCTCAGAACAGAACCCCAGAGGCTTGTACCCACGTGGGTGATTTGGGTTTTTTGACACAAGCTTACCATTTTAGCATGGTTTCAGAGTAACAGCCGTGTTAGTCTGTATTCGCAAAAAGAAAAGGAGTACTTGTGGCACCTTAGAGACTAACCAATTTATTTGAGCATAAGCTTTCGTGAGCTACAGCTCACTTCATCAGATGCATACTGTGGAAAGTATAGAAGATCTTTTTATACACACAAAGCATGAAAAAATGGGTGTTTACCACTACAAAAGGTTTTCTCTCCCCCACCCCACTCTCCTGCTGGTAATAGCTTATCTAAAGTGATCACTCTCCTTACAATGGTATGATAATCAAGGTGGGCCATTTCCAGCACAAATCCAGGGTTTAACAAGAACGTATTGGGGGGGGGTAGGAAAAAACAAGGGGAAATAGGTTACCTTGCATAATGACTTAGCCACTCCCAGTCTCTATTCAAGCCTAAGTTAATTGTATCCAATTTGCAAATGAATTCCAATTCAACAGTCTCTCGCTGGAGTCTGGTTTTGAAGTTTTTTTGTTGTAATATCGCAACTTTCATGTCTGTAAGCGCATGACCAGAGAGATTGAAGTGTTCTCCGACTGGTTTATGTATGTTATAATTCTTGACATCTGATTTGTGTCCATTTATTCTTCTACATAGAGACTGTCCAGTTTGACCAATGTACATGGTAGACGGGCATTGCTGGCACATGATGGCATATATCACATTGGTGGATGTGCAGGTGAACGAGCCTCTGAATAGTGTGGCTGATGTGATTAGGCCCTGTGATGGTGTCCCCTGAATAGATATGTGGGCACAGTTGGCAACAGGCTTTGTTGCAAGGATAGGTTCCTGGGTTAGTGGTTCTGTGGTGTGATATGTGGTTGCTGGTGAGTATTTGCTTCAGGTTGGGGGGCTGTCTGTAGGCAAGGACTGGCCTGTCTCCCAAGATGAGAGTGTTGGGTCATCCTTCAGGATAGGTTGTAGATCCTTAATAATGGGTTGGAGGGGTTTTAGTTAGGGGCTGAAGGTGACGGCTAGTGGCGTTCTGTTATTTTCTTTGTTAGGCGTGTCTTGTAGTAGGTGACTTCTGGGCGCTCTTCTGGCTCTATCAATCTGTTTCTTCACTTCCGCAGGTGGGTATTGTAGTTGTAAGAATGCTTGATAGAGATCTTGTAGGTGTTTGTCTCTGTCTGAGGAGTTGGAGCAAATGCGGCTGTATCGCAGAGCTTGGCTGTAGACGATGGATCGTGTGGTGTGGTCAGGGTGAAAGCTGGAGGCATGTAGGTAGGAATAGTGGTCAGTAGGTTTCCGGTATAGGGCGGTGTTGGGTGCACAAATGCCATCTGCCCATGCAAAATAACTGTGTGTGCAAAATGGGGGGGAGGGCACACATTAAAAGGGCACAATTTGCACCATTAATGGCTGATCAGACACTTGCAGGGCCTGCACAGGATTAAAGCCATCCATAGCAAAGAAGTACAGTGACTCCATGTTCATGTTACAGAAGCTCCCCCATTCCCAAAGGAACCTCATCCCCTTTCCAAAACCTCTCTTCTCAGACAAGGCCCTGGCTACCCTGCCCAGCACAAACTGCCTTTCTACAATTCTAACTTCTGTGTCTGACTCTTCTGCCTTCATTACATAGAATTAACAGGAAAACAAGCAGACTGTCCAATGAAACTGCAGGCACTGAAATTAGCTCCAGTTTATTAATTAAATAATAACACGTTGCATTTCTAAGGGGCCTTCCAAGCAAGGACCTTAGTGCATTCAGTAATGTGAACAATTAGTAATTATTATCTAATGACAGACTGAGCTTTGCTGTACACATATTAAAGAGTAATTTATGGCTCATTAATAAACCCCCCAGTCACGCATCTGAATAGCAGAGCTCGTTTGAAACAACAATCGGATTATTCCCCAAACCCACTTTCTATTTTAGATTAACTACAGCCCAAGGGGCTGCTTTCAGGCAGTCGAATGATAAGAGACAAACATACACGCATACAGGGGCGTTCCTGGTGTTATAGGCCCCCGGAGCTGGCTCGGCTTCTTGCAGGCGCTCAGGGGGGCAGAGCCGGGGGGTCAAGGAGGGCGGCAGCTCCAGGACTCGCAGACCCCCGCCCCCGGGAGCAGAGCTGGGGCGAGGAGGGGCCGTTGGTGCAGAGTCACTTTCCCCCCCGGCCCCAGCCCTTCCCCCGGGTCTCTCCCCTCACCTGCAGGCTCCGGCTCAGGGGCTGGTGTCGGCAGAGCCCGGAGCTGGTTTCAGCCCCCGGAGAAAGTCCCCCTGGCTGGCCCCGAGGGGCGCTAGGGAAGGGCTCTCCCCGCACACACCCCGCTGGGGCGCAGCAGCGGTTCAGTCAGGACTCCCGGCTCACAATGGAGGCGACAGCAGCAGGCTCTGAGCCGGGAAGCTGAACAAGGAAGAGACAAAGCATCACCTGGAGCCCTCTAGCGCTCAGCAGGGCCAGGCCAGCACGGCGTGCAGCAGCGTAAGCCCCCACGGGGGACGCTGCATATGCGGAGGCATCAGCAGGGAGCAAGACTAGGACACTACATTGCTTGGGACAGGGAGTCTTTCCCCCTAGGGGGCACCAGTTCCAGTCCAGCCCCGGGGTGGGGGGACTGGCTGGCACAGGGAATGAGGTATGAAGCCTTGCCCACTAGGGATCTGGTTAGTAATAACCAGAGGTTCTACTTTTCCATGATAACCCCCCCCCTCCAAATTATCGGATTTAAAAATCCATGTTTTTCTGCTGTTAAAATCGAACACTGAAATTCAGTTTCACTAGCCACAATATCTGTAGGTTTCGGTTGAGCACAATGTTTTATTGATATATTTACAGGTTTTAAGCAAGGTTCGAAGCCTGCCAGTCCCATCAATCATTATAATAAAATACAAGTAATAGCATTGCAATTTGTAATCTGTAGCCTTACTGTATACTGTACAGAATGACATTGCCGTCAACGTCAAATTTGTCCTTGCCAAATTCAGTGGCACGGGCTTTAGGGGGGATTGTTAAAGTTTTGGCTTCTTTTCATAATTTACTCAGTTCTGGAGGCTGAAGTGAAATTTGAGATGCATTAAACACAACCCCCCATATGCCACTGAGTAACCTCTGTGCTGGAAGCAGTTTATCGGATAGGGTATGTACACCCTGCAGCTGGCTGTGAGCCTTCCAGCCCACGTGGACACGGTTGTGCTAGCTGGGATGGAGCTAGTGTATTAAAAGTCACAGTGTGGCCATGATGGCTCTGGTGCAGGTTTCGGCCTTAGCCATCTGAAATCAGACCGACGGGGCCAGGTGGGCTTGAGAGGCCAGGCTGCCACATCATCCACACTGTTATTTTTAGTGTGCTAGCCTCAGTCGCTCTAGCTGGGCTGAGATGCTCACTCCCAATCGCAGTGTAGACATAATCCAAGGCACCTGTCTCTCCCCACTCAGTGCACAGGCGCTGAGGAGCCTAGCGTAGGCTTTGTGCATCACAGTGATTTTTCCAAGCACCGATAACTCACAACACTGACTTCTTTTGTGCATTCATGCCAAAGAGATGTACTGTGTCTGCTGGGAGGATTTCAAAGACCTGGTGGTTATTGACTGTGGGCACATCAGCCAGTGCTAGGGGGAGTTGGAGCCAAACTGCTCCTGCCCCCAGTGCAGAGAGACCACCCAGCAGAGAGACCTGCAGCCCAACAGGGAGCTGGGGAGCATGGTCAAGTTAGTGAAACGACTAGGGCTGCAGGCAGCGAACGAGCCCACTGGGGAGAGAATGTGTGAGACACCAGGAGGCTCTGAAACTGTTCTGCAAGGAGGATCGCTCCCCCCCCCCCCACCTGCCTGGTGTGCAAGGAGCCCATGCTCACCGCACACACTGTGCTCACCATGGAGGAGGCTGCCCAGTAAGGAATCACTATCAGCATGTGGGACTACAGCGTCAGGGGTGCACTGCACTCACACAGCCCCTGGGTGTGTCTGACACCGCGTGGAGCAGAGTCACACCTTGCCTGAGCATGAATTTACCTAGGGAGGTGGTAGAATCTCCTTCCTTAGAGGTTTTTAAGGTCAGGCTTGACAAAGCCCTGGCTGGGATGATTTAACTGGGAATTGGTCCTGCTTTGAGCAGGGGGTTGGACTAGATGACCTTCTGGGGTCCCTTCCAACCCTGATATTCTATGATTCTATGGGGCTTGGCTGCAGCTCAGGAGGATGGTTCTAGCAGAGTTCTCCAAAATGGCATAGTTTTCAGCAAAAGTGTGAGCAGATGCCCAGGTAGCTGCTCTGCAGATCTTGGGTACAGGGATACCCTTGGAGAAGGCGATGGACAAGGAGACTGACCTCATAGAGTGTGCATATTGTGGATTGGGATGCTAAATTGTGACTCTGATAACAGAGCCTGACACTGTTTGAGACCCATTTGGAGAGTCTTCAAGCTGAAATCGCTGTGCCTTTCAACCTATCTTCAATGGAGAAGAAGAGTCTTGGAGACTTTCTAAAAACTTTTGCCCTGAGCAAATAGAAGGCCAAGGCTCTCCTCATGTCGAGCATACGGAGGTTTGGGATAAAAGGTTGGAAGGCGAATGAGTTGGTCCATACGAAATGCAGAAGTCACTTTCGGGGTGAACTTTGGATGTGGTCTGAGAGTGACTTTGTGAGGGAAGAACACTGTGAAGAGCAGATGCGCCATCAGAGCTGCTATCCCCTCTGTCCTTCTTGCTGAGGAGATGGCAATCAAAGGTGAGTGAAAGAACAAGTGGCCATGGGGTCAAAGGGCAGTCAGGTCTAGTCAATCCTTTTAATGTGAGATTGAGATCCCATTGTGGAGTAGGAAGCCTGGGGTGGGGTAAACAGATTGCTAGGCATTTGAGAAAGCTCTTTGTAGTTGGGTAGGGAAAAATTGAGTATCCTGCTACTTGCTGGTAGAAGGTCGCTATTGCTGCTAAGTGTACTTTCAGCAAGCTAATAGAGAATCTTGACATTTCTTGACAGTCATCAAATATTTTAGGACTACAGGTATTGTGGCTGTATCCAGGGTGATTCCTTTGGACTGGCACCAGATTTGAAATCTAGTCCACTTTTGTAGGTAGATATGATGTGGAGCCCCTTTCCTACTGAGTAATAACATTTCCTGTACCACATCAGAGCAGGATATTTCTATTTGCTGGAATCATGAAGGCGCCAGCCAGGCTTTGAGCCACAGTATCCACAGGTTGGGATGGAGAGTGCATGTCTCATTCTGTGAGAGGAGGTAAGGAGAGGTTGGAAGAGTCACTGGTGGACTAGCTGCAACCGGTTAGGGTACTACATCTGTCTAGGCCAGGTGGGAGCAATAAGTATGATGTTTTTCTCCCTTTATATTTTCAATAGGGCTTTCAGCAATAGAGGGAATGGAGGAAACATGTGAAGGTGGCCCTTGTCCCATGAGAGGCGGAGAGCATCCCCCATGGAGCGCTGGCCGATCTCTGCTCTGGCCCAGTACATTTCTTGTTCTGGTAAGTAGCAAACAGCTCTGTTGAGGATGTCCCCTATTGCCAGAATTTGTTGTGGCGTATCACCATATCACTGAATCTATCTCCTATTCTCGGTCATGTGGGAGCTCGCAGCTGAGACTGTGTGCTGTCGTGTTAAGCTCTTGTGGTAGGTAGGCCGCAGATATTGTGACACTGTGGGAAATGTACCAGTTTCACAGCTTTAGTGCTTCCATGCTCAGGGAGGGCAATCTGGTGCCCCATTGCCGGATTATGTAATACATACAGGCTATACTGTCTCTCACGACCTTTGTGTGTGTGCCTCTGATCAGCAGGAGGAAGTGAGTGCATGCGTTCCTGACCACTCTGAGGTTGAGGTGCAGGCACATCTTGGATGGGAACCATTTGCCCTGCCCTGTGAGACCATTGAGATGCGCACCCCATCCTGTGAGGGATGCATCGGTGGTCAGGAGAAGTGATGGGAGATTCCCGTGCAGGCGTTGGCTGGGTCTTTCCAACAATCCAAAGATTGTTTGGTCTTGCTGGGCATCAATAGTAGTTTGTTTATGCTGTCTCTGTTTGGCTTGTAAATCAAACCGAACCACACTTGGAGGCATCTCATGTGTAGTGTGACCAATGTGCCCACAGGAGCTGGTGGCAGTGTCTGCCTGAAATTTGGGGGCTGGATTGCAGTGTCTCCATAAGCATGACTGAGGAATCTGTGATGAGGAAGGAGTGCCTTCACTTGGACAGACACTGTGAGAGACCGTCCCTGCCCCAGCTGAGATCATGGGATGCTGCATGGACACAGAGACTGTCCCTTCAGTGAAAAGCACCCTCATGGCTCAGGCACATCACCCTCCCCCTCCCCCCATAAGTACCTGGCCCAGGACCTGCAGCTGTTAACACCCAGCCCCTGACTCTTTTTGGCCACTTGGCAGTCAGGAATTTGTTTACACGACTTGTCTGGAAATAGCCCGGTACAGATCCCCCAGCCCAGTGAGAGGAACCCCCTGCTAATCATGGCGAACAGGCCAGCCTCCCAGGGGTGCAGGCTGACTGGGGGCGTTCACTAGGCTCAGACCCAGCCCGAGAAGCAGGGGTACAATTAGCGAAGTTGAGGCCTGTGTGGTCTCTCACCACGGGTGCAGTGGTGGAGAAAACAAAAGACACAACACTAGCCCTGGAAGCAGTGCAGAAAATGGGACATGGAGGCACCTAAACACCCCCCAAATACGACATCTTTTGTTAGAACTGCTCAAATATGTGGAGTCATTTTGGTGGGCTGAAAAATAACTTTAAACAAAAAATTCCCCCCACCAAAAAAACAGTTTCCTTCAAAATTCACCAACAGTTTTCCAGCTTTGTCACCCTTGTCTCTCTACGAAGAATGGGAAGCAGGGGGAGAGGGGGAAGAAATAACAAGCAACCCCCCCACACACACCAAAATGCCAGTTTGGGGTCCGGTTTGGGGTGTCAGTTTCAAAAGGACTGTGCTGACTAATCCGACCCCCTGGCTACTCTCTGGCAAGTCCCCTCAGCCATGCTCCAAACCCGGATCCACCCAGGTGACTCCAGCCCCCTCGAGGCCACGCTCGTGGGGAATAAGTGGCTCTAATTCGCTAATTCCCTTCCAAAGTGGCCTGATTCCTTGTGGCTGACAGCGCCTGTGTCCCAGAATAAGGCGCTAGGATGGGAGCTGTTCCCGCCGAGCTGTGCAGGGTCCCCCAGGGGCGCTGAGCCCTGGCTAGTGTGAAAAATCGGGACACTTTCCTTTTTGTGGGGGACAGCAGGGTAGTTGCCTATTTAAGCCAAAGTGCCTCCTATCAGGACAGCTGGACACCCTGTCCCTGGTCACCCACTTAATGGCTTGTCACCGGCTTTTCCTAGCTTACCTCTGAGGAGAAACAAGACCAACTTTTTTGAATGGTTGGCTGAATGCAATGTCACTCATTCGCTCTGCCCTTTGCTCCCAAGTGGCAAAGGGACCTGATTCTGCCTTGCGCTACAGCCCCGCTTTCCGAGCCTGGTAGTATTAATCACTGGGACAGCTTTGCCAAACCCCAAACGCCCAAAGATCATGCCCCAAGGGCGGGTGGGGAAATCATGAGATTGCGTGAAAAAATCCTGAGATTTTAAAGCAATCTTGAGGGGGTTTGTTCTCTGTCTTGGTTTTTTGGGGGTATGGGGGATTGAGGGGCCTTCATGGCACATTTTCAAGTGTTTCTATATCACTGCAAGGGCTGGTGCTGGGTCTTTTGTCATTTCCCACAACTGTACCGATAGCAAGAGGGCAGACATTGCTCAGATCCTCAGCTCTGGCCCAGGTGATCCCCACACACAGGGCACTGTGCCTGTCACCATGGAAAGGGCTCAGACAGTGTCTGCCTCTGGACAGGTTGAATTTTGGTATCTGCTAAAAACACTCAGCCCAGCTCAACACCAACATCCCTTACCTTCCCCAGGAGCAAACCCATCAGAGTCTGCAGCACCTGCCGGAGAAGTACAGGAGGGGTCCTGCAGGAAAGCTCCCCACAGTCTGAGTGTCGGGACAGGAGCTGTTAGCTGTTCCCTTACCAATGGCTTCTGTTAAACACCCCAAGCTCCATGCTGAATCCTCTTGTGTTTTCCTTTCTCTTCCTGCGGGGATGATTGTGGAGAAAGATGAGTATTTGGAGCTGGGAATTGTACAGAGGAGAAGGTTGCTGGGAGTCTGTGACATGAGGTGAAATAGCACCCCCAATGGGTATAAAGTGACCCTAGGGGAAGGGTACGCTGCAGAGTTATTACAGCCAACCATGAGACTGGGGGTTGGTTCCCTGTCTGCACTGTTTTTGTTAGGAGTGTTTGCAAACATCTCTGCCAGCAGCCCCTAAGCAGCCTGAGGGAATGCTTAGGGGATCTGATTACTATATATACACAGAGATTGGCTTGAGTCCTTGGAAGCCTCATCCCCTCCTAGGTTTCAGGAACAGACTGTAACCCCACCCAGTCACCTTTAATGGCTGTTCATTGGGCCTCTGACAAGCTCAAGGTCTTGTCTTCACTACACTTTTGTACCTGATTGCACCTGTCCTCATTTGTAACTGATTACTCAGAGACCCCACTTACAAAAGCTGGTGTTGACACTGGGCCCCCCAAGCACTTGATCCAAGCTATTTTACCCTACACTAATCCCCCAGGGGCACTATTCCAAAACAGAGTAACTCATAGATTCATAGATATTTAGGTCAGAAGGGACCATTATGATCATCTAGTCTGACCTCCTGCACAATGCAGGCCACAGAATTTCACCCACCACTCCTAAAAAAGACCTCACACCTATATCTGTGCTATTGAAGTCCTCAAATTGTAGTTTGAAGACCTCAAGGAGCAGAGAATCCTCCAGCAAGTGACCCGTGCCCCATGCTACAGAGCAAGGCGAAAAACCTCCAGGGCCTTCCAATCTGCCCTGGAGGAAAATTCCTTCCCGACCCCAAATATGGCGATCAGCTAAACCCTGAGCATATGGGCAAGATTCATCAGCCAGATACTACAGAAAATTCTTTCCCGGGTAACTTGGATCTTACCCCATCTAAAAACCCATCACAGGCCATTGGGCCTATTTACCATGAATATTTAATTACCAAAACCATGTTATCCCATCATACCATCTCCTCCATAAACTTATCGAGTTTAATCTTAAAGCAAGATAGATCTTTTGCCCCCACTACTTCCCTCGGAAGGCTATTCCAAAACTTCACTCCTCTGATGGTTAGAAACCTTCGTCTAATTTCTAATCTAAATTTCCTAGTGGCCAGTTTATATCCATTTGTTCTTGTGTCCACATTGGTACTGAGTTTAAATAATTCCTCTCCCTCTCTGGTATTTATCCCTCTGATATATTTATAGAGAACAATCATATCTCCCCTCAACCTTCTTTTAGTTAGGCTAAACAAGCCAAGCTCCCTGAGTCTCCTTTCATAAGACAAGTTTTCCATTCCTCGGATCATCCTAGTAGCCCTTCTCTGTACCTGTTCCAGTTTGAATTCATCCTTCTTAAACATGGGAGACCAGAACTGCACACAGTATTCCAGGTGAGGTCTCACCAGTGCCTTATATAACAGTACTAAAACCTCCTTATCCCTACTGGAAATACCTCTCCTGATGCATCCCAAGACGACATTAGCTTTTTTCACAGCCATATCACATTGGCAGCTCATAGTCATCCTATGATCAACCAATACTCCAAGGTCCTTTTCCTCCTCCGTTACTTCTAGTTGATGCGTCCCTAGCTTATAACTAAAATTCTTGTTATTAATCCCTAAATGCATGACCTTACACTTCTCACTATTAAATTTCATCCTATTCCTATTACTCCAGTTTACAAGGTCATCCAGATCCTCCTGTAGGGTATCCCTGTCCTTCTCTAAATTAGCAATACCTCCCAGCTTTGTATCATCTGCAAACTTTATTAGCACACTCCCACTTTTTGTGCCCAGGTCAGTAATAAAAAGATTAAATAAGATTGGTCCCAAAACTGATCCTTGAGGAACTCCACTGGTAACCTCCCTCCAACTTGACAGTTCACCTTTCAGTAGGACCCGTTGTAGTCTCCCCTTTAACCAATTCCCTATCCACCTTTCAATTTTCCTATTGATGCCCATCTTATCCAATTTAACTAATAATTCCCCATGTGGCACAGTATCAAACGCCTTACTAAAATCTAAGTAAATTAGATCCACTGCGTTTCCTTTATCTAAAAAATCTGTTACTCTCTCAAAGAAGGAGATCAGGTTGGTTTGGCACGATCTACCTTTTGTAAAACCATGTTGTATTTTGTCCCATTTACCATTGACTTCAATGTCCTTAACTACCTTCTCCTTCAAAATTTTTTCCAAGACCTTGCATACTACAGATGTCAAACTAACAGGCCTATAATTACTTGGATCACTTTTTTTCCCTTTCTTAAAAATAGGAACTATGTTAGCAATTCTCCAATCATACGGTACAACCCCTGAGTTTACAGATTCATTAAAAATTCTTGCTAATGGGCTTGCAATTTCTTGTGCCAATTCTTTTAATATTCTTGGATGAAGATTATCTGGGCCCCCCGATTTAGTCCCATTAAGCTGTTTGAGTTTCGCTTCTACCTCAGATATGGTGATGTCTACCTCCATATCCTCATTCCCATTTATCATGCTACCATTATCCCTAAGATCCTCTTTAGTCTTATTAAAGACTGAGGCAAAGTATTTGTTTAGATATTGGGCCATGCCTAGATTATCCTTGACCTCCACTCCATCCTCAGTTTTTAGCGGTCCCACTTCTTCTTTCTTTGTTTTCTTCCTATTTATATGACTATAGAACCTTTTACTATTGGTTTTAATTCCCTTTGCAAGGTCCAACTCTACTTGACTTTTAGCCTGTCTCACTTTATCCCTACATATTCTGACCTCAATAAGGTAGCTTTCCTTACTGATCCCTCCCTTCTTCCACTCCCTATATGCTTTCTGCTTTTTCTTAATTACCTCTCTAAGATGCTTGCTCATCCAGCTTGGTCTACAACTCCTGCCTATGAATTTTTTCCCCTTTCTTGGGATGCAGGCTTCCGATAGCTTCTGCAGCTTTAATTTAAAATAATCCCAGGCCTCCTCTACCTTTAAACCCATAAATTCTTCAGTCCAATCCACTTCCCTAACTAATTTCCTTAATTTTTGAAAGTCAGCCCTTTTGAAATCAAAAACCCTAGTTGCAGATTTATTTTTGTTAATCCTTCCACTCAATTTGAACTGAATTAGCTCATGATCACTTGAGCCAAGATTATCCCCTACAACCATTTCCTCTATGAGGTCCTCATTACTCACCAAGACCAAATCTAAAATGGCATCCCCTCTAGTCGGTTCAGCAACTACTTGCTGAAGGAATCCATCAGCTATCGCATCTAGGAAAATCTGAGCCCTATTATTATTACTAGCACTCGTCCTCCAGTCTATATCTGGGAAGTTAGTCTCCCATGATCACAGTTTCCATTAGTATTTACTTTATTAAAAACATTAAAAAGGGCTCTATCCATATCCAAATTAGATCCCGGCGGTCTATAGCACACCCCAAGCACTATCCCAGGGGAGGCTCTAATAGTTTTCTTCCCCAATTTAATTGTTGCCCAGACAGACTCAGTCATATCCATTTCATCGCTTCTTATTTCTTTACATTCTATCTCATCATTGATATACAATGCTACTCCACCACCTTTACCTTTATTTCGGTCTTTCCTAAGAAGCACATACCCTTCAATACCTGTAGCCCAGTCATGACTACTATTCCACCAGGTCTCTGTTATACCTATAATATCTGGTTTCACTTCCTGCACCAGTAACTCTAGTTCCTCCATTTTGTTACCTAGGCTCCTTGCATTAGTGTACAAACATCTTAATTTTTGCTGTTTGGCCTCACTCACATTCTGTACCCTATTAGGCACGGTTATTTTACTACCAGTATAACCTATTAGACTTGTATCTACACTGCCCTTCCTCCTACCTACAGCTGTATCCACTCTTACTTCATTTTCTTTCCACTCTATGCTAAATTCTGGCGTGGAGATTACCTGGACATCTCCCAACCATCTCCCCCAAATTCCTAGTTTAAAGCTCTCTTAATCAGTTGTGCCAGCCTCCATCCTAGAAGTCTATTTCCTTCCCTACTCAGATGAAGTCCATCCCGAGAGAACTGTCCTCTATCCATGAATGCCTCCCAATGGCCATACATCCCAAAGCCCTCCTTATAGCACCACTGCCTAAGCCATCTATTGATAGTCATAATCTTGTCACGCCTTTGTTGCCCTTCTCTAGGAACAGGCAGAATCCCACTAAAGATCACCTGAGCCTCAATTTCCTTAAGCGTCCTCCCCAGCCTAGCATAGTCTCCCTTAATACTTTCCAGCGAGAATCTAGCCGTATCATTTGTTCCCACATGAAGGATAATTAGGGGATTCTTTCCCGCTCCCTTTAGAATCCTTTTCAACCTCAGGTCTACATCCCGTATCTTAGCACCTGGAAGACAGCACACCCTCCTATTTTCTGGATCAGCTCTGGTTACAGGCCTATCTATTCTTCTCAGTAAAGAGTCCCCAATCACATAGACCTGCCTTTTCCTAGTGACGGTGCTATTCTCCAGTCTATCCCCTGTTCCCTCTGGCTGCAAGTTCTTTCCATTCCCATTCTCCCTTGTAATCCTTTTTAACCCATCCTGTATCCTCCTGGGGCTCATATTTGGTGTAATCTCCATTAACTCTTCCCCTTTTCCTATAGGACTAACCGCTCTTCTCTTCTTCCTTGCCCTGTCACCTTCAGTGACTACCTGCTGAGCCCCTTCTTCATTTTCCAACTCTGCAAACCTATTCTGAAGCTCTATTTCTCCTTCACTAGCCCGTCTTTTCCTCTGCCTAGTTCTTTTAGTCACATGCTTCCACTGACCACTTTCCTCACCCAGTCTCCCCTCAGAATTCCCTAGTCCTGCTTCCATCTGCAAGTCTGAGCTTTCCCCTTCAGATACCTCATGTCTTTGCTCCATAATCTGCTCAAACCCCTTCCTAAACTCTACCAGACTTTCCACCTGCATCTCCAAACCTCTGATCTTTTCCTCCATCAGCTCTATCAGACAGCATTTCATGCAGACAAAACTCTTACCAGGTGCCCCCTCCAGGATCATGTACATACCACAGCTTCCACATCCAGTCATCTTCATTGTGTCATCTGCTACATGGGTCACTCCCACTGCCACCTCTGAATCTGTCATAGCCTTCCCACCTAAATCCTGTTAATCTGGGAAACACAAACCACACCAAAACACCACCACCCACAGCAAAACCAAACCCCACACAAGCACCATAAGACAAACTCCCACTCAAACTCCCCTGTTTACAGCTCTGTTTGCTAGCTCCTGTGCCGCTGCCTGACTGGCTGCTACCTTTATAGGACCCCTAGTCAGTGCAGCCCCGCCCCCTAATCAGGGCTCAGCTTCTCTCCCAGCACAAAGCCCCTACAAGCCTCTACACATACAGATACTACCAATACAAAACCAAACACACACAAATACCTTCTCCTCCAACAGAACTCCCACTCAAACTCCCCTGTTTACAGCTCTGTTTGCTAGCTCCTGTGCCGCTGCAGCTGTCTGTGGGAATGAAATAATTGTGATTCCAGAATCACACCCACATCGAAAGCTACTGCAGAATAGCTATGCCAATGAGGCTTGCCCCACCCAGACAACCATAAGAACTCCAAAAGGAACCTCTCCCCTCATTGCCATGCTGCCTGGACTGGCAGTACCAGGTTTACAATGGCGCCAGTGGTGCCATGGAGCTGGGCCCATGCTCAGAAGGGGCCCTGGCCCGTTCAGCTTGCACTGCTCCCTGAGACCCCGTCAGCCCACTGGCTCACCCCCGCCCACCACTTGCTCCTCTCGGTCTGCCAGTCAGCCAACCAGTCAAGAGCTCCTCTCCGCCCCCCTGCCCCACTCGCTGGCTTCTCTATGCCTCCTGGCCAGACCCCAGTGCACCTCTGACTCCGGGCAGTCTCTGCTTCCCACCACCTGTGGGGCCCCACCTGTCTCCCTGGAACTGAGCTGCCTGGGATTGGTGCAGAAGCCTGGCCCGTCTCAGCCAGTTGCAGGGGGGACAGTGTTGGGGGCTTGGATGGGCCCCTCCAGGCAAGTGGGTCCTGAGGGAGCCTGGCCGGGGCAGGCCCTGGCCTGGTTGATTGTGCCACTCCT
This sequence comes from Lepidochelys kempii, assembly GCF_965140285.1. Classification (NCBI taxonomy): domain Eukaryota; kingdom Metazoa; phylum Chordata; order Testudines; family Cheloniidae; genus Lepidochelys; species Lepidochelys kempii. The sequence goes on from NC_136393.1 coordinate 31,129,214, forward strand.
GAGAGGCCGGAGCAATTCCCCGAGCTGGAACCAGCCTTGGCTGCACTGCCAGCTCAGCCCAGCAGATACAGTCGTCTGCCAGCAGGGGCGGCCCTTCCATATAGGTGAACTAGGCGGCCGCCTAGGGTGCCAATTAAATGGGGCGCCAAATTGAAGGAAACTAAATCAAATTTAAAAAAAAAGAAAATGGAAAAAAAAAGAAAAAGATGAAAAAAAATACAAATAACATAATGAAGATGTAATTATTTCAATTCCCGTGCACATATGGTGGGAATATGAATTATAATTCATTTCTCTATATTTCTGAGAATTTATTAATATGTCAAATATTTTATTTACTGAAAAAATAAATAATATTTTAGCTTTTTTTTTCTTTCAATTTGCGACGTAGGGTCAAGATGACCCACTTTGCAATTTTGATAAGCAATAACTCAGCCACAATAAAACACATCCACCAATGGCAAGAGCTGCAATGCTAGTGACACCTAATTCGACTATACAGCAAGGTCGCATAGCCGGAAATTCATCTAGAGCAGAGATATCGTGAGTTGATACATGTCAAAAGGTCATTTTAACACATGTTGCAGGTAGATGGTTAAGAATCGAGTGAATACTATGGAAAATTGTGTTTCTTGGTGCTAAAGAATAAAGAATAACATCTTTCAGCATTATAAATCCAAAATGTGAGTATCTTTAAGCGTTATTAAACCTTAGCGTTATTATTGGGCTGTATGATTATGAACTTTTCTTTGTTATAACTGTAATACATGTAATAAATAAGGTCCACAAAAGAAAAGTAACAGTGTTAACACTTAATAGACTATGAAAGTGATGACGTCACACTCCAAGCGGGTAACTGTGAGGAAGGGGATTACTTTCCGAACAACCAGTGTCAGGTTATAACATCGAAAAAGGTAATTTTGTTTCCGGGTAAACACTGTAACTAACTGTTTTAATAAGTAAATGAGTGTGTTACTAATCATTGAACTTTTAAGCAGTGAAAAGACGTGTTGGGACGGCTGCAATGTGGTTTAAATCGCCAACCATGTGCTGGGTATGTCAGCCATCCTTAACGCTATCATGCTTGCAGTCGGAAGCACAGTTATAACAATATTCAAATGCCCCATGGCATAAAGAGGAAAAAGAAAACCCTCAGAAGCTGAGTATCGTAAATGAAAGGCTGCGAAGGAAAAGGACCAAGCAAAACAGCAGGGATCCTTCCTGAAATAACTTCTCTTTAATCCAAATAAAGATGGAAGCAGTTCACAGCATCCAGATGAAGGAATTTTACTCGGAGAGGAGGTTAGCTCACATTCACATGGAATCAGTTTGGAACATCAAGATGAAGGTAGCTCACATCCCAAAAAAGCAGTTTGGAAACTCAAGATGATGGAAACTTACTTCTAGATGAAGGCAACTCACAGCATTAGACTGATATGGAAGTGGAGAAAATTTATTCACCTTTAGAGACACATGCAGAAATTGGAGTAAATGAAGTGGAAGGAAGAAAGGATGAGGAAGTTACAAACAAGTTACAGTATGGGGACCCAGCTTCATGGCCCAGATGTGATGACAGTGGGCGGCAAATTCTTGTGGAACATGAACACAAACAAGTTCATGCATTTCCCTTCCCTAAGGATGGAAATAAAAGAAAATTTTCTGATCAGCATTACAAGAGGAAACTCATTAATGGGGCAGAAATTCATTGAAACTGGTTACATTATTCAGTGTTGAAGGACTCTGCGTTTTGCTTTTGCTGCAAGTTGTTTAAAAATCAAGCAATTGGTGCATCACTTATTGAAAATGGTTCGAAGGACTGGAAAAAACATATCTTCAATTCTCTCTTCACATGAAAGAAGCACAAAACATTTGGAATGTTTTCAAAATTGGAAAGAACTTGAACTACGATTGAAAAAAGGAAAAACTATCGATGAAGAAAATTTACAAGTGATCAAGGAAAAAGAATATTGGCAACAAATATTAGAGTGTCTGATTGCTTTAGTGAGAGTTCTTGGTGGGCAAAATTTAGCATTCCGCGACCGCAGTAGAAATTAAAAATTATACACTCCAGGTAATGGAAACTTTTTAAAATTTGTTGAATACCTAGCTTTGTTTGATCCAGTCATGAAGGAGCATCTGCATAAAATAACTAACCATGAAACACAGGTTCATTACTTAGGAAAAAATAAGCAGAATGAACTCATTCAAATCCTAGCAAATGCCATTAAAAAGAAAATTATAGAAGCTGCCCATTCTGCAAAATAGTTTTCAATAATACTGGACTGTACACCAGATGTGAGTCATATTTATCAAATGACGATGATCATTCGTTTGTGGAAATGGAAAAGTCTGCAGATGAAGATGATAATGTTGACGTGCTCATAAAGGAACATTTTTTGGGGTTTCGTACCACTGAAGGAGACGACTGGAGCATTTATGACTGAAACTATTCTACAAGAGCTTAAAACTTACGTGGCCAAGGCTATGATAATGGAAGTAATATGAAGGGTAAAGACAATGGTGTGCAAAGGAGAATGATGGAAATCAACCCTAGGGCCTTTTTCGTTCCTTGCAGTGTGCATTCGCTGAATTTGGTTGTCAGTGATGCTGCTAGATGCTGTTTGGAGGCAAGCAGTTTCTTTGACCTGGTGCAATGTGTTTATGTGTTTTTCTCAAGCTCAACATGCCGTTGGGAGATTCTGACTCACCATGTGCATTCTCTAACTGGGAAACCATTTAATCAGACAAGATGAGAGATTTGCATTGCTGCTTTGAAGCCTCTTTGCTATGAACTTGGAAACATTTATGATGCCCTAATTGAAATTTCTGATGAATTTCTTTACTGGATCATCTGGCAATATGGCATGTTCAGATGCAGAAGCTCTTGCAAATGGCCTTTCCAAGGTCAAATTTGTGACTTCACTCATTTTGTGGTAATATCCTTTTCGAGATTAACCTCACAAGTAGCAGCTTCAGGAAAAAAACTTGAACATACATTCTGCTACTCAAAAACTGCAGCAAACTAAAAATATTCTGGAGGAATTCAGAAGTGATGAAGGGTTCGAAAGAACACTGGTAGAGTCTCTCGAGCTTGCTGAAGAAATAAACTTTCTGATAGAATTTGAACGAGCACCAGTTTGCATTCAGCAAAAGAAACAGCAGTTTTCATATGAAGGCTGAGAAACGCCCATTCAGAACCCAAAACAAAGGTTCAAGGTGAATTTCTACTTTGCAGTCCTTGGTACTGGTATTCACTTAGTTGATGAAAGATTTCCACAGATGCAGCAGCTAGAGTCAGTATTTGGCTTTCTATATGAGATCCACAGCTTGCAAAAGAAAACAGCAAAACAGATAAGAGAATTTTGTATAAAACTAGAGTCGGCATTGACTCATGAAAATTCAAAAGACATTGATGCTACAGGTTTGTTTAGTGAGCTTCAGGCTTTTTCAAGACGACTTAAGAAACATTCCACTCCTGAAGAAGTACTGAAGTTTGTTTGTGAAAATAAACTCACAGTTTTCCAAACATGTTTATAGTTCTATGCATTCTTTTAACTTTGCCAGTTTCCATAACTAGTGGGGAACGTAGCTTCTCAACGTTAAAATTGATAAAAACATATCTGCATTCAACAATAGTGCAAGAGTGACTTGTTGGACTTGCCACAATGGCAATAGAGCATGAAAAGCTGGAAAACTGGATCTAAAAGAACTAGTGACTGAATTTTCAAAACTTAAAGGAAGAAAAGTCATGTTTTAAGAGCACAGAGTGTTTTTTATTCAGAGTGTTTTGTAAATACAGGTTAAAGTTCATTGAAGAGTTTTCTTATTTCTTTCTATATTGGATGTGGTGGTAAGGGCAGTTAAAGCAGGATAGTATAATGGATGATTTGGGATTTGTAATAATAAAAATTATAAATGCAATTTTTTAAATGCATTTTTATTTGAAATCGGACTGAACTATCATCTGGCTGTCGTGTAAAAATCTATTCTGAAAATTTCGTGTCTCTATTTCATCTGATATCAGAAACATTGGTTGGACAGATGGACGGATGGACAAACTGAATAATTAAGTCTGTTTAAAAAAAATGCTTAAAAACCATTAAAAGGCAAAAAGGGGCAAAATGTTTCCCAGTTTCCTAAAAACCTCAGCCTAGATCTGCCCTTGGGAATTGGGGGTGGGGGCGCCAATTGCATGGTTCGCCTAGGGTGCCAGTTGCTGGCAGCTAGTCTCGGGCCACCCCTGCCTCCCAGCAGAGCCAGTGAGTGCGGCCGGGAGGCAGGGCATGGGGGAATGGGTTTTGGGGGGTGTGTGCTGGGCTGTGTGTGTGGGGGAAGATCTGTGTGTGTTGGGGCACTAGAGAGTGGGGGTTCTGGGGGGCGCTGGGCAGTTGTGGTGGGGCTGTGGGCAGGGGGGCACTGGGCAGGGGTGGTGCTGTGCATTTGTGGCAGGGTCTGGGTGGGGGTGCTGGGCATAGCGGGTCCGGGTGGGCTCTGGCCATAGGGAATTGAAGGGTGTTCCAGTGTTGGGTGTGGGAAGGGGGAGTTCTGTGGTGTGGCATGGGCCCACCCCCTAGCGGAAGGGGCATCCTGGCAGCACAGGGCCATTGTGCGTCTGGCAACTGCTGGTTTGTAAATAGTGCCTTCACACTGGGCTGGGCAGACCATGGCTGCTCCTGCCATACCATATCCCTGGCTGGCACCTAGCTCCAGGGACCGACCCCGCCCCACCCCCGCACCATGCTCCATTGCCCCCATGGGGGCCCACAAACACGTTTGGCACCAGACCCACAAAAGGTTAATTCAGCCCTGCCCATTGCCTTCCAGGGTAGGGTGATTTATTTCCCCCCACTGGAAACCCCCTTATGTTCTCATATAAACGCCCACCCATGCTTCATGCGGTGGCACTCACACTGCAAATGTACCACAGTTCATAAGTGTGGCACCCAGGGCAGCTGTAGATGGTGGCACAGGGACACTGGGGAGTTAATGGTTAAATTATTGAAGCTACCCATTGCCACTATGCATACAGCTGGCATTTCCCTGCATGGCCTGCAGCAAGGCCCATGGCACTGGGGAAGGGGCAGCACTGCTCAGGGCCCCTTGCTTGGGAACAGGCTGAATCAGGGATCAATCCCCTTCTTTGTGCTGCAGTGACATAGGCTGGTCCCTCACTCATCCCAAGTGCTCCCCATGCCAAGATGCAGGGCAGGGTCCATGGCTCCCAGTGCTGGTGCTTGCTGTATGGGGATTTTCAGCAGGAATCTCATCTCGCACTCACTCTGGTTTGGTTTCTGGACTCAGAAGAGCCCAAGAACATACAGGTAATGGGGGCAAGCCCACTAACACTGATGCCTGTTGGCAACAGATTGGGCCCTCAGTGACTCCACACCCTAAAGGGAGAGTCAATCCCTGGAAATTTCCAATCCTGGTTGAGTTAAAACATGACCAGGGGGTGAGAGCTAATGGCCCCACTGGCATAGGAACAATAATAACTGCGCGGCCCCTGAGTAAAAATAACATTGGGGTGGGGGCAGGAAGTAGCTGGAGAGACTCAAGCCCTGAGTCAGGGATGTGAATCATGGATAATTCTCTGAAAATATCTGCTCAATGTGCAGCAGCAGTCAAACAAGCTAACAAAATGTTAGGAACCATTAGGAAAGGCATAGATGATAAGACAGAAAATATCATAACACCACTACATAAATCCATGGTACACCTACATCTTGAATACCACATGCAGATCTGTCACCCCACCTCAAAAAAAAAGATATATTAGAATTGGGAAAAGTATGGAGAAGGGCAACAAAAATGATTAGGGGTATGGAACAGCTTCCATATGAGGAGAGAGAAAAAAACAGACTGTTCAGTTTGGAAAAGAGATGACTAAGGAGAGATATATTAAAGGTTTATAAAATCATGAATGGTTGGAGAAAGTGAATAGGGAAATGTTATTTATCCCTTCACACAGCACAAGAACCAGGGGTCACCCAATGAAATTAATAAATGGCAGGTTTAAAACAAAGAAAAGGAAGTATTTCTTCACACAATTCACAGTCAACTCATTGCCAGGGTATGTTGTGAAGGCCAAAAGTATAACGGGGTTCAAAAAAGAACTCGATAAATTCATGGAAGTTAGGTCCATCAATGGCTATTAGCCAAGATGGGCAGGAATGCAACCCCATGTTCTGGGTGTCCCTAAACCTCTGACTACCAGAAGCTGGGACTGGATGACAGGGGATGGATCATTCAATAATTGCCCTGTTCTGTTCATTCCCTTCTGACAGTGTCCAGTGCCAGATGGACCATGGATCTGACCCAGTGTGGCCCTTTTTATGTTCTTAATCCACGTCCTGCCAGCCATGCAGGAGACAGACATGTTGGGAGGGGGAGGAACTTGTCCCTGAAGGGGACATACACCTGCAGTCTAAGGCCCCACTGCCCTCTTGGGGTCCTGTGAGGGGAGGGTCTAACACAGGGATCCTGACTGGGAGGTGCAGCAAAGGCCATCCTAGCTCTGAGGTGCCTGAGGGTGTGTGTGTCTGTGTGTGTCTGTGGAGTGGGGGATGACACACCTTAATTCCGCCCCCCAAGCCAGTGGAGCAGCTGGCCTGCATGGGAAGGATGCTAGGGCCCCCCCAAAGGTGAGACAGCTGGAGTGTGCTGGCCAAGGTTCTCCAGGGGCCACGTCTAGGTGGGTTGGACAAAATCTCTCCTGGGGTTTGAGCTACTGCACATCCCTTCCAATCCCACTATGCCTCAGGACCCTTGCTGGGGACAAACTCTGCACTCACCCTGCACAGAGCAAGTCAAAGATCTGGAGGGGGCAGGGCAATGTGGCTCCCAGCCACTGGGAGTTCCAGTCCCCCATTGCTGGTGTCCCAGAGCTCCAGTCCCCATTGCCATCCCCACCCCCACCACCCCAGAGCTCCACTTCTCCCATTGCCACCCCCTCCCAGGATCCCCTGCTATCCCAAGAACGACTCACTGCAAAATGAAACGATAAATCACTCACGGGAAGAAGATGATAATGGCAGATTCCCTGCACCAGCTCGGACTCTGACTCTCCCCCAGTAGATATGACTCTGGATTTGGACACAGCAAATCCCTGGCTCATCCTGTCTGAAGATCAGAAAATCAAGAGACTCAGGGACACATGGCAGAACCTGCCTGACAATCCTGAGAAATCTGACTATGGCTGGGTCTCACAGTGCCTAAAGACAGGTTTCAGAGTGCCTAAAGTGGGCCACAGCCGAGAATGCCAAACTTAGGGCAGACTGATAAAATAGGGCAGATATACCCCAAAACTGGTAGCTATTTCTATAATTAGATTAACCAAACCAGTAACAAAAGCAAGCTTTTGTGTCACCAACCAGTCAAAACACAGTCCCCCTTAGGCAATCCAGGTCTTCTCACCATCCAGACACCTGGACTTTATGATGAGAGGTTACTGAAAACCCAATTCACCATACATGAGGTCAGGGCTGTCCCTAGCTATTCTGGGGCCCTATGCAGCCCCCTGCGGGGTGGGGTGTATATGTGTGGAGCCCCAGGCGTCCGCAGGAGCGGGGCTGGCTTGGGGGGTAGAGAGGACCCACCCCCCAGCACTCACTGGTGGCGCGGCAGGGGCCGGGTCACTGCAATTCCACTGCTGGTGAGTGCAGGCCTGGCCCTGCTGCAGTCCTCAGGGAAGTGGAGGTGGGGCTGGGGTGGAGCAGGGTGGGGGCTTTGGGAAGGGGTGGAATGGGGGCAGGGCTGGGGTGGAGCAGGGGCAGGGGCCATGGGGAAAGAGGCGGAGCAGGGGCTGGAGCAGCACACAGCTGCACAGGGCACCAGGAAATGTGGTGCCCCAAATTTCCTGGTGCCCTATGCAGCTGTGTACTTTGCATATGGGTAGGGATGGCCCTGCATGAGGTTCTACCAAACCCAAAGGATCAGACACTTACCCCCATGTTAATATGTATCTCAGTGTGACTAAGTGGGGATTTTCCCTTGTTATGTTTTATGTGAACCTATGTGAGTCTTACTGTTTTGCATGAATGCTGTGTGTGCCTCAGTTTCCCTGTGTATTGCATCAATGTCTAGGTGGTGGGAATAAGGGTGTGTGACTTTTGCGGGGGCTGCTCCAGCTGCCTGCATAGATGGTATGGCTGCCCCTTCATAACCTGAGACCCAGGAGGGGGATGCGACCAGGTGACTCTTGGCCCGGGAAGCAAGACAAAGGCTGGAGGAGGAGCAACAGGCAGGGCAGTGGCCAGGCAGCTGGAAGCAAGTCAGTCTGGGCTTGGGGTGCAGGGGGCCAGAGCCCTGGCTCTGGGTTCCCCTCCCCCCAGGATGGACTTGGCTGAAAGTCACTGATTTCTCTGCTAACAAGTTCTGTCCTATGCTGTGTTCCTGTTGTCTAATAAACCTTCTGTTTTACTGATTGTTTAAGTCATGTCTGACTGCAAAGTTGGGGTGCAGGGCCCTACGGCTTCCCCAGGAGCCCCGTCCGGGCAGACTTGCTGCAGGAAGCGCACATTGTGAAAAGGGGATGCTGAATGCTCAGAGGTCAGACCCAGGAAGGTCGAAGCTGTGTAAGCTTCTTGCCCTGGAGACAGTATGCCCAGAGAAAGGAAGTTCCCCCAGAGTCCTGACTGGCTTCGTATGGAGTAGTTCCAGAGCATCGCCCTGGTGACTCCGTGACACTCAGATCTTACACAAATATCATGCTGTCAATCTTTAGTAAACTAACTAAAGATTTTATTAATAAAAGGAAAGAAGAGAGTTATTGAATTATTAAGGAATCAAGATACATAAAAGTGATTTTCAGTGTTCATAGATCAGGATAAAAGTGATGTTATATTTCCTGACTTGTAAAAAGTCACTCTGGTTTTACCCAAGCAGGTTGGGGATCATTCAGTTCCTTGTTCAATGCTTCCTCAGAGATCGCAATCCAGAGATGAGAAGCAGAAATGAAGACAAAGCAGTGATGTCACAGTTTGCAATTTATAGCTCAGCTCACGTGCTTGGAAAGTTATTGGCTAACATGAAGTCCAAGGTCACATGAGCATGGAAAATTACTGGTAAAAGATGGAATTTTAGGTCACATGTCCTCATCACAGGTCCTTACATGGCCCATCAACCTGTGATGGCTAATCTGAATGTAAAATTGTCTGGGGGCATCACCCTGGAACACAACACTTGTTTGAGATAGAAATACATAGCCAATAATCATAACTTCAGATACAAAGGTGATACATGCATATAAACAGGGATATCATACTTATCAGGTTACAACTTTTCCATTGATACTTTACATGACATACTTTGTAGCAGATTTAGTGCAACTTCGTAACAGTGGTGATACATTAGTGATTTTAACAATGGTGACACAGCAGTGAGGATACATTAGCATATATCTGGTTATCATTCCTTTTATACTGTGTTACACTGGGCATCAGGCATTACTAGGAGGTGAAGATGGGAGACAAGATTGAGTGGGGCTTGTGGGTTTGCTGAGACTGCCCCAAAACAGGCAGTCACAACATTACCGGAGATTAGGTACGGCATTGTGTGGCTAAGGAATGGGTACAAGGCTCTCACCTCCTACTGACCCCTCACTGTGAGCCTGAGCCCAGACAGGTAGGCATTTTCCTGGACTACAAGGTCTCATTGTACAATGGG